>NC_134860.1:57452831-57765153 GCF_049852395.1 Peromyscus maniculatus bairdii | reverse complement strand
ATTGATTAGGTTGTAAGGCGTGAACATGAAAGCAGATGAAATAGCAGTGATGTCTGGCATTTTATTGCTGCCTTTCTGCCACTGTACCTTCCAGAGTAGGTGCCAGCTCACTGGCCCTGCTGGCACCTACCCTCAGAGGGTCTGCTGAGGTGTTGCTATTAGCTCCTAGACATTATTCTAGTAAGAATGTCCAGATAACTGCCCCAGACACAGCCAACAGTTGCTATGGGGCAGGGGTTGCTGGTGCTGGGAAGCCAAATTGAGTTCAGATAAGGGTGACTTTGAAGGGTCAAATAGAGCCCAACTTAAGCAGTCAGAGGAGGGCGTTTGATCAAGAAGACGTAGGAGACACAGGAAAATCCCCAAGACGAGTCAAGGTTCCACGGGAGAGTTGTGGAAGCTTTACTCACATCCCTCTGCTGCTTCAGTTAGTTCTTGGACTCCCCAGACTTGGCTTTCATTTCCTCCCACATCTCTAGTGATTCTGCACCTTCTCCCATGAGCTGGTATAGGACAACACCGATTTTCTTGGCTGCTAGAGAGCTTTAACTGAATGAATTAGGCCATTCAGAACAAAACATCTCTTGATATACTCAAGCAGATCCACACTTTGGTTCAGAATGTTGGGGTGATGCGTTAGTTTTTCCCAATCACGGATTTCCTCTGGATAGACTTTATGTCCCTTTTACATGACTTTCATTCTGGTCAGTAACATGTATGAAATATAGCCAAGGACAGGGGACTTATGGGGGAGGATACTCATAAGTTTTGGTACAGCTGTATCCATGCTAGATAAGGGCTTAATCAAAATCCATTGCTTCCTTCCATCATTTGGTCTTAAATATTCTAGGAAGTTGGGCTACATAGCATCCAGGATGCACCACATCTGGATGCACAACATGCTGGCTAGGTCTCCATCCAGTCTATTTCTTAAGGCTTATATGTTGATAAAATATGTGCTAGAAATATTAAAATTAGGACTGCTGCTTCCTTCCTTTGGTTATCGGTCCATGGAAAGGACACCAAGGAATCTAAGCAGATTATGTGTTTCCCCAGACCAAGATTGATTTGTCTTCTTCTAATCAAGTACATAGTCTAACACTGTTACTGGAGCTTTATGGAGAACTGCTCCTTATCACACATTAATTGTTGAATCTTGAGCATGTTCATTTTAATGATTCTGGGTTCAAGTCTGCTATCTAAAATGTAAAGCCCTAACTTAGTTAAAGAGGGAATTCAGCTTCTCCTTCTGTGCTCAGAAGAGTCAACACAGCTGCTTACCTCTAGTCACTGGCATGTGTGTGTATCTCTCCTCACCAATTCTGCTGTAGCTGTCTTCTTATTTAACTCATTTCTGATGCCAAGTACTTGAGATAGCATCCCATTCCATAGACTGAGGCTAAGTTTCACAAGACTGCCCCCTGCCACACACACACTTCAGATGCCAATTCCAAATCCCAGATGGTCTCCTCTGCTTCTACTTGAGGGGCTGGAGCTCCAGTGAGCTTTTTGCTGGGTTCAGTTAGTTTGTTAGATAGGCTAGCAGATGTTAGGGAAATGTGTTTTCTGATTTATTATAGAGGATGCAGATACCCATCCAGGAGGAAGGATGTATAAGGTGAGGTGTGGAAGACTATGAAGGTGTGATACAATGCTATGATGCCCTCTCAGGGTACCACCCTTCAAGAACTTCCACATGGCCAGCTGAGCGCAGACTTTTTGGTTTGCATGGAAGCTTCCCTGCGGACACATGCCTAAGTCATTGGCCATTGGTGACCGACTTATCTTTCAGCCCCTCTCTACTCCTCAGAGCTTTAGTGAGAGTAAGTGGACTAAAACCTCTCATTTTCAAATCCCGACTTTACCTTTCAGTCACCAGCCCCAGCCCTGATGCTAACAAGGGACAAACAGTCACCAGACAACTCACTAGCATATACAAAGACATCAACTAGAAGGTTCTAAGAGTTTGGACGTTGTGTTCCAGGAAACATGGAGAACACCAAATGTGTATTTATGTGTGTCACAGAGAGGTTAAACACAGTAACAGTTACTTGATTTGGAGAAGAAATTCACAGTGAGTATATGTGCTAACAATCCTCTTCTCACACATGTTGCTATTTTGACCACACGAATGGCACTGTTACAGGTGGACAGATGCCTGACTCTGCCTTCCAGGGGTTTGGTTGAGGAGTAAAACTCTGAGCTGGATTTTGAACTGATTCAAGGGTCCTGGATAGAAGTGAGGCTACAGTGACCCTGACTGCCTTGTGCTCTTTCTTTAAGGATAAGCTTTGGCTGTTTTCTTTTTACCTCTAGCAGAATGAAAAGAAAACTAGATGTAGCTGATTTTTTTTCTACCTTACTTTTGGTTTATGAGGTAAAATTCATGTACCATAAATTGAGCATTTTAAAGTGAACTATTTAGTAGAAATGAGTGCATTTCCAGTGTTGTATAAACACTGCCACTATTTAGTTCTAAAACATTGCATCACCCCAAATTAAGACCTGCATCCATCAAGTTGCTACTCAGACCTTTCTCCCCTTCTGGGCCCTGGAAATCACCAGTCTGCTGCTTTCTGTCTGCATGCTATACCTATTTTGATTTTTTTCATATAAATGGAATTATATAATGTGTGACTTTTTATATCTGACCTCTCCCATCTATCCACTAATACTGGCCTGGCTTTGTGGTTTGTTTGTTTGTTTTTATTTTGTGTATGGGTTTATCTTTAGGTCCCTTCCATTGCCTCTTTATACATTTTTTTATTATTTTCTTGGTGGTTGCCATGGGGATCATAATTAATATCATTTATTTACATCTATGTAACCTGAATTAGCACTAATTTAGCTTCAGCTGCATAGAAGAGCTCTGTCTGTGCCTCTGCCTCTGTGTTATATTGTCATAGATTTCATTTTTATTTATTGTGTTGATATTGATTTATAATTGGTAAATCCACCTGTGCTTTAATCACACAGTTAACAACATGGCATATTACACCCAATGCTAAACCACACCAGGTCTCGTGTTTGCCTGCACAGTCTTACCTGTGGCCTTTATTTCTAGCCTTTAGCTAGTTCCACTTCTCCTGGAAGCACTCATCTTTGCCTCCTCTCTAAGGTGGGTCTAGTCATGGCATTGCTCATCTTTTGCCTACCGTGGACCAGCTTAATTTTCCATCATTTGAGTGATTTCTTTCTTTCCTTTTAAGTATTTTGTTCAAGTGCCAGGGCACTGTGATTTCTGCTGTGATTTCTGCTGGGAACATGGCAGCCTTTCCTGCCCATCACTTCATTGCCCATAATCACTTCTTTCTTTGTCTTCCAGATTCTTGCTTTGTCTTTAGTGGTGACAGATGGGTCTCATGGTAGATCTTGGGTTTCTTCTTCAGAGAGTTTGTTGGGTTATATGGGTGTGTAGATTATGTGTTGTAAACCTTGGGGGATTTCAGCCAGTATTTCTTAAAGTCTATTCTCTATGCATTGATATTTCACTCTTCCTTTTGGAAGCCCTGAATGCCTATTTAGCACACTTGATAGTGTCCACACAACCTCTCAGTCTATAATTTCACTCCTCCTGTCTTCACAATGGCTGACTCTTCTGCTCAGTTCTACTAATGAACTAAATCCTCTGGTGAGTTTTTTATTTCAGTTATTATACTTTTCAACTCCAGAATTTCTACTTGGTTCTATTGTCTAATTTCTTCCTCTTTACTGATAGTGTGTTTGTTTCTATGTTAACATGCTCCATTTGTTGTTTCTATAGTTCTGTGTGTATTTTTAAGATAGCTGATTAAAGTCCATGTTTACGAGTCTAACATTTACGTTTCCTGGATAGTTCTTGCCAGCTCTATAGTATTACTACTTTACTGTTTCTTTTTAGGATCGAATTGTAACTTCAGAAATCTGATTTGGAATAACAGAATGGGCTGTTCTTCACTGCTGAAGATGGCAGTGGTGGTTTGAGTGAGAATGGCCCCATAGGCTCATAGGTTTGAATATGTGGTCTTCAGTTGGTGGAACTGTTTGGGAAGGATTAGGAGGTGTGGCTTTGTAGGAGGAGGGGATCATTAGGTGGATTTTGAGGTGTCCTACCCACGGTTCTCAGCGATGTGCATTTATGACCTCTGGAGAGGCACAGAGAAGCAGTGTCCAGTAAGGAATTTGATAGCCACCAAGTCCACCTTGACAGGGACATCATGGAGTGAGTATCTGCCTTTGCCCCCTTTCCCCTTTTTCATTTTGTGTTTGAAGAGTCCAGATATTTCTGGAGGGGCAATGCGAGATGCCCAGGGATATCCTGGTGTCATTTCAACTTGTCCTGTAAAAGCCCACAGGCAAGATGTCCTGGGTGTTCTGTGTTCTCAGCTTATAGTGCCAACAGCTTTTCTCTCAGGCTGTACTGCCTCACAAGATCTCGCTGCCACGTGTTCAGATGCCGGCAGAGTCTTTCCATCTCTCTGAGAGGTGTGTGTGAAGGGCAGGATATTCTCTTCAACATACTTGATAATGGGTGTTTGAGCCCCACTTTAAAGAATTGGTTCTTCAAATGTGTACCTTCACTTTAAAAATGGTATTGTGCTTTCCCAATCGCTTCTCTACTTGTAATTTGGAATGCTGTGTATTTTCTTCATTTGGTGAGGGGTTTTTTTTTTTTTTTTTTGTTGTTGTTAGTAACATTTCTGGAGCCTCTCCCGGTTGCCAGGTGTTATTTCTCTGGAGTACAGGTGAGTGTGGTACACAGGTTATAGCATCTTTAGGGCCAAAATCCCATACAGTGGGCTCTGCCCCTGCCCTCAAAGCTTTCAAGCGTCTAAATACTGTGACTAAGCTTATCAAAGACCAGCAGAGACTGAACTACAGAGGAAGATGAAGGCAATCACAGAGCGTGAGTGCACAGGCCTGCATGGACTGGGACTCGGGGTGTGAATCAATAGGGCATTGGTAGAAAAGAGAGAAGTGAGCTCAAGACAATCATTGATTAGCTATCCCTAAAAAGAATCTCTCCACCTCCCTCTTCAGAATAAAAATGTGAGTAACAATTAGGTTCACAAACACGGGACGCCCTGGTGAGTGGTGAGTCTAATTCAGTCCTGCTCCCCTGCCAACCACAGTGAGAGCTGGGGAGGCAGAAGGCTTCCACCTCTTGTGCTTTTAGCAGGGTTCTGTAGAAATGGTGCCAGGCAGCGTGAGGCCCTTCTCGGACTCCCCGTGGGTTCTCATTGGTAATTCGTGTTTAACTTCACAGAGGTTCTGAGTGGGCTAGAAGATTGCCATGCCCTGGTAAATGACACTGCTTGGTGTAGCTCTGAAGCCGAGAGTGATTTCTGCATACCACACGGGGAATGCGTCTCCGTGCTCTGACCCTATCATCTGCACAAGCGTGATTACAGGGAAAGAACTCCAAAACATTTGAACAAATGTGGTCCTGAAAATCATGCCACTCTACCAATTTCCCTTAATTTCATATTTTACCAATAGGCCTTTATTATCCCACGTGTTCTGGGAGAATTTTGTTCTCTTCCTAAGCTTGCTCTTTATTATGCCAGCATCAAACCTATTCCACAATCTTCCCTGTGTCTCACCAAACGCAGCCGTTGGTGAGGAGAGAAAACGGTTGTTTAGGCTCATAAAGGATGATTTACAAAGAAAATGAAGGGAGGAAGCCATTGAACTAACTTCCCAAAAGAACCCAGTAATTCCAAACCTTGTGTCTCATGTGATTTGCCTGTGTGGGCCTAGGGGCACTTGGCTTCACAGAGGGACAGGAAGGGCAACACTGTGGGGGGAAATAAGGAAAGGACGCTGCCAGTCATTTGGTGAAGATTAAATTGCCCATAGCCTTTTTTTGCCATCCTGAAGCCAGTGTCTAAAACTCAGCGGCATGTCTGTGATTACAGGATCCTGTTGGGTTTTGACTCCAACATGGCTCTAGCCTGCTCTGATCGTGAGACTTAGGAACCATCTAGGAAGGTTCATGGTGTTGGCCTCTGAAATAAAAACCCAGCTATGCAGGATTTGTTGTGTCCTGGCTGACATTTCTGCCAGCAAAGAAACCTCCAGACTGTTGCCCCTTTGGAGGTTTGCATAAACAAGTTCATCTTAACCATGGTATCTTTCCAGATGGATCTGAGAAACTAAATCTGCCCTCTGAGATCCTGTGTACCCTCTTACCTGTTTTCTTCGAGTTTTCGACTATTAGTGTACAAATCCAGCCTTTTTATAATTCATCCATCCTTAAATAGTATGTTCTTTTGTTCTAGTCAGTTTCAGGCTCCCAAGCCAAGCCATGACCTCTCTGGGGTTTTCAGAGATGAGCTGCTCTGTAGAGGCCCTGGTACCTGGAGACCCTGTCTGTTAGAGCTGGTTATGATGCCTCCCTGTGGGGGTGGTCCCTCCACCTGTGTGTCTCTCGTCACTCTGTTTCCCCTACAACAAGCCAATTCCTCCTTTTCCCAAGGAGTGTAAGATTTTCTCCAGACCCAGGGAGCTAAATGAGAGCAAAACTTCAAGCCAAAGAGTGCCCATGGTGTGCTTCCCCAGCTCTCAGTGCTTCTGCTCCTCCTCCTCTTTCTTGGCCAGCAAGTCAGTGAAACTTGGAAAATTTTTTCAAGATTATAACATAGCTATAATGTTAAATAGGATAAAATCAGAATGGTAGTGATTGAGAAGTTGCTTATAGGATCAAATTACTCTTCTGTTGTCTGTAAAGGATAATTTTTTAAAATAAAAAAAAAGTGCATTGTGTGTGTGTGTGTGTGTGTGTGTGTGTGTGTGTGTGTGTGTGTTCACAAACCTGTGGAGGTCGGAGGTCAGAGGTCAGCTAGTGGGAATTGGTTCTCTTCTTCCACCGTTTGAGTCCTGGGGACCAAACACAAATTGTCACACTTGGCAGCAAGTGCCTTTCCCTGCTGAGCCTTCTTGTCAGTCTCGTGAAGTCATTTTCCTGGTGGCTTTTTAGACACATAAAGTTCAAAGGTTATGTTTCTGAGTTATGTGAGAGCAAATTACTTAGTTACCAAAGGAATGTGAAGTTTTTCTAGAAGGCCCTTCTGGGGGTAGCCCTGGTTTTTCTCTTTGTCTTTGCCCCGTGCCTACATTCCAGTCACTTGCTTGAGTGAGAGCTTAGCATTCAGCCTTGTGAAAGAGAACAGATGGAGCAGACATGGTGGAGCCTTAACACCGCAGCAAGACAGAATTTCTGGAATGGTGTTAGTGTTGTGTCTATACCATAGGCTTTGTCTGGGGCCACTGCTCAGCAGCTGTCAATCTTCGGGTGTTTTAGAATGCCTAGCATTCTCCTCATCCAGTGGGCACCCCGTGTTTGCACACACATGCTGTGGAAATCAGGCCTGGACTGCAGAGTCCCTGGACAGGACAGGCCGAAGCCAGTGAGGCCAGGAGGAGCAGGCACAGTGACAAAGCTCCCCTGGCTGTGTGCAGATGCCTGAGAATCTGCAGAAGTTGTCCCCTGGAGTGTGAGGTTTCTCATGTTAATATTCTGGCAACTGTGACAACACAGTCTTTTCTTGTTTCTCGCCTTTTGTATGGAGCATATATAGACACCTTCTTATGCTTTAAATCATTTTTAGATTATCATATCTCATGTATTGAAAATATGCAAATAGTAGTTTTACTAATTTTTTTTAGGGATAATGGCAAGAAAAAGATCTGTGTATGTTCAATGCAGATGGATTTCTTTTCTAATATTTTCAATCCAAAGTTAGTTTGACCTGGGTATGCAGAGAGCTGTTTGTGTTTGTATGTGCATGTGTGTGCATTGCTGATTTTATGTGTGTAAGTACATTTAAGGATACTAGTTTCATGGATAACATATAAAGTCAGCAGTGCCATAAAGGCTTCATGTTCTGACAGGTAGATGGTGATCATATATGTAAGTGACAGGGTTGGATGACAGGTTGGAAAATTAGAATTTGAAATTAGGGGGCATGTTCTCAACTGGACAGTATAAGCAAAGGTAACTTTAAATATCTTTAATATTTATGTATTCAATATTTAAGGAATCATGAGCTAGATTGTTTTTATTGTTATCTCTTTGTTTTGTTATTTTTTGACTTTGTATGGCTTACATATTTCTATATTTGCCGTATTTAACAGATCATCCTCTGACTTGACTTATATCAGTAAGGTACATACCTACAAAGAGGCTGGGCATGGCAGTGCACAATGTGATCATGGCACTCAGGAGTCTGAGTCAGGAAGGTTGTGAGTTCAAGGTCATCCTGGGCAGCATAGAGAGTAGTGAGTTCAAGTCCAGCCAGTATCACTCATTGAGTTTCTATCTTAAAATACCAGAAAAGATCTGGGGAGATGACTTTGTGGACAAAGTGCTTGCTGTCCCCCCAGGTAGCTGGAGTCAGGGTACCCAGCACCCACATAAGAACCAGGCAGATGTGGTGGCCGCCTGTGATCCTAACACTTTGCAGTAGAAACGGGGTGATTCCCATGGCATGCTGGCTGGTTGATAGGCAAATTCTGTGTTCAGCTGAGAGACTTTTCCTTACTAAGTAAAGTAAAGAACAATACAGGTAGACACTGGGTGTCAACCTCAGGCCCCCATATCCAAGTGCATACATGTGCAAGTGCATCCACACATGTACACATACATGTATACATGCATATGCACACATGCACATGCAAAAATGTCAATGACAACAATAAAGACAACCCTTTATTTGTCGGAATTCAGAGCTCCAGATCCCACATAAGATCCAGATGAGATAGCACCCATCTGTAATTCCAGTGTGCATGAGGCAGGGTGGAAAGTGGAGACAGGAGAATCCCTAGAAGTTCATGGGCTGGCTAGTTTCGTGTGTGCCACAGCCAACTAGAGACTTTGCCTCAAACAAGGTAGGATAGTGAAGACTGACACCTGAGTTTCCCTCTGACCTCTCCACATGTCCACTGGGGCATGTAGACACCCACCCACCCAGAGAGAGAGAGAGAGAGAGAGAGAGAGAGAGAGAGAGAGAGAGAGAGAGAGAAGAGGGGGAGGAGAGAATGGTAAAGAAACATCCAAGTCAGAGCCAGGCAGATCTCTGTGAGTTCGAGGCCAGCCTGGGCTACCAAGCGAGTTCCAGGAAAGGCACAAAGCTACACAGAGAAACCCTGTCTCGGGAAAAAAAAAAAGAAACATCCAAGTCATTGCAGGCGATATGCCGGAGTGGTAGACTTACTGAGCCGAGAGCCCTCACGTAAGCCTGCCGAAAGATCGCCCAGTCATCGTCTGGCAGGGCATCTCGTTCCAGGTGAGCACATCCTGTGGCCTTCCTGCCTCTACCAGCCTCAGCATGCTTCTCTGGAAACCCATTGTGTTACGTACTTGTAAGTTATTAAAGACTGACTTTTGTGAAATTGCAAAGGAACAGATTGACAGTATATGAGGTGTTTTTTCTAGAAAGTATATAGATCTTCTTGTGACTGCCTTGGTGAATGTACAGCCGTATTAATGAGAGCTCAGAAATCCCTGCGTAGTCAAGTTATGCAACAGGAAACTTCCAGTTTGACAATTGAAGACATTCAGACAAAAGAAAAGTAGCCTGCGTTCTGCACTCTTATTCTTTTGAAAGGATTTAGGAAAGTCCTGACTGCTCATGTTGGAGCCCTGATGATAGGATGAAGTGGCTTGTTTTTCCTTTTGACCCAAGAAAGGAGAACGCGCTCAGCTCATGGGCAGGCCTTCTGCCTAACTTCCCTTGCTACATTCCCACCTCACTTTTGTGGTGGACCGTCGTCACTGCCCTGCTAGTCCCCCTGGCTACAGAGGACTTTAAAGGCTAATTAAAAAAAATTTTTTTTTCACTTCTTAGTTGAACCACATTAAGGACATTCTTGGGGATAGTGCAGAAGATCATCTTCATTGTCATAGATTGGACAGTATAGTGGTTTGAATGAGAAAGATCCCCATGGGCTCATCTGTCTGTATGCTTGCTTTCCAGTGGGTGGACTAGTAGGTGGCCTTGTTGGAGGAAGTGTGTCACTGGGGGTGGGCTTTGAGGTTTCAGAAGCCTCACACCATTCCCAGTCTCTCTCTCCCTCTCCCTCTCCCTCTCTGCCTCAGATTTGTGTTTCTCAGCTACTGCTCCAGCACCATGCCTGCCTGCCTGCTGCCATGCTCCCCACCATGATGATCATGGATCTGAAACTATAAACAAGCCCACAATTAAATGTTTTCTTCTATAAGTTGCCTCGGTCATGTGTCAGTAGAAAAGTAACCAAGATAGACTCTAATGGTCTAAACTCACAATGACTCCCTGGGGGTTTTCTTGTTTTTATTTGTTTGTTTTTAAGACATAAAAGGTGAACTTTTTGCCCACCTTCCAAGCCTCCTCAAATCTTATCATCTGTTCAGATTGTGTATAAAGTAGGAGCTGGTCAGGAAAGTCTAGTTGGCTCAATGCATGAGGGACTTGAATGGTAATCGGAGGTTCTCAGTTTTTTCGGGAAGAGTGCAGAGTTTCCAACAGAGGGTGGCAAGAGATGGTTCTAGAAAAGGGTATTATTGTAAAGAGCAACGGGTGGAGCACAGAGCATGTTAGTCTCATCAAGTATAACTGGATCAACACCAGCTGGAGAGAGCAGGTGGCCTGTGTTCTCCCTTAGGGATGGAGACAGGTGTCCTTATGTGCTTGGTTGTCCTCCTCTATGTGAAGTTAGTCATCTCCAGTCTCTTCATTAAAACACAACACAAGGAGCGTGGTCCATGTTTGCAGAGAAGATGGGAGCCATAGTGGGAGATGACAGTGTGGGCTTCAGAGGGAAGAGCAGCAGAAATGGAGTCTTCTTGGTCAACACTTATGATGACCTGTTAGAAATGAGAGATGGTGGGAAGTGGAGCAGGATCATAGAGGGTTAAAATGCCAATGGTAGCTCCAGGGAAAACCTGGTTTTAATGACTTTTTAATGATTAGAAGAATGAAGGAATTCAAGAAGTTTAAGATGAATAATGTTCATCCATGGTGTCTCAGGGCTCCCACGGGACACATCAGGAAATATAATGGATGGATACCCAAGTAGAAGAACTTAAGCCTTCAACCATATGTAGCATCTGTAAATTATCTGGTGATTAATGGATTCTATTAAACATTTCTTGTAAGGGAGGTTGGCCTTCCAAGGTGAACAGTAGTGGAGGTTGGGTGCTAAATGGATTTCCATGCCTCTCCTCGGGTGAGAATTTCAGGAACAGAGCTGGCTAAAGAGAAAAGAGGAGGTGCCTAGCAGTTGGCTGGCAGCAAGAGGAGGGTGTCCTTGGGAGCACTGATGACTTCACTAAAGCCCAAAGCCCTACCGGGGAACTGCCATGTTGACCGGATTCCCAGGATCCAAGATTGTCAAAGTCAATGCTGTTGTTTCAGCTTCCAACAATTCCCCATCAGCCTGCCCTGGCTTTGAGAGCAGAGCCTAGGGCAGGGCTGCTTTGGAGACAGGAGGGTAGGGCTGGTGGAATCATGCGAACACACTGCTGCAGCGATCTCCGGAACCTGTGTCCCAGGGGTTAGTTGGCTGATGAGCACTTCTCTGAAGCAGACTTGCTGTCCAAGCTGTTCTTTGGAAGGATAACTCTGGCAGTGGTGTGGCTGTGGCTCTGTGCAGTGGACATCAAACCTAGGGGTGGAATGCCGCTCTCCCACTCACTTGCTCTGTGAATTTGAGTAAATCAATTCCAGTCTCCAGGATTACTTCTGCTGTGTGTCATCCAGGCTGATATAGGGACCAAAGTGATATGTGTGTGTATGTATATGTATATACATACATATATATGAAAGCATTTAATACCTTTATGCTACCAAATGTAATCTTCATGTGTGGGTCAGTGTCAGTGGGAAAAGTTTTCAGAGAAAACCCAGTGAGAGAAGGTCTTCATAATAATGACTACAGGTTGGTGGTCATGAATAGGAATCAAGGCCATGGTAAAGGAAAAATTAGGGAGACAAAATGACACAAGATAAAAGAGAGAAAGATACCAGGATTCTGAATTTGAATGACGAAGAGAATAGTGGTATAATTAGCTGAGGGATGGAGATTGGGAACTGGGCGATAGCCTTTGCTCTGAACTTAGTGGATTTCAGATGCTGGAGCATCCTGATACAGATGGCAGGAGAAAAGGAAAGTTGAGCCTGGAGTTGGGCGACAGTCTCTAGAAAGAAGTGTCTGAGATTTTGAAATGGATTATTGTCAGCAGGGCAGAAGCACAGCAGTGCTTTGAAGAAGGCAGGGCTCGACTCATAGGCACGTAAGTGAGTTAACTTCCCTTGTTGCTGGCTCTTCCTTACACAGTCATAATTTCTGTTCTAGTTGGTTTCTGTTGTTATGATAAAGCACTGGCCAAAACCAGCCTGGATGAGGAAAGGCTTTATTGTCCATCATCAGCGGAAGCCAAGTCAGGAATGTAAGGCAGGAACTGAAACAGAGACCACAGAGGAACGCTGCTTACTCGCTTGCTTTCCCTGGCTTTCTCAGCTTGCTGTCTTATACACCCAGGACCATCTGCCCAGGGGTGGTACCATCTACACTGAGCTGGGCTCTCCCACATCAGTCATTAAACAAGAAAAGCCCCACCGACATGTCCATGGGCCAGTGTGATCATGGCAATCCTTTATTGAGATTCCCTCTCCTTAGGTGACTCTAGTTTGTGTCAAGTTGACAACTAGCCAACATGGTTTCCATACTTGATGACTAGAGAACTTCTCACATATTCTTTTCATTTTTCTAACACTCCTAATTCTGGGAGCATAGGGATTGGGTTAACCTCAGAACCCTGATCATAAGGCGAATATATGCTGGCCTGCAGGAATTATTCCTGTGTTCCTTGTAATGAATCTGTGACTGAAAGGGATGGGGGAGAATGCTCTGAAACTACAGTGGTTGCTATGATGCTCTGAAACTAAGGCGGTCAATGTGAAGGGAGTTCAGGAGAGAACCGGGCCAAGGTCATCACTGTTGAATGACATTGAGATGAAGCGACTGATGTCAACTATCTCTTCAGTCTGATGGTCTGTGTACAGCGAATGTGAGTTGAAACATTAGATTGTTGACTGTAGATTCAAAAAAAAAAAAGTAACAGGGGTCCAGGGATTAGGACAGTTCAATATCCATACATTCAGAGTGGTAGGACCAGGAAGCAAAATCATGAGAAACTTAGCTGCAGGGTAAGTCATTGGTGGCTTGGTGACAAAATGCATTCTTTTAAAACCCAGTAGGAAGTGTTAAAGATAGGAAGAAATGGAAGAAGCTTTATGCCAAAGCCTCTTGTTCACGGCCATGCCCATTGTGTAGATTTTGTGGGTTGAATGATTGTGTCCTCACAGAAAATAGGACACTGTAAATGTAGTCATTACAGGATAGTTAGAATGAAGTCATTCAGGCTTAGGATGAGGCTTTAATCCAACGACTGGTGTCTTTATCACAGAAAGAAGAGACACACAGAAGGAGATCGCCGTGGTTGCCACATGATGACAGGCAGGGATTGAAGTTGGCTGTAACTGTGCATAGGCTAATGATAAGTCACCCAGCATGGGAATGAGGCTCCAGAGGATCACAGCCCCACTGATACCTCCAATCAGACATTAGCACTAAGGTCTGTGAGAGAATAACTTTCTGTTGCTTCACACCACTTTGGCATTTGGTTATGGCTGCCCTGGTTTATAAAAAGGTAACTGTGGCACAAGGTTAAGAGGAAGCGAAGGCCATGGAGACCAGAGTGGTATGACTCATCAGCAGCATAGGAGTTCAGAGATGAGTGTGAAGAGGATACAGGGGTGGAGGTCTGGGCCTCCATCAAGTCTTCTTGCAGGTCTTCTATCCAGGTCTCAATGAAACCAGTCCACTTCTGCACTTCCCACAAAGGCATCTTCTACTTTCACTGTTTTGCTCATGTTGGCGAACCATACCTGTTGGCTCCTGGCATTGGAGCTTAGAGGATGCCTCCTGTAGGCATTGGTTTGTTTAGGGAAGGATTGTGAAAGAGGTGTTTGTGATTCTAAATGGGGCTGAGTGTTTCTGGATGAAGCAGTTCAGGGGCCTCCCACTCTCTGCCTCAGCAATTCCCACTGCAGAAAAACAAGTAAACAAGCCGCGTCAGAACATCCCATGGAAGGAGGGAAATAATTAGTATGGAAGTGACTAATTAGAGCTCCAAGAAATCTGGGACTTCTCCAATGCCTTTCTGGAGCGAAGAGCCATCGATAGCTTGGGAACTGCATGGGGAGGGAAGGAGGAGGAAAAAAGAAAATTCGGTGTCTGAGAATCCAGTCTTCAGCCTCACCCAGGAGAGCTCACGGCAGTCTGCAGGGTTGTCGCCATTGATGAGCTGCTCATGCTCCAGTAGACAGCTCCGCACCCCTGCCCATGTGAGCAACCCTGCCTGAGCCCCGTGGGCCACCAAGTAAAAACAGAAACACAACAGAAAGACATAAGAATGGGATGGGGGCTTGATAGGAGTGATGTGAGGTGGAGGAGGAGAAGAGAGGCATGAGGGTGATTATGAGCAGAATGTATTATATACATGTAGGGAACTGTCAAAGAATAAATTAATGAAAATTATTAAGCACTAAAAAAAAGGAAAGAATCCAGTCTTGACAGTATTGAAGATTTAGAGCAGCCGAGGGCCTGGCATGGTTCCTTCTATTCCTCTCCCAGGACTCCAGACACTGTATTATGAAAAGGAGTGTCTTTAATTTGTTATCCTGAGCTCCCGCACTAGAAAATGAATTTGGATTTGAGGAGAGTTTGCTGGTGCTGGGAACAGAATTAAGTCTTTGCATACCCCTCACTTAGCCTTTAACTTTCCTATGCTTATAATTCTTCCAGAGATTGGCAGGTGCATACTGGAGGGGACAGCGTGGACTGTGTGGCTCCTGCAGGCTCTATCCCTGCAGGTCCAGGGCAGTCACCTTCTCTATTCAGTCCATGCTTAAAAAATAAAATAAAGTAATCCAGCAGGGGCCGCTCTGTGCAGCCATTGGTGTGAGGTGTGGGAACAGTGGCTTGAGGTTGGTGGAGAAAACTGGAGCCAGTACGAACTTGTGGACAGCCTTGTTCCCTCCCCACTAGATGAAGCATTTATTTCTTCTCTTTCTACCTCCCCGAAACACCTGTGAAAACAGCAAACAACTCCTTTAAAATGCTTTCAAAAATTTGTTTGCCCAAGAAGTGTGAAAATGGTGATCTTAGATATTAAAAGAAAAACCTGCCCCTCAGTGGCCTGTTCCATTCCTGTACATACCTTCTAAATGAAGTGAGAATAGATGAGGACTTTGGGCCGGCTGCCTGTGTAACTGACAGAGATAGGTCCCCACTGAGTGGCAGTGTTGGAATGTGATCCTGACCCCAACCAACAGTCTGGTCCTGGGCCAATGTACAGAAGAATTAAAAAGAGGCAAAATGGCTCTGGGCTGTGGATGGCAGTTTCAGTGCATGAATAGCTGAGGAAAAGTGAAATTAATGAATATTGTTGTTGTTTTAAAGAGACGATGTCTTCATTAGTAGGACGTGTGTGTGTGTGTGTGTGTGTGTGTGTGTGTGTGTGTGTGTGTGTGTGTGTGTGTATGTAAGACTTTAGGGGAGATGCCAGAACCTGTTGGGCCTTGCCTTTCTCAAGGCTGCTCTCCCAGCCTGGTAAAACTCCCCATGGGTTTCATGGTTAACTGGATCTTTCCCCCAGCTCCTCTCAAACCTGTTAGTTTTAGGTGATGCTAATCAGGAAATAAGATCCTTTCCCACATCTGTGCTGGGACCCCAGTCACCTTCCAGAGCAGAAGCCGCAGCAGCCCTGTACATTCTGCCCGTTGTTTTTATTAGTCATGTTGCTGCTCTGACTGGCCACAGTTCTTCTCATCTGTCAGGAACACTGGAGTAATTCTCTCCACCCTCCTTTTTGCCTCCAGTGTTCTCTTTCTGGGGGCACACCGCTGGCCCTCAGGTGGGCTCTTCTGTTCACTTCCTTCAGAACACTGCTGGCATTAGGTGAGTGTGTGCAGGCCCAGAGACTGAGTCACAGCCAGAGACCTTGAACTCCTTGACCTCTGAGCTCAGCAGGGTTGTCTTTCCCTGATGTCCTGGCCCTGTCAGGCCTGCCCTGGGGATTGATACATGTAGAATATGAAAGCATTCACCCTTCAGTTAATTATTTAGCACTATGAGGCAGGGTATCTTTGGGGTGGGAGCTCATGGCTGGCTTATGGTAATAGCCAGTTAGCTCCCTTTGGCTGGTTCCATGGCGACTTGGGGCTTTCTTTTATACCCTCTAGTCATTGGTTTTCAAGGAGAAATTCTTCATGCAATTAGAGTTTCTGTGGACATTTACCTTAAGAGGTTGAAAGTATATGAAAATATATTTTTGAAAATATCAAGAAAGTAAATGTGAGCCGGGCGGTGGTGGCGCACGCCTTTAATCCCAGCACTCGGGAGGCAGAGCCAGGCGGATCTCTGTGAGTTCGAGGCCAGCCTGGGCTACCAAGTGAGCTCCAGGAAAGGCGCAAAGCTACACAGAGAAACCCTGTCTCGAAAAACCAAAAAAAAAAAAAAAAAAAAAAAAAAAGAAAGTAAATGTGAAATGGACTATAATATTGCATTTGATAGAACACAGAATAAAGGGCCATAGAGAAAAATGACTTGCTACCATGACATTTTAAGTATTGCATATTTATATAAGCACACACTTGGGTCAATACTACAGTATTTTGGTAATGGAGCATAGGATGAGCTAGATGGGCCGACAATTTAGAAGGAAGAGGGTTGTATTGACCTATTAATCTCTGGTATAAGCCTGAAGCATTCAAGATGAGATTCTGGTTGAGTCTGCAGGTGAGAGGCTTGCTGTGGTCCTCATCAGCTCTGACTCCCTGGACTCCTATCGATTTTCTTGGTTGTATGTGTTGTAGATGCACAGGGTTTCAGAATGCTTGGGTTGGTAGCAGAGAGCCACACTTCTGCTGCGTTTCAGGTGTGTGTGCCTGTATGTGCATGTGCATACACATCTGTAGGTTTACTCATTGTTTCAAGCTGTGCATCTGTGTTTTGCTCATCAATAGAGCCGTGACATGAATGCTGGTAGATAAAGAGTTACCACCTCAGCCGAGCTGCCTGTTGCCATTAATCTCCTCTAGTTGGAGGGGTTGGGGGGTGGTGCAAATGCAGATTACAGATGGCAGCTCCTGTGGACATGTGTTGAAATGTTCAGAGTCCTGAACCATCCATTCCTTTGTCTCTGATCATGCCTGACTTTGTTTGATTGAGGACCAGCAGGTCACACTTAGCCTGTGATGCTGTAGCCTGTGATGTTGTTTTGTTCAGATGCCGCCATGAATCTGGCTAGGTGAGGCAGGTGTGTTCACTCTTGAATGTTTCAACCACACCTTGTTTTCTTGCCTGGTGCACTAGCTCATTTACCTGTGAACCATGCCAAGGACCGTGTTTCTTCTCCAAGGCAAAAAAAGGACTTTTATTAGGTTTATGCCCCTGTTTGTTTCTCCAACTGTCTTACAGTGATTTAAAACAGCGAAGTGTTTAAAACGCTTGAGAGGAAACTAAAATGCCACAGAATAAACCAAAGGGGCCTCTGTTCAGGACACTGTTAACCACTGGGTCTTGAGGCTGAGGCATCGGTGTTAATGGGTGAGTTCAGCAGACTGGGAAGGCTGTGTGTTGTGAGTTTGTTGTGGGGACACCCCAAGTGTTGGAGACTTTGCTCCACCGTGCTCTGACTCCCTGGAAACATGTTGTTCAGAGCTCTCCTGAGTTGCTCAAATGTGGCTAACTTAACATGGGCTTTGGAAAGGCCTGAAAAGCCGTCTTCCATTCACACATGTGTCTAGCTCTTCCTGTGGAAAGTGTCAGTCTCAAGACAAGTTGAAGTCGGAGGCGGGCCCTCTGATCTCTTCCACCAGGCACTCCACAGCCAGCCTTTCTGGAAGACCATATCAAGTTTGCCCAGTGTTGTGAATGAAAATAATCCATTGGTGAAAGCCCCAAATTAGAAACCTCTTGGTATATTTATTTCTATGTCTCAAGAATTCTGATTTAAAGCAGACTTTATTTCAAGTAATGCGAACAGTAGGTTGTTCAGGAGTCTTGGATGAATCGGTGTTTTCTTCCCTCCACTCCAGGAAAATCTATTTAAAGTAAAGGTCAGCCCTGGGCTGGAGTTAGAGCCCACTGAATGCAAGTCTGGGGCACAAGACCGGTGCTGCTCTTTTCTGTACAGTTGTGAGCAGTGGGGACACGGGTCTTATGCAAGCCATCATTTTCCATACATTCCTTTCCACGTGACCTTCCTGTCCCTGGACTGTGGTACGGAGCCAATAGTGTGTGTTACACAGGAAGATGAGCTCTTGTGGGACTTTGGGCTTACTAACTTTAGGAATGATTTAAACCTTGAGAATACTGTCTGAAGAATCCAGTGCCCTTTAGTTATACCTAAGAAGGAAGCAGCAGTAAATACAGGAGCAAGCCTCTTGGAGACATACCAGCCCTTCCTTTCACTCTCCTCTTACATCTTCCTGCTCCAGCCTTCTCCATCCCTTCCTGTGAAGGATATCAGGCATTGTCTCAGTTAACAAGCCCTGAGCCTGAGCCTGACCCTCTGCATAGGCTCTGGCAGACCTCTGCCTCTGAGATGTGCATCTCCGGTCCTGCCCCTCACTCAGCCTGGCTTCCGTAGATGCGTAGGAACTGCTATGGTCTCTGAACTTGACTTCCCACTACTAATCTCTACCTCTACTAAACCTTCCTTTTTTCCCATGAGAATGTGAACATATTCCATGACTTTGTGATGTTCTTTGAAGAAAAAAAAAATAGTGAAGGAACTGGCCAAGAATGGCAGGTCCCCAGGAGTTGGTATTTTAATGGGGAAGGTAAGCAGCAAGAGAAGACACCACCAAATAACTATGAAGGAATAGGATTTGGACCATAGTATCTTACCCATGAAGACTGAGAGTGGATGGGCAAATAAGGAGCGAGGATGGGGTAGGAGGGATGATTTTACACAAAAGGAAAGACGTCCCTGAGAAGGTGACATCAAGGAAGCAGGAATGATGGTCCAGATGAGGGTCCCGGGAGCTTGCAGTGTCCTAGAGAGATGTGCTCAGGGTGTAGATGCTCACTGAAGGCTGAAGTGGTGTGGTTGATGTTCCTGAACTGTACCACACAGGCGAAATCTGACTGAGGGAGGGACCCGGAAGCTTTGTTTGGGACATGCTGTGCTTTGGATGCCCAACCATGTGGAGGGACAGTAAGACGGTAGGAGCTGGAATCTGGGTAAGAGTTTGTACCCAGAGATAGAAATTTGAGATTAACATGTAGGTGATATTTAAAGTCAGAACCGAGGGGATGCCCTATACGGATGGGAAGCATCTTTGAATTGAGCCCCAGACTTTTTTAAAGGATTCCGAAGTGCCTTTTCTTTCTTTCTTTCTTTCTTTCTTTCTTTCTTTCTTTCTTTCTTTCTTTCTTTCTTTCTTTCTTTCTTTCTTTCTTTCTTTCTTTCTTTCTTTCTTTCTTTCTCTCTCTCTCTCTCTCTCTCTCTCTCTCTCTCTCTCTCTCTCTCTCTCTCTCTCTCCTGTCTTTCTTTCCTTTGTTTTTCTTTTCTTTCTGTCTTTCTTCCTTCCTCCCTTCCTCCCCACTCTTTCTTTCTAGATTTATTTATATATGTATTTTATGTATATGAAGACTCTGTCTGCCTGTATGTCTGTCTTGTATGCCAGAACAGGGTATCAGATCCCACTATAGATGGCTGTGAGTCACCATGTGGGTGCTGAGAATTGAACTCAGGACCTCTGGAAGAGCAGCCATTGCTCTTAACCCCTGAGCCATCTCTCCGGCGTAGTTTCCTATGCTAGAACTTTTTCCCTATGGCTGCAGCCTTGCTCTCCAGTGCCCTGCTGTTGCTTCTGTATGAGTTGCTCATGGGGCACAGTGGCCACACTCCACAGTCTGATGGCACCTTGACCAGGTGGTACTGTGCTTGAAAATATAGTGTTTGGATGGCACAGTGGCTGAGTGGCACAGTGGCTGGAGGATAGTGGTCTGTGGATACAGTGGCCAGGTGGCATAGTGGTTGGGAGATGCAGTGGCCAGGGGATATAGTGGCTGGTTAACATGGCGGTGGAGTAGGCGTGGTAGAGTTGACCCTGTTGCAAAGGTGGCCTCAGTGGGGGAACCAGGAGCTCCTGCTTCTGGGACCTGCTGTCCTTTGGTTACCCAGCTATGTAGAGGACACTAAGATGGATATCGGGGCAGACCTTCTTCACTGATGTGCCCTTGTGTGTTCCAGTTGCCATGCCATTTTGTTTCCCTGTGTGCCTCCTCTTTAAAGGCATCTCAGCACAGCAGGTGGATCTCTGTGAGTTCAAGGCTAGCCTGGCCTACATAGCCAAAGGCTATGTAGCTACTCTGTCTAAATCTCCCAACCCTCTAAAATAATTTTTTTTTAAGGCACAACTTTTACCATTCCAGGAGTTTCCTCTTGCTCCTGGCCCCTCATTTCTCTTTCATTTTTATCATTCTTTAAAAAAAAAATACCATCATCATACTTGCCCACTTTGTCATTGTTTCCCTGTGGTGCCAGGGGTGGAACCCAAGACTCACAGGTGCTAGGGAAGGACTAGAGAGTGAAGCGCACTCTGCCCTTGTTAGTTCTGTGTTTCTGGTACAAAGTGAGCTCCTAGAAGTTGAGGGGTCAGGTGTCAATGTTTACATTCCCAGGACCTGGATATCACTTTCATGAAGCAGCCTATTAAATGTTGAACTGGGAAGTCTAGCTTAAAGTTTGCAAAAAAATGGTTTCCAGATATTACTTGTTCACTTAAAATATATACATTAAGTATACACATATTTTTATGTATGTATATGTGTGAACATCCGGAAGAATGGTGAATGAACACCCATCTTCCCAGGCACTCATGTCAGAAATAGCGAGAATTTCACATACAGAGAGTGTTTTTTCCCACCTTTATACAGCTTATCTGCACTTAAATGAAAGTATGTATTTCCTCCCTAGAGTAATGATTTTTTATTTCTTCTCTCATGTCTCTTGGTATTAAGTCTTGGGAACCCAAAGGTACATACAATAAGAAGGATGTTGTCAGTCACCTTAGAAGTTACTGGCTCTATTCAATTTACTATTGTATTTAAAATTTAAAATAGTAAGACTGACATCATATTTTTTCCTGTAGAAATTCTGGCTACCTGGAATGTCATCTGGCTACCTGAACTGTCATGTGGGGGTGGGGTGTGTATGCCTGTATTTGTGTGTACATGCATGTATGTATCTGTGGGCTTCTATATATATGTTGGTGTGCAAGTATGTCTGTGTTTTCATGCAGAAGGTGAAATATATAGAAGGCAATTTAAGATGCTTCAAGAAAACTTTGGATACCTTTTTGGTTTTTAAATCTTGGTACTTGGATGGTTTGTAAAAATTTCTAGTGTAACTTTGTAGTCTGAGCCTTCACCCATTGGGTGGAATAAAGAACCGTGTGTGTGTGTGTGTGTGTGTGTGTGTGTGTGTGTGTGTGTGTGTGTGTGTAACAATCTGTGGTTCCCCAAGAGATATTCAGAGTCATTGTGACACCAGTGTTTGTGGACAACTTTTGTGCAGCCAAAGATGAAGGACACAGTGTTCCTAAAATGAGCAAGTGTGACACCAGTCTGCAGACAGAAACACAGAGGTAGTGCCCGAGCTGTGGCCCCAGGTCTCCAGGCCAGCTGTCTGCAGCCACTGTACTGATCTCAGTCCCACTGAGTGGAGAGGGGCTAGAGAGGACCACACCAGTGCATTCCCAACAGCCAGTGGGCCTCTGTAGCCTGGATAGGAAGAGTGGGGACCCTGAGCCAAAAGGCCACCAGCACATAGGAATATTCCTCAGAGACAAGCTGGCTGTACTTGTGGGAACTGGGTGGAGGGCTCCCAGATAGGAGAATGTTTCAAGAGAATCTGGATATACGCTTTTGTGAGAAGTCTCCTGACTTTTAAATCTTGAATAAAAAACATTTTCCCCTTTACCATAGGATGAATAGTTATCATCTGCTCAACCTCATGGTTTCCTTTCCCAGTCATTCACAATGGTCAAGGACCTTCTGTGCTCCTTGGTAGGATCTTTGCACTTCGGGTCCTGAGCCAGTTTCAGACTCCAGCGAGGCCTCTCTGTCTGTCTTATTCTCGGCTTCGGCTTTCTCTGATGCACAAGAATTTTCCCCAGCACCCACAGCCCATGCCTCGTTCTGTGTCATTTCTGCTATGCCTGTGTGCTAGCTCACCTTGAGAGAAGATCCCTTGCTCTTTTGTTACTAGGTGTATCATCATGGTTACATTCCATGACTACATCCTGAATGTAAACATCCCCACCCTGGGCCCACGTTCCAAGTACTTCTCAAACTTTTGATAGAAAGCCTTTGTCTCATCATAGATACAATGAGAGTGTTGGAGTGGAGGTAAGGGAGAACATGGGACCCATAGATTGTAGCTAGAGTTTTCCTGCCTTGGCCACAGTCAGGACAAATCTTTGTCACCCACCAGTCCCACAGCTGCTCAGACCCAACCAAGTAAACACAGAGACTTATATTGCATACAAACTGTATGGCCATGGTAGGCTTCTTGCTAACTGTTCTTATAGCTTAAATTAATCCATTTCTATAAATCTATACCTTACCACGTGGCTGGTGGCTTACCGGCATCTGTACATGCTGCTTGTCCTGGCGGTGGCTGCAGTGTCTCTCCCTCCTTCTTCCTGTTTCCCCAATTCTCCTCTCTCTTTGTTCCACCTATACTTCCTGCCTGGTCACTGGCCATCAGTGTTTTATTTATATAGAGTGATATCCACAGCAGTAGATGCCGAAGTAGCTTCCCTGGTAGGGTCAGAGTTCAGGCAGCAGCACATTCCCCCCAAACAATGGGTGACCAGCGTTGTTTTCAATGCCTGCTCTAGGCTTAGGTCATCTGCTTCTTTGTTTTTCTGAGCAGGGAGCATGGTCAGAAATCACTCACGTGGTTCCTTTTTCTATTCTTCATCAAATGCCAATCGAAAGGTCACGTGATCCGCACGGTGCCAGCTGCTAGATGTTCAGTAGGAATGTGTTGACACTCAAAAGGGGATCCTGATCGGACAGACTATGCCCTGGCTGTACCCTATGTAGCAGTGTCCCCACAGGGCAGCTGGGGGCGTGGTCAGGCCTGAAAGGGCTCATGGGCCTTCCCACTGCCACCTGGCTGCAAGGGTAGGTGAAGTCACAGTCAACTCTCAAGCGGCATCAGCCTTGATCCCCATGCACAAGCATCCTATATCCCCTTCGGTGTCTCCTGCTCTCTTTCCAGTGGCAGAAGTCGTTTACCTATGTGGGCTACTACCCACCCCTCTTTCTCACCATCCTCGGATGATCTGCCAAGTACTGTTTCTTCTTTCCCCGAGCATGCTTCTCTCTCTCATTCTGGCTCTCCCTCCCTCTCTGGTCGTTTTGAAACAAGGCCAGAACACACTATGTAAGCCATGCTGGCCTCACACTTAGGATTGTGCCTGATAGTGGTGGGACTTACACAAAAGCTCACTCAGCTTTTAATCCCTTTCTTGGCTCTGTGTCTTCTCACAGAGCTAGATACACAGCCCCGGAAGCCTCTACCTGGACCTCTCTATCCTAACCCAGTCTGTCCTTCATCCTGTGGATGGAGATATTCTATGAATCAAACTATGAATAGTTTACTTTCACACATGTGAGCCTCCACATGTTCCCTTAAGGCTCTAGGTCAATCCAAGGCTTTCCCCATACCTGCAAAGCTCCCCCACACCATAGCATCTTGCTCCTCTGACCTGCAGTTCACCTGCCTTTCATGTCAGACACACAGTGATCTGACTCTTTTGTACATTTGTGTATGTTACTCTCTGTCTCTGGGACTCCATACGTCCTAGAATTTTGTGTGTGTGTTAGGCTCCTACTGGTAAAATGCTACTTCTAGGATTTTGTTTTTCCTGCTCTCTTTTAGCATCGACATCCATCACCATTATTTCAACTCTGCCTGCCTATATAGAGAAACAAATGGGGTTGCAGCCTGCCCTAAGGTCCACTCACTGCCCATCTGGTTCAGTTGGTGATTGCTTCTGCATCACTGGGGCAACCTTCCGGCCGCAAATGTAGGTTCCTGGGACTCAGTTCTTCTTTCTTCAGTGGAGTGTACTCCAGAAAAGCTGATCTTTTCTGTGCATTTGCCTATTTATTTGGTTTTATTTATAAACTTATAGTAGTACATGCCACTGCCTTTGTTAACTAGAGAGTGCCTTTTTAAAATAATGGAGTTAAAAGTTTTAGTCCTCAAGGGGCAGGAACTGAAGGAAGCTTGGCTACTTATGGTCATTTCCTTACACAGCATCAGAAGCTAGCACGGGCCGTTTGGGAAGCTGGCTGTATCATGAAGCAGGAAAGTCTATCAGTCATTGAAAGGATAGTGTCCTCTTAGGATGTGCAGCTCATCTGTTCTGGCAGATGTTAACATGTGTTCCCATGTGCAGACAGTAATATGATTTGTAGTGCTCTCCTTGCTGAAGTTTACCTTGTCTGCTTAGTCACATAGTTCCTTGAGAACACTCTACATATTGTAGTTGCCCAGAAAGCAGCCTCTGCCATAGTTTACTATATAAATTTGACTCTTGTTGTGTTTGGTTTGGGGGCTTTAACTTCCTCTAGGAATCAAGAGGTTTTAGACATAGTCAGCAGAATGACTGAAATGGACATGTTACAGGCAAAAAGTCTTACCCCTAAAAATGAAAGACATTGGTGATTATGTAGAAGTTCTTAGTAAAATTATTCCTACCAAGCGTGAAGATGCTAAAGGTGGCAGATGAGTCACTATGTATTAACTGTCCAGTGTCTTCAGGATCACTGTGCTGCCAACTGTGAGTTGAGCACCCCTCTAAGGAATCACAATGGTCATCTTACCCTAGCTGAGTGACAGCTCTCATGTGCTGCTGTCACAGTCTCCTTGCAGGAAGGTGACTCCTTATAATCATTGGCCTGTAGGAAATGTTTCTCTAAAAAGAATTTCACATTTTCAAGAATTACTTAAAGGACCCACAGTCCAAGTTCAAATTAAAATGCTTCTTAAGCCATGTAAGTTTGTTTTGAGATCTTTTTGTGCACAGCTATTTGAGAATATGTTTGCTTCTTGTGCAAGCAAGAGGATTCACAGATCTAAAATGAAAACTCTTGTTTGGGGGCAAGAAACCAAGTGAAGAATATTGTTTGCTACTAATATCCTTTGGGAAGTGAAGCACATATTTTCAGGGATTTCTTTTAAACAAAATAAGCATTAAATGAAATTCAGGAATATATAATTACTAGTAGCTTAAGACTTCTGCTACATTATATATCATAAAACATATATATAATAAATATATACTATTTTATTTTCAATTAAAATGGAAAACAATCTAGCATGAATCTTAAAGGGTCTTATTAATAAAAAACTCAGAGCCAGGTATTTGGGTGACTGCTGAAAGATGAGAGAAACAGAACCACCCACAGCTAACCTCACCTTTCCAATTCCTCAGCTATCTTGTTTCCTCAGACTGAAATCCTCTGAGTCCTCATCCAAAATGAATCTCAGCTTAACTGCTTCTAAAAGCCTAAAAGCTTAACCAGGCTCTAGTTCCTGGTCCTCACACCTTATATACCTTTCTGCTTCCTGCCATCACTTCCTGGGATTAAAGGCATGTGTCACCATACTGTTTCCAGTGTGGCTTTGAACTCACAGAGATCCAGATGGATCTCTGCCTTTGGAATGCTAGGATTAAAGGTGTATATGCCACCATTTTCTGGCCTCTATATCTAGTGGCTGTTCTGTTATCTGACCCCAGATAAGTTTATTAGGGTGCATAATATATTGGAGAACACAATATCACATTTCCCCTTTTTTGTCTAAAATTAAAAAAGGCTTATAATTAATACAAGAAAAACTATATCCCATATGTATATACAATATATACAGTCAAGAATTACATTAACAATGTCTAGTTCATTAACATTTGACATATTCAGACAAAAAACTCATATATATTAACAATGTCTAGTCCATTAACATTTGACAAATTCATACAAAAATTTTCATTACTTATCCTACTTAAAAACAAGTAGTTCCTTTCTAAAAGTAGATTCAATAATCTCCCTTTTTATCTTATCATATCTATATGCTCCTTTTTTAGTAGATCCAAAAATCTACCTTTTATCTTATCATTTCTATATATTCCCATTTTTCAGAGTAGATTCAATGATCTACCCTTTTTTATATCTTCTTTTTTCTTTTTCTTTTTTTAAAACAAGAACCCTGTATCTAATCTCCTTTGTTTAGTTTTTTTTTGATCATTAACAATTAACAACTTGTAACCAACCATCGTAAACAATAACAATTATCCATAAGCCATTGAACGACCAAAAAACACCCACCCCACCTCTTGGGAATGTGGACATCGGTTTCTTAAAATTACTTCCTGCTTTCTAGGGGTGAAGACATCTTTAGGGGATCCTGAAAAGAAAAATTTGGGGTTAATTATCAAATCCAGAGAGAGCTAGTTGTATCATTTGTCCAGTCTCTGCATAACGGGCAAGTGCAGGGCTTGTCTCAAGTCCTTGCTCGAGTTGTCTGTGAATCTGGATCATCTCAGCTATCCATCTCCAAATTGTCCTGAGGTGTTTGTAGTCCAAAGCCAATCTTTCCATGGTGTTAATCAGCTTAATGGTTTTACCATAGTCCATGTGGAATCATTGTTGCCCTTTTGAACATTTCAAAGTTGCTGTTAGGTGTGGTCATGGTTCCCTGAAGATTTATTTATTATTTATTTATTTATTTATTTATTTATTTATTTATTCATTCATTCATTCATTCATTCATTCATTCATTCATTTATTTTATGCCTCCTCTGTGGTTTGGAGCAATCACAGTCTGATAAATGTCTGTCTCTTGGAACCATGAACGCTCTTCCCTAGAAGAGAAAATCTTCACAGCAATTTCTCCCCACCATTTGTTTTGCCAAACTTTTCCAAACTGACCTTTGCCGATGCTTTCTTGTAATACAATGGTCCTGGCAATTGTTCTCTGAATGAGCAGCAGTAAACCTTTCATCCCCGGTGACAGCCTCGCTGCCACCATCAACAGGATGAGAACACTAATTAACAACATGGCAGTAATAAGTGATAGCAGTGCAGAAGTACATACTTTATGTGTTTTAAAAGTTATTTTAGTATGTTGTGTGTAGGAGTGTTCAGCTTGAGTGTATGTCCATGCACTACCATGTGTGTATCATGCCATCGGAGACTAGAAGAGGGCATTGGATCTCCTGGGATTGGAGCTACAGACAGTTGTGAGCCATCACTGTGTGTGTGTGTGTGTGTGTGTGTGTGTGTGTGTGTGTGTGAGTGTGCACACTAGCACATATGCTCTCACCACTGGGGATCAAACCTGAGTCCCCTGGAAGAGCAGTCAGTGCTCCTCGATGCTGTGACACTCCTGTAGAGGATTATGTCATTGTGTGAATTTAGTAAATAGGTTGATTTGGTCTGAGGAGATAACACTTGTTAGAATGAAAATAGAAACATTTTGTGGTAGGGAAGGATGGATGCTATAGGGAAGTGTAAAGTTGGGAGTCGGTAGCACAGGAGTACCCAAGGGCACCAGAGTTGGCATCATGTTGGCAGCACCTGGTGAGGAGTTATTGGTGTTGCCTAGTTCTTACCTGGTGTTCACGGGCAAGAAGCCAAATGTCTCCTGAAAACAGTGGAATAATTCTGGTGGAATACCACCACCTTGTCTTCTTAAAATGATTAGAATTCTAGGAAGTCTCAGAGTCTAACACAGTTAACCAAGATTCAGTCTGTGTGCTTATGGACTTTACGTTCGGGGATATTCACGCATGAGAGCAAAGCAAACATCCTGAGCACAGAGACTTGGCTCCCTTACTCTGGGGCTGACTCTGGCAACCTGGGGCAGCCTACAATGGCTTTGTTGTGTAAGGGCTTCTGTTAAGTTTTCCAAACTTCCATTGCATCTGTTAGGTTCCCTAAATGCAAAGGCATCAAGCGTATCAGTGCTACTGAGAAGGAGGTATGGTTTTCTTAGAAATGAATATGAAGAAAAAGAAGAGGAATGGTAGGGAACAATGACCTCATCTACCCCAAATGTGAGAGCTGGGCGATAAGAAGGATCTGAAGATTGGGAGTGAAACAAAGAGGAAGGGTAGAAGCCTTAGCAGGGCACAGACAGAACAGGGCAGGATGGGAAGAACAGCCACAAACTACAGCTGGGCCTGTGGACTCTGGGACATGCATCGTCCTTAGATATTCATGCGCCCAAGGTCAGTTTGCAGGCTGTGTGCTCTCCACCTAAAAGACTAAGTGTGGTTTGATTGAATTCTGCAATGAAACCTGAACCCTCCTAGCTTTGGGCATCCTCAGCTCAGAGGCCCCCTTGGAATTCACAGAACATCAAAGTGACGGCCGAGGCAGCTGCTGCTCCCAGGGCTTCCAAGAAATCCTTTATGGCTCTGCTGAGCTCAAGGAGAGAAAGGGCCTCTTGCCTCCACAGATTGCAGAGCTGCTGAACGCGGCTGATTTTGAGGAAAGATCCCTGCTTGCTGCAGATGGGAAAGACTATAGCCAGGGTCCGACAGTGTTCCAGTCTCCTGCTTTGTTTACTAAATCTGAAGTGATTAACAGCTGAAGCACCTTAGGGGGCCTATCTGCTCATGGACTGAGCAAGTCTGTTCCTCAATGGTGCTCCAGGGACCACCAGATGAACCTGGACTTGGGGAATGTCTGCAGACCTTCGTGGTGCTCCAGAGATCATCAGATGAACCTGGACTTGGGGAATGTCTGCAGACTTTAGTGGTGCTCCAGGGACCACCAGATGAACCTGGACTTGGGGAATGTCTGCAGACCTTCGTGGTGCTCCAGAGATCGTCAGATGAACCTGGGGTGCAGCAGCATCTATAAATGAGCAACTGCAGAGTCACCCCTTGAGATGGCTGGTGGCATTGTGGTTTTATACAGTTTTATTTAAACACTGGAGAGGCAACCACAAGCATTGGCCTTGTGACAACACAGTCATTTTTCAGCATGACTAAGGGACAATCATCAAGTGCAGTCACCCACTTTGGGCACTTAATCACATCTACCTTTAATCCTAAGAAAAATGAAATTATAGAACATAAATGAGCAGCTAGAAACATAAAGTTCAATATTAACACCTAGAAGGCAAATGCCAATTAAGAATGCTGGAATGTGTTTTATCCCTCTGCGAATGAACTCCCCTGCTTCAACTCCCTATGGCCCTCATAACAGCAAAGTCCATTGTAACTTTTAGTAATTGGCTTTTTTATTAAAATAAAAAGAGCACAGTATAAATTTTAGCAACCAGGCTAAGTAGGCATTAAAGACCCTGGGATCCAACCACAATGCATAACATCATTCCTTGGGGAAAAGGATTCTAAGTGCTCAATAACTACCTTACAAATAGACTTTAGGATCATAGTCCACTAGAGAATACGGAACTGTGCGCAATAGCAATGCCTTCCATTGACTCGCCTGAGAATGGTACCAAAGGGACCTGTATTCTTCCATACATGTGTGGTGAACTCAGCTAGTCTGGGTTTGATCAAAGATTATTGCTGAGTGGACATGGAGAGCATGAGAGTTAAAACCAAGGCGTATCCTCAAGAAAGTCAAGAGTAGAGCTAGGAGGATAGAGCGGCAGATGTGTAAGAAGTTTGAAATCTCCAAGGCAAAGGTGATGTTGTGAATGGATAGAGTGGGCAGAGAACACTATGGAAAATAAACTGAAGCTGCAGGCAAGAAGGCCACAAGGCAAGAAGAAAAAAATGAAGAACCAATCATTTTTTTAAAGGCAAATACAACTAAATGTGTCCCTGAAAGGAAGGCTAGGTAGACCATAAGGAAGTCAAAGGGATATCTAAGACCTAAAAATATTTTTCCATAGATATGAAAGGGGAACATATAGAATCAGTGCCTAACTATATCAGTTCATTTGTGAGTTGAGTACATTCCTAGTGCACCTGCCATGGCTTAGTGTGCACAAAGGTTGGCAAGAGGAGTTAATGACTTCATCAAGCTTGAGTTAGTGTAATTGTAGCCATCCACAGACGTGAACCAGAGCAAGGCAGTAAGGCAGGACATAATGGTGGCAACACAGAATGCTCAGAGAATATTATGCTTGTCTGACTTAATCTTTACCTTTGTATACGCCTCATCTTTTTTTAGACTTGTCGTCTTGGTGGCACTGTAAGATTCACAGTAGATTACATAAAGTGTATATGCATGTGTATCATGTTGTTTTTATTACCTAGGTAGAATGGTCGCTCCTCTGATGAGTAGATATGATTAGTTGATTAAAACAGAGTTTAGCTCATGTAACTTGAACTAATATGACTGAATTCTTTGCTTGAGAAAGCTATGTATGCACTGTAGTCTATGTGAGAAAATTCGTGGTGAACAGAACATAAAATGTGAAACATCTTAGTAGTGTTTGGTTCTCTCTTTAGAGAGGTTATACACTGTATATGTGCAGGTTGACTTTTAATACAGCCATGGGATACTACCATCCACTTTTACATGTATCCCAGCTGCTGGAGCATTGTCCTGTCTTTCTGCTCTGTATTAGTGACTGCTACTGTGTGAATGTGTCCATTCAAGTTCATGTGTTGGAAACTTAATTTTTGGTAATAGTGTTGGAAGGTAGTGCCTAACAATAGGTAATTGTGAGTGGGTTAGTGCCACATAGAAGAACTTAGGGCTTTAAGTACTCCCTCCCTCCCTCCCTCCTTCCCTCCCTCCCTCTCTTTCTGTCCCCTTCTCTACCCCCCCCCATTGTCCTTCTGCCATGAGGTGACAAAACATGAAGGCTTGCCAACCAATGCTGGCCTCCTAATCTTGGACTTTGAGCCTTTATCATCATGAGCCCCTAAGTTCCTGCTCATGATAGACCTCCTAAACTAAGGTATCCCGCATTAAAAGCACACAGCTTCTCCCAGGCTCTGTAGCTTGTTCTGCATGTGGCTTTCAGCTGTGTGCTGTGCAGGCATCTGTAGTAGAGATCTTCATTGGAAGGCTCTTCCAAACACTAACAGCACTGTTCCTCCGGTCACGGTGGCCTCGTGGTGCTGTGCCTGTTTCATCCAAGTGTCTATGATGACAAGAACTCTGGAGCTCACCACCCAAGCAGCTGTCCGTTGGCATAGTCAGCTCCTTCTATTATAGCAAAACCACCGTGGCCCCTGAGGCTAGAACAGGCATTTTCTTCATGATTCTGGGGGCTGAGAAGTCAATATCAAGATTAGATGCTGGTTTTCAGATGGCCTTCATCTTACTGTGTCCTGAACATGGTGGGGAATAGGATGAATAAAAAGGAGACAAGAGGGGAGGAGGGAAGAAGGGAGGGGAAGAGAGGGAAGGGGAGAGGAGGGGAAGAGAGGGGAAGGAAGGAGAGGGGAGGGGAAGAGAGAGGAGGGGAGAGGAAAGAAGGGGAGGAAAGGAGAGGGGAAGGGAGGGGAGGGGAGAGAGAAGGAAAGGGGGAAGGAAGGAGAGGGGAGGGGAGAGAAGAGAGGGGAAGAGAGGGAGGGGAAGGAAGGAGAGGGGAGGGAAGGAGAGGGGGAGGGAGGAGAGGAGAGGCAGTGCAAGCATGCTTTCATCTATTGCTGTCCACTAGCCCCATCACAAGGACTCCACCCCTGTGATCTGATCGCCTCCTCCAGGCTCTGCTTTATAACAGGGCTTTTATTTAGTCATTTGGGACGATTCAAGGAACACCTTTTATGGTTAAGACCTTTGCTTCCTGAGTTGTAAGATGGGAATAGACTCTCAAAAAGAGTGGATATGAGTGCTGCTGCTCTGGTCCAGGGCCTCTGTTGCTGTGGAAACTCCAGGACTTTTTCCAGGTCTTTCTTTTGCTTGCCTGGGGAAGGAAGGTTGTCCACATCTCAGAACCATAAATTTCCCAGGTGTTGTTTCTTAGACTGCTTTCTGCTCTACAGCAGAATACCCAGACTTAGTGCTTTGTGAACAAAGGAAATGTATTTGGCCCATGATTGTGTAGGATGAGAAGTCCTAGTCTGAGGGCTGCATCTGGTAAAGGCCTTTGCCTTAGTTAGATTTCTATTGCTATGATAAAACACCATGACAAAAACAGCTTGCGGGGAAGAAAGAGATTCCTTCAACTTAAGTCACACTCCATCCATCGTCACCAATGGAAGTCAGGCCAGGAACTCAGAGCAGGAACCTGGAGGCAGGAACTGAAGCAGAAGGCACTGGGGGAGTGCTGCTTACCATACTGCTCCTTATGCCTTGCTCAGCCTGATTTCTTATAGCACCCAGGACCACCAGCCCGGGGTGGCACAGCCCACCATGGTCTGTGCTCTCTCACATCAATCATCAATGAAGAAAATGCCCCATAAGCTTGATCACAGGCCAATCTGGTGGGGGCATTTTCTCAACTGAGGTCCTCTCTTTTCAAATGATGGGCTCACGTCAAGTTGTGGCAAAACTAGCCGGCACAGTCTTCTTGTGTCTTCCTAACTAGAAGATTGGGAGGGAAGGGGACAGACATGAGTGAGTCCCTTTCAAAAATACTCACTCGTGCAATACTTCTGTTGGTTCATTGTGGGGACAGTAACCTGATGACCCTTATTAGGTCCCACTTTTTGACACTGCCATATTGGGATGAAGTTTCCACGTGAACTTTGGGAACACATATAAACCATAATGTCACCTTTCTGTCATTCATCTTCCCACTGCTCATTCTTATTCTGAAAATGCCCTCCCTATTCCAGCCCCAGAGACCCCCTTTCCCAGCTCCTCCCCCCTCACTGATGGTGTTCAGCAGCTAAAGCTGGAGCCTCTGCCCCTCTAGTGATGAAAGGCAACTTGTATCTAGTCTACCCTCATGCAAAGTCTAGAAACAGCCCAAACATGAAAGCTGCCCTCCCTAATCCCATTCAGCGATGTCTCTGTATATGCTATGCCCTCATATGAAAGCTGTGATCTCTGTATCTCAGGGAATTTTATTCATCAACTTTTTCCTTCTTGGGCCAAAGCATGGTCATGGGGCAACCACTGGGATGGAAGGCACTGAGCTAGACTGTGGTCTGTTGAAGCAATAGGACTATGTCCCTTCAGAGATGTAGTCTGAGGAGAGTTTCCTGTCCTATATGAATAGACACCTAACAGAATAGACCCCTGTCTTGTCAACCCAGGTCTTGGCAAAGTGGAAAAGATTACCTTCTACCCATCTGAATGCTAAAGGCCAGCTTGTTTCTATAGATAAGCATAGCTGCTTCCTGGCTGGAGAGATGGCTTAGCAGTTAAGAGCACTGACTGCTTTCCCAAAAGGACCTCATTTCAATTCCCAGCATCCACATGGCAGCTCACAACTGTCTGTAACTCCAGTACCTGGGGACTAACACCCTCATGCAGACATGTAAGCAAAATATCAATGCACATAATATAAAAATAAATTATTAAAAAAATATAGATGCTTCCAAGATGCTTATTTGAGACTCAGAATGGTAGAACTAAGGATGAAATGCATAAAGTTTTATTTTTGATAGAAATCAGTGTAACTTTGGCTGGGAGAGCAGTTCTATTAATTATTCATCCCTTATTACAGTGGCAGAGCCTTCTCAGTGGTGGCATTTAGTCATTGCCCTGTGTTTTCCTCAATATGAGACTTTCCTCCTGAATAAATACCAGGAGTGCGAGAAAGGGCTTCATTCAGTGTTATCTGTGTGCCAAACCCACGCTCGGTTCCTTATTTGGGTCAGGTCACTTGTCCATAACTAAAGTGCTGGGAAGTTTTCCTAGCCTCATTTTGTACAGGAAGAAATGCCAGCTAGAGAGGTGAAGTATCTTGTCCAGTACCAAAGAGGTGGTAAGTGTGGAATTTGGACTAGAGCTAAGTTATAGAGATTTTTATTAAAAAAAAAAATAAGATGTCTAGCCATAGTGTGTGGTTCCAGAGCACGTGTCCTTACACGTCTTTCTGTGTCTTGGTATCCTACTGAGAATGAAAACTGGACAGAGACAGTGGTAACAGCTTCTCACTGACAGCAGCAGTGAGCTTCAGTGGGACTAGGGGAGAAAAGTGCCTGTCCATTAGACTCTCTGCTTCCGAACTGAAATTCAGGTTACCATAAGGTAAATTACATGAAAATGTAGCTTTGTAGACAAAAGATCCATTGTCCAGAAAGAATAATTTTGGTGTATTTTTGTGCTTTCTGAATAAACATAAGCTGCATTTTTTTAATCAGCCAAAAGGTGCATTCTTATATTTGAGCCCATACATTCCTCCGTACAAGAACATCTTTTATTAATTATGGGAATGATTCTCATGCTTTGCATGTAACAATAGACACCTCACAGTGTTTGTTCAGGCTGATGGCAGTGCTTTGGTTGGTATGAGCAGTTGAATTTGATTAGACGGTTTCTTCCATGTGAGAATGACCAACTCATTTCTTGTCTCCTTGATATAGGGAGATAACAGTACAATCTGAAGTGCTCAGTTGGTGTGCAAGTTAATCTTCATGTAAACATATTTTTATATCACACCCCTTCTGGGCTGTTTAAAACTTTATCTTGTGCAAACTGAGAAATGTTAGTGTTTGTCCTGTAAGTTCCAGCAATGCTTTTGTTAAGCATGTGTGCTTTTGTTGAGGTTCCTTTTTAAGAGCATTAAAATAATGTATATGCACATATGTACATCATTACACACACACATACACACACACATGCGTGCATGTATGTGAGTGTATATATATATATATATATATATATATATATATATATATATATATATATAGAGAGAGAGAGAGAGAGAGAGAGAGAGAGTGTCAGAGTCCCATTGAGAAGAGTTTTTGCATCACTAGACTGTACCCTTCAGCGGGTTGGATCATTGTGAATATCACAGGGCCTCTCACTCTGAGGATGCTTTACCCATCAATCAGCCAGAGAGGGCATGCTAGTGACTGTGCCAGGTTGAACTGTGTATTTTTCCTTGTTCTGTCTTCTCATTTCAAGAAACTTTTGAGTTCGCCTTTTATGTATGAAACCCACAGACATCATCCTCTTCCACTTTTTCTAGGCAACACGGGCTGCCATCACTCAGCACTGCACGGACCTCGGAAATTTGCTGGGCAAAGAGAACGACGTGGCCCTCATCATCGATGGCCACACCCTGAAGTATGCGCTCTCCTTTGAAGTTCGCAGAAGTTTCCTGGACCTGGCCCTCTCCTGCAAGGCAGTCATCTGCTGCAGGTGAGAACGCTTAGGTTGTGCCCAACCAATGATCTTGATGTGTCTGCGTTGTGGGCTTCTAGAGGAATCGATAAAAGAAATTCTCAGCTTCAACTTCTATGTTAAAAATAGAAGAAGAAGAAAAAACTAAACAAAAACGTAAGTTTATCTTTAGCTGTGGATTCATAGATTTTTGCTCAAAGCAGCAAGTAGCTTTTATGCTTTTGTTTCCTGTCACTCCATGGGGTGGTGGCATGCGAATTCAGGGTGGGTCTTCCATCCCCATTTAAAGCTCTCTGAAAACACCTGCACAGACACACACAAAGACGTGATTAATTATAGCAATAAGTGCTTCTTAACCTAGGCAAACTGACCATTAGAACTAACCATTACACCACCCAACCGAAAGTCTTCATGGGCTCTTATGGAGTCTGAGAAGACTTTTGAGGATGGCTGTTGCTGACATTGACTACACATAACATGGAGGTGCACTTCTGATAGAGATTTGAAAGTCGGAATTGTAAAAATAATCTACTAGGAAGATAAGAGGCCAGCATAGGTAAAAGGGCCCATGATAACTGGAAGAGGGAAAAGCATGCTGGGAATCCTGTCTTCTGTAGTTTCTCATTGTGTCTAAGATGCTGAGTTTTAAGTGGGTGGGACCTGACTTCTATGAGTTCTTCAACACTGGAAGTTATTATCATTCTACCTGATCTACAAGTGCTGGCCAGTCACTTCTGCCTGCCGCCTGCATTGTTCACCAAGGAGCAGTCCCCAGCTTGTCAGTGGCTGAAGCAAACACTAACACCAGGGACAAGAGGAAACCAGGTGGACCAGACTAGTAAACTGTTATCAGGCTAACCCCTTATAGAGGCTTCCCTGGGACAATCAAAGTGTGTGCATCTGGGTCGCCAGGGGAGAACCAGGCAGGCCTGCAGACTGCAGGAGTAGGCTCCTTCCTAGCCAGCTGCTCTGTGTTAAAGAAAAACACCGTGTCCTCCCCCTCGCATAGGCTGTCTTCTCCTGGCTGCGTGTGTCACACGGGCAAATCTTAGGATGGTACTAGAAAGAACTTGAACTGCGATAGGCACCGAGAGCCGACCTCAAGTGGAATACAGTGACCATCTCCTACGTAGACGTGTTCATTAGAAAGTTCCAAGGTAGTTTCCAGTGTCCCTGCTCTCAGACATTCCTTGGCTGGTGTCACACTTCTGATTTGAAAATGGCGACAACAAAAACTGAGCACATACTTTACAAACAGAGCGCTCAGTTGCTTCACCTGTGTTCAGGATTGTAAGCCAATTTTCACATGTGATTTTGCGCATAAAGTTGGCCTTGATTCTCACTTTCCATGCTGAAAATATAAGCGTTTTGAGTTACTCTTTTCTCTAAATGCAGAAGAAAAAATGGTGGGTTTTTTATTTTTTTCAGAAAAATAGTTTTCGGGGAAATCGTTATATATTTTCTTTTCAATATGGATTTGTAGATGGTTGAATGTTATATAATTATTATAATATAATATAAGAATTCCTTCAAACTAAGGCAGATTTAAGTAGTGAAAAGAGGACTCTCATCCCCCCACACCCATACACACAGGTCCCCAGTGAGCCCAAAGATCTCGTCTCCACACTGAAAATGTCCCTGTATTCCAAGAGCAGTGGCCCCATAAAAACACCCCCCAACCAGGTACAGAGGATGCTGCTGTAGTTCCAGCTACTCAGGGAACTGAGACAGGAGGATTGCTTGAGCCTAGGAGATCAAGCCAGTTTGTAGAACCGAGCAAAACCCCATCTCAGTCTAAGGCCCTTCTCACTGACGCTTTTGACACATTCAAGTGTGCCAGCCTCAACTGATACACACCAAATACCCGCTCCGTAATATTTAGGTAAATGAGAGTAAATTAGTCTTTGTTTATATAATTTTTGACCTTGGAAGTCTATTACATATTTTGATTAAATTATACTCAATTTTGCTAATTACAGTTTGCTGTACTCCTGTATTTCCTGTGCAGTTAAAAATTTGCACAAGGTCCTTTGTAGTCAGCAGGGTAGGTGTCGTTCAGTTTCCTGTCAGGACTTTTAGATGCCACTGCATTGTTGGTTGACCTGTCAACTTCCACCCAAAGACAACTTCAGTTCTAAACTGGATATTTGCATTGTACATTCTAGGTGTTATGGGACAATTAAAGAATGTGTGACCTCTGCTCTTCTTGGTCAGGGAGTCTTAGAGTATTGGTGTTAAAGCTTAGCATCTGCCTTGCACCCTAGGTCTTGGGCTCAGGCCCTCAGTGAGGCGGGTATCCCACACTTCCATTTGTCATAAGCAGCTGGCGTGTTCAGTTTTCATTGGACCTCTAGTTCCTTTTAGCATTGGTTGTTGTTGGTCTGTCCTATTTTTGCTTCCCTGTTGCTTGTATGAAACACTAACCAAGAGCAGCCTGGCGGGGGGGAAGGGGACTTATTTGGCTTCCAGGTCACAGTTGATCATCAAGGGAAGCCAAAGCAGGAACTTGAGACAGGATCTGAAGCAGAGACCATGGAGAAATGGTGTTTAATCATTTGCATTTTTTATACAACCCAGGACCACCTGCCCAGGGGCACCACACCCACAGTGGGCTGGGCCCTCCCTGTCAATCATTAATCAAGAAAATGCCTATAGACTTGCCCACAAGCCAGTTGGAGGCCATTCATCAACTGAAGTTTTCTCTTTCTCAGTGACTCCAGTTTTTGTCAAGTTCACAAAAACTAACCAGCACATGGTTTCTCCTTCTTAAAGATTAATTATTATTGTCATTGTGTATGTGAGTGAGAGAGGGATGGGGATTGGTTGCATGTACCACAGTGCACCTGTCAAGGTCAACAGATAAATCTGTAGAGTCAGTTCTCTCCTACCTTTACCTGGCTAGAACTTGGGTAGCCAGGCTTGTGCAGTGAGCAAGTGAGCCATCTTGCTGGCTGCTGATGGTTCCTCCCTGAGGTGATTTCTTCTGTTTTTTAACATCTCTACCATCTCCATATATATATATATATATATATATATATATATATATATATATATATATATATATATATATATATTATATCCCACTATTTCTGCTGTATTTCTGGAAGGCTCTGGATGTCTTCCAGTGCTTTGGACACAAAGGCTCTCATAGCCTCATCTGTATGTCTTTTCTCTATATGCATCCCTCTTCTCAGTATCAACTTTACAGAGAACCTTACAGAAAGGGGCACATGGGGGGGGGCTGGGGATAGTGTTCTAATGTAAATATGCCAAATGATGAAGCAATTCTATTCCCAGGAATAGACACACAAGAATTAAAAACAGACACTCAAACAAATACTCATAAACATGTATTTATAGCAGCATTGTTCACAATAGCCAAACTGTGTGGACAACTCAAATATCCATCAGTTCACAAATGGATCCAAAGAATGAGGTCTATCTATACCGTAGTATTCAGCCATAGAAAGACATGAGGCAGTGGTACATACCACAATATGATGAACTTTAAAACTATGCCTGGCAAAGGAAGTCAAATGCAAAAGAGATGGAACGTGGTGTTATTCCAACCCTGTGGAATATTTAGAGTGGACAAATCCATAAAGTGGAGCAGCTAGAAGTGAGAAAAAAGGCAGTTGCTTTATGGCTACAGACTTAGCTTTTGAATATGATGAAATGTTCTGGAACTACCTGCAGAGGATGGTTGTGTTGTGATTATGCTAAATGAATTAGATGTTTATTCTTTAATGTGGTTAATTTTTTAGAGATTCATTTTTGTGTGTGTGTGTGTGTGTGTGTGTGTGTGTATGTGCGTGCACGCACGCACACACGCACGCACACATGTGTAGGTCCCTGCAGAGGGCATCTCATCCCATGGATCTGTGGTTATGGACAGTTGTGAGCCACTCAACAATAGGTAGGAAACCAGACTCAGGTCTTCTGAAAGAGCAGGAAGAATCTTAACCATGGAGCTATCTCTCCAGTCCTGGAAGGGTGAATTTTATCACAATAAAATACGTCATTTGTATTACACATACAGTGTGAATAAAAGAATTTACCTAATTAAATTAAATATCACTGAATTAAAAAGAATGAAACATAGGTCAAGTGAAAAAAAAATGGTTCCTAGGCCATCCCCCCAAGAGCAAGCAACCTGAACCTGGGACCTTTACAAGCTACTAAGAGATTGTGATGGGCAGTCAGGACCGAGACTGAGAGCCTCTCCAGCCAGCTTGCACATACTAACCCCCCCCCCCCCCCCCGCATGAACCTCACGCATAGGCTCAGCAGAGTCCCAGACCTTTTAGGCTAAAAATGTATCAGCAGTGTTGGGTTTTTCACCTCGGCCTCTATCTCTACTACTCTTCTAGTATCTACTGGTCCTCAGAGATACTGCCCCCGCTTGGTGGCTCCACTTTCCACTCCATTGTGAGAGTCTTATGTTGACATCAATAGCTGTGGCTTCATACACAAGCTAGAAACCTTCTGCAAGACTAAGCCACATCCACAGATTATGATGAAATTGAGGTCAGAAATTCAAGTCATTTCATTTGTCAATCCTTCACAAGCATCACTTTTTTTTTTGTTTGTTTTTTGGGGGGCGTGGATTACAAATGAGTAAAATAAAAGCCTCAAAAAATTATTCTCTTGCACATGGTCTGAGAGAGCAAGAAAAACGCTGGCGTGGGGGTTGGTCTGACTAATGCCAGGGCCTATCTAGCTGGCTGTGCCCGGTCCTTCAGTCACACATGTGTAATACTGTCACTATTCACAGTTTCACTAACAGTTGACCTCGCTTAGAGCTCTCCCCCTTCCAGTTTTACAGGATTTGTTGCTCTCCAGAGGGGGAATGTTGTGTAGAAAATGTGTAAGCCATTTTCAATGTGTGCAAGAACGACTTCTCTGTTTTCTCTCTCCGCTTTCCCCCTTCTCTTTGAAGCTCTTTGTTTTTGTCCAAATGGAAATAAATTTCATAGCAGAGACTAGTGGGGGGTGAGCAGACTTTTGACCCCTCGGGAGCATTCAGAAATGTTAAGTGACTGTGTCTCGTCAGGAAGAGAGTCATGAAAGGCTCATCAGTGTCTCCCATGTGAGGAAGTTAGCATGGCCCCTCCACAGACCCCTGCAAGTGCAGGTGACGGTGGTGGCCCTCAGCAGTGCCTAGTTAGCAAGTATGATTTATGTCTAAGTATCTGGGCAGGAGATGAAGTGGAGACGAGGCCCACAGTGGGGTCTGCACTGGATGTGCATGGGAAGTATAGCAGAGGTCATCATTTATATTCTTGGATGTGTTTAGACTTCTGTCTCTCCGGATAGATTTAAAGGTAAACATGTAAAGCCTGGTGTGAAGCCACAGAACAGAGACAGAAGTGAAAGGCAGGGTACACTGGATATCTTAAAAGACTTTGGAGTTTATTTTCCTACCTAAGAATTATTTCTATTTCTCCTAGAAAAGGAAAATAGGAAATAGAGATAAACAGAACAGAAGCAGCATTCACAAAAGCGCCAACTATCAGTTCACTCTTAAGAGTTGGTGCTGTAATCTAGACTCTGCCTGTGAAAATGTTTCCCTGCGAGGGGCAAAGTGGTCCACAGGTGTAAATCGAAAGTGTGTGAAGTAATATAAAACATGTTTGTAAGAGGCCGAATAATGAGATTGGAGTGTAACTCAACAGCAAAACTCTGTACTTGCCTAGCGTGTTTGAGGCCCTGGGTTCAGCACACACACACACACACACACATACACACACACACACACACACACACACACACACACACACACTACTGAATAGTATGTCATTATTGTGACTGGTGCTTTAAAGAGTTTTTTTTTTTTTTTTACAGCTCTACTGTTAGGAAAAACACTTGAGAATTCCCATTAGATGATAATAAGTCCAAGGGTAAGCAACCTGGAAATGTGTAACAAAGTTTGCACCCTTTGCCTGAGAAAGTGAAGTGATTTAGAGTAAGAGAGGTGCCAGAGGCTTTGTCCTTGTTGGGACGAACTTGGTTCTGTCTGTTTAGTAGACAAGCCTGGATGCTGAGCCGCAGTTTTGTGACAAGATTGTGTGTGTGTGTGTGTGTGTGTGTGTGTGTGTGCACATATATATGTGTATATGCTATATGTGTATGTGTATGCCAAATGAGATGTGTGTGTGTGTGTGTGTGTGTGTATGAGCCCACTGCCACACAAAAATGGAACAATAATCTAAAAAGAGAAAAATCAACAGATGCTGCTGTACTGAGCAGAAGTCCCCAGCTTTGAATACTTCTCATTCTCACAGCTGGCTCAGTCTTCAATCACGTTCTGGACTCAAGCCTGTCACACTCAGCCTGAGTCCAGAACCCTGTGCATCTGGCCTGATTACTCAGAATGACTTTTCTAAGTCATTTCTAATGCCTCTTCCCCCATTTAGCTTTTCACGTTAATAACTTCAGCTTGATAGCAGGAAATCAGAACTCCAGGCGTTCTGTGTGTGGTACCCTTCATCCTTCAAGTGACATACAGAATTATGTCCAAACAGGGTTCAGACGCAGTAATTAGAATTGTATCGTCAATCGTGTTTTCATTGGCCTCCATGTTGGGAGGGATCCAGTCACACACTTGCAAAAATAAAACTTTTCCTTAGTGTCTTTCACGACGTGATTTCTCAGCAGTGTGTATGTCCAGCTGTAAGCCAGCTTCCTGGTTGGCATTTCAATCCAAGGAGCATTATTAACTTGTCCAGGCTGTACACCTTCCTTTAGACTGTTTGTACTGTGGCTTAGTGTATTTTCAGATTGTTGATTATGTGCAATTAAGGCAGAATTCATAACTTGTCTTTTTTTTTTCATTTAGTGCTAACATGGTGCTATTTGCGTGAAGGCAATTTTCTTTCATCATTGCTGATTTTGATACTCTTCTGAGGATGAGTGCTCTCAGATGTGTTGTTTCTTGAATAGAAACCATTTCTAAAACCTGAGAATTTTGAAAATATTTTCCCCATATAATTTACCAGTGTATCTCCAGAGTGAAAAATCATACCAATGTTCATCTATTGGTCTATACAAACATAACTCATTTAAGCCACAGTAGGAACCTGAATAGCTTCCATCTTTGCAATATTAATCCAAACTAGGAAAAGAGAATGATTTCTAAGTAATTATTTCTGATGCTGAAAAAAATTAATTTTTTAGGTCTAAGATAACGTGTTTATAAAGGAAGGAGTATTTTCATATTAAATAATTCCTACAGCAAATACTTAATACCAACACGCCATAAGATCTACTCTTGGTTATTAGGGATTTTAGTTCCCTTCCAACCAAACATTACAGATTTTGTGTGTGTGTGTGTGTGTGTGTGTGTGTGTGTGAGAGAGAGAGAGAGAGAGAGAGAGAGAGAGAGAGAGAGAGAGAGAGAGAGAGAGAGAGAGAGAGAGAGAATCTGTGGAGGTTTAGAGGTTTAACCTGGGGCTTTGTGCATACAGTGAGCCACCCCTGCCAGAAAAGTGACACACTGCCCCTGAATATAACTCAGAGGAAAACTAGAAATGTCTTAGCACACTGTAGCTAGAGTTTTCCTGCCTTGCCCACAGTCAGGACAAATCTCTGTCACCCACCAGTCCCACAGCCGCTCAGACCTAACCAAGTAAACACAGAGACTTATATTGCTTACAAACTGTATGGCCGTGGCAGGCTTCTTGCTAACTGTTCTTATAGCTTTAATTAATCCATTTCCATAAATCTATACCTTGCCATGTGGCTTGTGGCTTACCAGCGTCTTCACATGCTGCTGGTCATGGCGGCGGCTGGCAGTGTCTCTCTCTCAGCCTTCCGCTTCCCAGAATTCTCCTCTCTCCTGTCCCACCTACTTCCTGCCTGGCCACTGGCCAATCAGTGTTTTATTTATTGACCAATCAGAGCAATTTGACATACAGACCATCCCACAGCAGCACACCACCTTGGATACTTTTTTGTTGAACTGGGCAGGGCTGACCTATACCTGACAGAAATATTGACAAATAGTGTAGGAGGGAGACTTGGAGAGACTCTTTTATGAAAACCGTGGGGCAGACCTGAGGTGAACAGTGAAGCGGTCATGGACACTCCAGGGCAAGCCTGACCCTTGGCGACATGTGGTGCTGCTAGGGGGACAGTCCTGGGAAACTTCTGACTGTTTACTTTGGAAACAGTTATCTGTTTCCTTTCTATGTTGGTCAGAAACCAGTTTACAGGGCACAAGGCCCTCAGGTGACTGTCACACCAGGTTTCTGCACAGAAGCCGGGTCAAGGAGGACAAGAGATGCCTCGAAGCTCCTTCCTGGAATAGTCTAGAAATGTCAGCAGTATCTGCTCGTCTCCACTGGCTCTGCTGCTGTCAACGTGTGGAACCATGTGCCTCGCCATGAGAGCACCTGACAGGTCCAGGCTTTTCCCTGTGTTTTCCTGCTTCCTAGTTTCATGAGTAATTAATGCCTTGCAGCCTGTCATTCCTGACAATGCTGTGTGCCAAAGGGAACGGGGATGCCAGGCCAAACTGTGGTCCAAAGTGCTGAAGCAGAAGCTCATCATGGTTGGTTGGCATTTCTTCCTAAAAGATAGATAGATAGATAGATAGATAGATAGATAGATAGATAGATAGATAGATAGATAGATAGATAGAGAGTGAGAGAGAGAGAGAAGGGGAGGGGAGGGGAGGAGAGGGGAGGAGGGGAGGGGGGGGAGGGGAGGGGAGGGGAGGGGAGGGGAGGGGAGGGGAGGAGAGATAGAGAAACAGAGCTTAGTTGAACATGTGGACTATGTCATGAATATATATGCCCCAAGTCCTGCCTTTTGATGACGTTTGTACTTGAAGAGCATTTTTGTTCATTTTGCTATGAAGAGGGTCAGAATGTTCATCAGTACAAAAAGGTGTCATGTTAACTTTCTTTGTGTGATAAAACAAGAAGCCCTTTCTCCTCACAGTGCCCTCCAGCTGAGAGAATACAAGCACTTCTTACATTAATTAGTCCCAAAGACAACTATGATTTTCATTTTCCTGTGTGTACATCTGACATGTTGCCTCATGTACTGTTCCTTGAATTATTGACATGCCCCTTTTCTGATTTCTCCAGCCACCCTGAGAACCACTGGGCCTTCTCCATCCCAGACACTTTTGCGGCTTGTGGCTTCAGTAGAATGCCCCAGAAAGGCACTTAGCGACATGAAACCTACGTCCACCACACACTCCTCTGGTTTAAGCCTCATTTTAGAGACAGCAGAGTGACAAGGGAATGGTATTTAGGGGTTTCCCCCATAAGTTTTTTACTATTATCATTATTTAATAAAATCACTTCATAGTAATGAACTCAAAAACACCACACTGCTTGACCAAAGCGGCCACTAGACACATCCTAAATTCTTTTTTTCCCCCAATCTAATGGGGGTTTTTATCTCTTAGTCTTTGTGTGGTAGATGAAGTTTATTGATTTACATATGTTGAACCATCTTTCTATCTCTGAGGATGACCACAGATTTGATCATGGTAAATAGTCTTTTTGATGTGTTCCTGAATTTGGTTTGTAAGTATTTTATTGAGAATTCTTACAGCTATGCTCATAAGAGACATTTGTTGGGTTTTGTTTGTTTGTTTTTGTTTTGTTTTATTTTTTATTTAAAAAATTTATTCATTTTACATACCAACCACATATCCCCCTCTCATCCCTCCTCCTGATCCTACACACACACACACACACACACACACACACACACACACACAACTGCCTCATCCCCTCCTCCAAAAGGGTAAGTAAATGAGGGGACAGCAAAGCCTGGTATGTTCAGGTGAGGCAGGACCCAGCCCTTCCCCCCTGCTTCAAGGGTGAGCAAGGTGTCTGACTATAGGTAATGGGATCCAGAAAGCCAGCTCATGCACCAGGGATTGATCCTGATCCCACTGCCAGGAGCCCCACAAACAGACCCAGCTACACAACTATCATGCAGGTTCCACAGCTGTCGGTCTAAAGTCCGTGTGTTCCTATGAGCTTGGTTCAGTTGTCTCTGTAGGTTTCCCCATCATGATCTTGTAATCCCTTGCTCATGTAATCCCTCTTCCCTCTCTTTGGCTGGACTCCCAGAGCTTGGCCTGGTACTTGGTTGTGGATCTCTGCATCTGCTTCCATCATTTACTGGATAAAGGCTCTATGATGACAGTTAGGGTAGTCACCCATCTGATTACCAGGGTAGGCCAGTTCAGGCACCCTCACCACTATTGCCAGTAGTCTAATCTGGGGTCATCCTTGTGGATTCCTGGGAATTTCCCTAGCACCAGGTTTCTCCCTTACCCCATAATGTCTCCCTCTATCAAAATATTTCTTTCCTTGCTCTCCCACTCCATCCCTCCCCCTTCTCAACCATACCATTTTCTTATGTTCTTGTCCCCCATCCCCTCCCCTCTACTGCCCCTCCTCATCTATAGTTTACTCATGGAGATCTCCTCTGTTTCCCCTTCCCAGGGCAATCCATAGAGCCCTCTTAGGATCCTCCTTGTTAGCTAGCTTCTCTGGAGCTGTGGGTTATAATCTGATTATCCTTTGCTTTACATCTAATATCCACTTATGAGTGAGTACGTATCATGTTTGTCTTTCTGAGTCTGGGTTACATCACTCAGGATGATATTTTCTAGTTCCATCCATTTGCCTGCAAATTTTATGATATCATTGTTTTTTATAGCTAATACTCCATTGTGTATATATACCACATTTTCTTTATCCATTCTTTGGTTGAGGAGCATCTAGGTTGCTTCCACGTTCTGGCTATTATGGATAATGCTGCTATGAACATAGTTGAGCATGTATCCTTGTGGTATGATTGAGCATCCCTTGGGTATATGCCCAAGAGCGGTATCATTGGGTCTTGAGGTAGACTGATTCCTAATTTTCTGAGAAGTCACCATACTTTTTTTCCAGAGTGGCTGTACAAGTTTGCACTCCCACCAACAGTGGAGGAGTGTTCCCCTTGTTCCACATCCTCTCCAACATAAGCTGTCATCAGTGTTTTTGATCTTAGCCATTCTGACAGGTATAAGATAGTATCTCAGAGTCGTTTTTATTTGCATTTCCCTGATGACTAAGGATGTTGAGCAATTCCTTAAATGTCTTTTGGCCATTTGGGATTTTTCTGTTGAGAATTCTGTTTAGGTCTATAGCCCATTTTTTTAAATCGTATTGTTTGGTATTTTGCTGGCTAGTTTCTTGAGTTCCTTATATATTTTGGAGATTAGTCCTCTGTCAGATGTGGGGTTGGTAAAGATCTTTTCCCATTCTGTAGGCTGTCGTTTTGTCTTATTTACTCTGTCCTTTGCCTTACAGAAGCTTCTCAGTTTCAGAAGGGCCCATTTATTAACCATTGATCTCAGTGTCTGTGCTGCTGGTGTCATATTTAGGAAGTGGTCTCTTGTGCCAGTGCATTCTAAGGTACTTCCTACTTTCTCCTCTGTCAGGTTCAATGTAGCTGGATTTATGTTGAGGTCTTTGATCCACTTGGATTTGAGTTTTGTGCATGGTGATAGATATATATCTCTTTACAGTCTTCTACATGTTGACATCCAGTTATATCAGCACCATTTGTTGAATATACTTTGTTTTTTTTTCATTGTACAGTTTTAGCTTCTTTGTCAAAAATCGGGTGTTCATAGATGTGTGGATTAATGTCAGGATCTTCAATTCAATTCCATCGGTCCATGTTCTGTTTTGATGCAAATACCAAGCTGTTTTTAATACTATAGGTCTATAGTAGAGTTTGAAGTCGGGGATGGGGATGTTTCCAGAAGTTGCTTTGTTATAAAAGATTGTTTTAGCTATCCTAGGTTTTCTATTTTTCCATATGAAGTTGAATATTGTTCTTTCAAAGTCTGTGAAGAACTGTGTTGGGATTTTGATGGGAATTGCATTGAATCTGTAGATTGCCATTTTTATTATGTTGGCTCTACCTGTCCATGAACATGGGAGATCTTTCCATTTTCTGACATCTTCTTCAATTTCTTTCTTCAAGGACTTAAAGTTCTTGTCATACAGGTCTTTCACTTATTTGGTTAGAATAACCCCCAAGATATTTTATATTATTTGTGGCTATTGTAAAGGGTGATGTTTCTCTGTATAGGAGGGCTACCATTTTTTTAAGTTATTCTTGTATCCTGCCACATTACTGAAGGTGTTTATCAGTTGTAGGAGTTCCCTGGTAGAATTTTTGGTCACTTATGTACACTATCATGTCATCTGCAAATAGCAAAAGTTTGACTTCTTCCTTTCTGATTTGTATCCATTTGATCTCCTTTTATTGTCTTATTGCTCTAGGTAGAACTTTGAGTACTATATTGAATAGATATGGAGAGAGTGGACAGTCTTGTCTTGTTCCTGATTGTAGTGGAATAGCTTCAAGTTTCTCTCCATTTAATTTGGTGTTGACTGTCAGCTTGCTGTAAATTACCTTTATTATGTTTAGGTATGTTCTTTGAAATTCTGGTAGAATTCTGCACTGAAACCATCTGGCCCTGGACTCTTTTTGGTTGGGAGAATTTTAATGACTATTTCTATTTCCATCGGCATTATAAGTCTAATTTAAATTGTTCGTCAGGTCTTGATTTAATTTGTGTATATGGTACCTATCCAGAAAATTGTCCATTTCTTTTAGATTTTTCTATTTTGTGGAGTACAGGTTTTTGAAGTATGACCTGATGATTCTCTGGATTTCCTTATTGTCTGTTGTTATGTCTCCCTTTTGATTTTGTTAATTTGGATATTCTCCCTCTGCCTTTTAGTTAGTTTGGATAAGGGCTTGTCTATCTTGGTTTTCTCAAAGAACCAACACTTTGTTTCACTGATTCTTTGTATTGTTCTCTTTGTTTCTATTTTGTTGATTTTTGGTCATCAATTTGATTATTTCCTGCCATCCATTCCTCCTGGGTGAGTTTGGTTCTTTTTTCTTCTAGAGCTTTCAGGTGTGCTGTTAAGTGTGAGATTTCTCCAACTTCTTTATGTAGGCATTTAGAGCTATGAACTTTCCTCTTAGTACTGCTTTCATAGTGTCCCATAAGTTTGGGTATGTTGTACATTCATTTTCACTGAATTCTAGGAAGTTTTTAATTTCTTTCTTGATTTCTTCCTTGACTCAATGATGACTCAGTTGAGCATTATTGAGTTTCCATGAGTTTCTAGGCTTTCTGTAATTTGTTGTTGAATTCTAACTTTAAGCCATGGTAGTCCATAAAATACAGGGGGTTATTCCATTTTTTTTTGTATCTGTTGAGATTTGCTTTGTGCCCGAGTATGTGGTCAATTTTAGAGAAGGTTCCATGGGGTGCTGAGAAGAAGGTATATTCTCTTGTGTTTGGGTGGAATGTTCTGTAGATATCAATTAAGTCCATTTGACTCATAACATCTCTTAGTTCCCTTATTTCTCTGTTAAGTTTCTGTCTGGCAGACCTGTCCATTGGTGAGAATGAAGTTTTGAAGTCTCCCACTATTAGTGTGTGGGGTTTGATGTGAAATTTAAGCTTTAGTAATGCTTATTTTACATATGTGGGTGCCCTTGTATTTGGGGCATAAGTGTTCAAAAATTAAGACTTCATCTTGATGGATTTTTTTCTGTGATGAATATGTAATGTCCTTTTAGATCTCTTTTGATTAATTTTAGTTTGAAGTCTATTTTGTTATATGTTATATGTTATATGTTAGCTTTCTTCTTAAGTCCATTTGACTGGAAAGACTTTTCTCAGTCCTTTACTCTGAGGTAGTGTCTGTCTTTGAGGTTGAGGTGTGTTTCTTTTATGCAGCAGAAGGATGGATCCTGTTTCATATCCATTCTGTTAGCCTGTGTCTTTTTATAGGTGAATTGAGTCCATTGATATTAAGGGATATTAATGACCAGTGATTGTTAATTCCTGTTATTTTATTTTATTTTATTTTATTTTTTGGTGGTAGTATTGTGTGTTTCTCTTCTTTGGGGTTTGTTGGTGTGGGATTATCTATTGCCTGTGTTTTCATGGTTGTATCTAACTTCCTTAGGTTGGATTTTTCCTTCTAGTGCTTTCTGTAGGGCTATATTTATGGATAGGTATTGTTTACATCTGATTTTATCATGGAATATCTTGTTTACTCTGTCTATGGAGATTGAGAGTTTTGCTGGATATAATAGGTTGGATTGGCATCTATGGTCTCTTAGTGTCTGCATAACATCTGTCCAGGACCTTCTGGCTTTCAGAGTTACTATTGAGAAGTCAGGTGTTATTCTGATTGGTTTTCCTTTATATGTTACTTGGCCTTTTTCCTTTGCAGCTCTTAGTAATTTTTCTTTATTCTGTATGTTTAGTGGTTTGATTATTACGTGGCAGGGGGACTTTTTTTGGGAGGATCCAGTCTATCTATTTGGTGTTCTGTAAGCTTCTTGTATCTTCATAGGCATTTCCTTCTTTAGGTTGGGAAGGTTTTCTTCTTTGATTTGTTGAACATATTCTCTGTGACTCTGAGCTAATATTCTTCTCCTTCTTCTATCCTTATTATTCTTGGGTTTGGTCTTTTCATGATGTCTCAGATTTCCTGGACATTGTTGTTATGACTTTGTTGGCTTTAATGTTTTCTTTGACTGATGAATCTATTTCCTCTATCATATCTTCAATGGCAGAGATTCTGTCTTCCATCTCTTGCATTCTGTTTGTTATGCTTGCATATGTAGTTACTGTACGTTTACTCAGATTTTCCATGCCCAGCATTCCCTTGGTTTGTGTCTTCTTTATTGTCTCTATTTCAGTTTTTAAGTCTCAAACTATTTCCTTCACATATTTGATTGCTTTTTTTGGTTTTCTTGGCTTTCTTTAAGGGATTTATTGATTTCTTCCAATTTCTTGTTTTTCTTTTCCTCAATTTCTTTAAGGGAAGTTTTCATTTCTTCTTTAAGGACCCCTATCATCTTATTCAAGCCATTTTAAGGTCATTTTCTTCTTTTTCTTGAACATTGCATGGTCAGGTCTTGCTAATGTAGAACCACTAGGTTCTGGTGGTACCATATAGCTCTTTATGTTATTGAATGTATTCTTGCACTGGCTTCTATCCATCTTTTCCTCCAATCAGTGCAAATAGTGTCTGTGCCTCAGGGAACCACTCTTGGTCCAGTCGGAGCTCTTGATCCAATTGGAGCTGACGGAGTCTATGTCTCAGGGAGCAGCTGTGGTCTCAGGGGATGGGTGGGTTTGGACCATATCCTAAATTCTTAATACTCTGTTTTCAGTTGGCCCCATCTAGGCCCTGGTTTTCTGCAGTTGCTGTGGTAGATAATGGAGGTAACTAAAGTTGCTACATTTTGGGAGCCTGTGCTGGGCTCATTTTCTGACTGTAAAAAACTCCTGTCCTGATTACTGTGGTCCTGTGGCAGCAGAGGTAGCATGTCTTCTGAATGCCTGGGTTTCTCTTTGATCACTTGGCTGAACTCTGCCAGGATTCCAGGGTTGAATCTCCTATGGTTTGTCCCATGACAGGCATACAAATGAGAGAGGGGAAGACAGACAGACAGACACCCTTTCCTCACACTTGTCTATCAAATTCTTGACACCTGAGTCATCTGAGAACTGCAGCAAGCATTTGTTCTCACTGCAAGCAAGTCTTCCTGTGAGTGTCTTTCACCACTTGGACACACCAGTCATTAAGACCAAAGTGAACCAGTGTGGAGATAATCCCTGTACAAACACACAAGCGCCAGGCTAAATCTGTCTGTCAGTCTTTTGTTCATTCTTTTCTACTTTCGTTTGTTTTAATGGGTGGGTGGTATTTGAGAATATTAGAATTTTAGAAATTAGAGAGTCCTGTGTTATCACAATATTTTTCCTTTTTTTATAGATACTTGAACCTTACAGTTTTGTTTTCTTTTTAGAAAGTCATGGTGAACACACATTTAATTAATTTTCCTGAAATAGAATATAACAACAGTAAGAGATTAAAGACTTCTACCTAAAACATGAACATATGTGTGTGTGTACCTTCAAGTCCAGAGTCCAGTCCTTTCCACCCCTGATCCTCTGCATCAAGATAATGACATTGAATTATCAAACTCAGGAATCAATGTAAGGGGGATAGAATCATTTTGAAAGGGGGATATATTTGAATGATGGGCATTACTAATTTCTGTTTAGTTGAGAGTAATATTCATGCATCCAATACACGTGTACAATATGTGCTGATAATATTGGAGTCATTGGAGTTTACCTTTGCATCATTGCTCACTGCTCTGTCTTGAGACAATTCTGATGTTTAAGTTCTAGTTATGTGAGATATAGCGTGGAGATTGTAGTTGCCCTCCTTTGCTGTGGGATGGTAGAATTAATCCCTCCTGTGCATTTTGGTACCTAGGATGTCGCTTTGTTCTAGTCTTCCTTGCTCTTCCCACTCTCCAGTGACCACTATAATCTCTTGTCTTTCTGCTCTTGGTTCCTTTCTCTGAACATGAAAAGTTCCTGTTCTACTTGCAAGGCTACAAACAACTGTATTTGATCCTTTTATTTTTTTAAGTGGAATAGTAATCCTCTTTTAAGCCACTCATCTGTTGATGGACCCTATAACTTGGCTATTGTGAGGAGCTGTTGTAGACATGGGAGTGTGGGCATCTTTAGTATAACAACGTCCTTCCTTTGAGTTTACACACAGAAGGGATCACTTGGGAGTTCTGTTTCTTTCCTTTCTTCTAAGAACCTCCTAACACTTTTCTATAATGAGTGTACTAATTTATATCTCTACTAACAGAATTTCAAATTTCCATTTCTCTGCTTTTCACCAGCTTGTTCATTATTATTATTATTATTATTATTATTATTATTATTATTATTATTATTTTGTCTTTTGTTTGGTTGAAAGAGGGTCTCACTCTGTAACCTACAACCCTGCAGCTCCTTGTGGAGCTTAGGCTAGCCTCAGACTTGCTCTGAGGGACCTGCCCCACCACCCACGGACAGGGATCACAGTGTGAACCACCTCTTCTGCCTTTAGTTTTTGTCTTTATGAATGTAGGCACTTTAACTAGGGTCAGGTGGTATCTCACTGCTTTGTTAATGTGCTTTAGTGACAATTGGGATGAACTTCTGCCCTATAGAACTGGATTTAAATTTAGAAATTAGATTTAGTTCAGGCAACTGTGAACACAACAAATAATGAAATGCATTAGGACCCGGATCAATCATAAGTCATAGGCTTAACGTATTTATCACTAGAAAAAATAAAGAAAGAAGCCAGGTTTTCTTTTGCTTTTCTGTATTTATATGTCCTTGATTTGAAAGCTGCAACCAGGAGTCTTCAGTATGAATCTGTGGCTTGGTGCCTGGCATCTCTATACTTCTGCCTCAGAGTGTCTCAAGCTAAAGATTTCCTGGTCCAAGTATCACATACATTTAGATCATGTAGAGAAGAAGCGTAGTCTTAACCCACCCCCATAGGGCTTCTTCTGCTCTGTCTTGTCTATGAAGCATTTAAGATTATTATTATTGTTGTTATATCTTTATCTCAGTGTGGTTGAAGAGGTAAGAACATTGCTGAGGACCATCTCTGGGCCCACCCAGGTCCAAGGGAGGAGTCACCTATTGATTGAGAAGCTTAGTTGAGTAAGTACAAGTGATGCCATCTTTGTGTGTCCCATGGATCAGTCTGCTGGAGTGCAAGTCCAGGTCTGACCAGAGGCAATATAAGCCACAGTGTCTTGTTTGAAGGGGGAATGGTTGGTTCCATATGAGGGGTATCTAATGATGTAGTGGTGTTTACCCCAGTGGTCACTGTGACCTGGCTATCTGTAAACACTGCACATGTACTGCTTCTGGGAATCTATAAAGGAGATCCCAAAGTGGAAACCCATTACCCCTATTTTATGCTTTTCAAAACTAAGACACAGAAGAGCTGTGTTTTCCCTGAGGTCCTGTCACCATTAACAAATGATTCTGAGTAGTCTGTCACAGTTTGAATCTTAAATGTCCTCAAGCCCCATGTATAAAAGGCTCAGTCACCAGCTGTGGCACCAGGAAGAGGTGGTGGCATCCTTAGGAGGTGAGGGCTAATGGAAGGAAGTTAGATCAATGGGGGCATGGCCTGGGAGGGGATATTCTGGATGCTGGCTCTACCCTGTATTCTTTGCTTCTCAGCTGTCATGAGGTAAGCAGCCACCTCCCATCACAGGCTCTTTCAATGTGCTCCCTTACCACAGTGGCAACACAGTAAGGCTGAGTGACCAATGGCTCAAATGTGAGTCCAGGTCTTTCCCGCATAAGTTCATTATCTCAAGCGTTTTTTGTTGCAGGAACAAAAAGCTAACTAAAGCAGAGTTCAGTCTGGCTAAACGACTTTAAAGATAAGGAAGTTGAAGGCTTTTGAGTGCTTTGATGGTTCAGAGAAGGCAACACTGTAATGGTCAAGTTAGAGTCTATATGTGAGGCTCTGGTCATACTTCAAATTAGCAGTAATGAGGCCCTTAACTAGCATATAGCCTAAGTCTCTGGCACACTTCTAAATATTAAAGAAAATGATGAGAACTCCTTAGTTTTCTGGAAGATACTATGATTCATACTCACAGTCACTAAGCAGTAAATCTTAGAGAAGCTGGTGTTTGGAGGACTAAGGGACAATTAAAGGTTACTCTAAGATGGTTGTGCCCGAGCAGACCCTGGAGAGAGGGCACAGTGCCAGTGTTTGATATGTTCTGTAGTCATCTGCACAGGGTTGCAAATCACCGCTACAAGAGGATTCTTCCTCTCTTTTCTTGGTAAGAATTCCAAGAATGCTTGTATTCAAGGTGCTATGATGGTCTACACTGGCCAGAGCTATTTTGTATAGAATCCTGTGGGAAGTCCCTCCTCCATTAAGGACATGGGGATGAAAGGTGGTGTCTCCCATAACTCAGTCCTTCTGAGAAGGCAACTTAGAGATGTAGAGAGGTAGAGACAAGGTTTTAGGGGAGATCAGACTTGGAGCATCCTTGCTGAGAAATAAGCTTATAGCAAGGTTAGCCCTGTGGGTTTGTTGAAACCAAGGACTCTGAGGGACCAGATGATTCGTGAGAAGGGATATGAGGGCTTGATTCTGCCAATGCTTCGTCTGAGGACCAAAGGCAGTAGAGATAAGCCCAATGCCAAGCCCAGGACTCCACAGTGCTCAGGCATTAGCAAAGCCTTAACTGTCATTGACTTTGATCAGCTGGAGTTTCTTTAATAAGCTCTGAGTTTGTGTAACTAAAAGCGATGGAAAGCAGGAGGGGGTACTGCATGAGCAGGAAACAATGGCTTTATGGTCCTTTAAATTCTTGTCTTTAAAACTCTGCACTCCAACAAAGGGAAGTTCTGTTGTTTGATAAAAAGCAAAAATAAGGAATATGCTCATGGAAGTAAAAAGCGATTGTATTTAGTTTGCTGCGCCTCATCCTTCATCAAAACTGTCCTAAGATCAACTTGACACAACTTGTCTCAACTTAAGTCCAGCAAAGTAATCTCGAAAAACAGAGGCACTGCCGGTTGTGTAGAATTCTCTCCTTTCTACTTGGTTTATTTTGCCAGGGAGCTTCTCCCACCCGACAGCCCCTCCTACCCGACAGCCCCTCCCACCCGACAGCCCCTCCCACCGGACAGCCCCTCCCACCCGACAGCTCCTCCCACCCGACAGCCCCTCCCACCCGACAGCCCCTCCCACCCGACAGCCCCTCCCACCCCACAGCCCCTCCCACCCCACAGCCCCTCCCCACCTGACAGCCCCTCCCACCCGACAGCCCCTCCCACCCGACAGCTCCTCCCACCCGACAGCCCCTCCCACCAGACAGCCCCCTCCCACCTGACAGCCCCTCCTCCCACCTGACAGCCCCTCCCACCCGACAGCCCCTCCCACCCGACAGCTCCTCCCACCCGACAGCCCCTCCCACCTGACAGCCCCCCCCCACCCGACAGCTCCTCCCACCTGACAGCCCCTCCCACCTGACAGCCCTTCCCACCCGACAGCTCCTCCCACCCGACAGCCCCTCCCACCCGACAGCCCCTCCCACCCGACAGCTCCTCCCACCCGACAGCCCCTCCCACCTGACAGCCCCCCCCCACCCGACAGCCCCTCCCACCTGACAGTCCCTCCCACCCGACAGCCCCTCCCACCTGACAGCCTGTCAGGCTCACCCTTACTCCCCTTTATGGTTTTTTTCTCCTCAGGATTCCTACTCATCCATCCTAATCCTTCTATTCTAGGAAACTGCCATCCATTGTTAGGGAAAGAAAAAAGCATCTTGTGTCTGAATTCACATTCTAAGTGATGGCTGGATTCTAGGAGAAAACAAAACACTGACCAAAAAAGTTGGACAAATACTGTTTTTCAAACTCACATTCCTTATTCTTTCTTATTCTCATGTCACTTCTTAAGAGGACATTGGCGCCGGGCTGTGGTGGCGCACGCCTTTAATCCCAGCACTTGGCACTTGGGAGGCAGAGCCAGGCGGATCTCTGTGAGTTCGAGGCCAGCCTGGTCTCCAAAGCGAGTTCCAGGTAACAAAGCTACACAGAGAAACCCTGTCTCGAAAAACCAAAAAAACAAAAAACAAAAAAAAGAGGACATTGGCTTCATCTGTAGCTGTTACTACTGAGTTATTTTCTAAATCAGTTCGTGTGGTTAACTGTTGTACACATGCATGGTACTGGAGTCAGTGATCCAGGATGGGCAGGAGGAGCAAGCTGGAGCCAACACTCAGATCTTCAAGTTGGGGTGAAATGGGGGCCTGGTTATCAGCAGGCACAGATGAAACTGAAAAATCATAGTCACTGAATGACAGAGTAAGATATTTGTCTGTAATAATAGCTTTATTGCTATACATATTTCACGCACCATATAATTCACAACTTGAAGTATACAATGGAATCATGTTCACTCTGTTAAGAGACCGGTTTAGCTATCAGTGCCATCTATTTCAGAACATTTTTTAAAAAGTTATTAGGGAGAGAGAGAGAGAGAGAGAGAGAGAGAGAGAGAGAGAGAGAGAGAATATGATTACATGTGTAGGCAGGCACATGCCACAGTATTCATATGGAGTCAGAGGACAACCTTCAGGAGTTGGTTCTCTCCTTCCCCCAGGTGAGTCTCCGGGACTAAATTCCAGTTGTCAGATGTGGGATGATGACAAGCTCCTCTACCCACAGAGCCATCTCGCTGGTCCTGTTTTAGAACATTTTCCTGTTACCTCCGACCAAAAAGAAACCTAGACCCATTTGTCATGCCAGATGCCTCACCCTCTCGCTCCTGGGCTCTTTGTAGCTGCTGATCTGCTTTGTCTCTGTAGATTTGCCTGTTTGGGGCATTTCATGTAACTGGGACTGTGCATGGTCTTTGTGGTTGACTTCTCCATTAAGAGTCATGTTCCGATGCTTCGTTTTGTTGTTGTTGTTGTTGTTGCTGTTGCTGTTGCTGGAGTCCACTGCCTGGCCTCAGCATGCTTTGTGAGCACTCACTGCTGATGAGTGTTTGTGTTGTGTTTCCCTGGGGCCAGCTGTGGAAATTCATTGGTACTCCAACATTCACACAGTTTTGGGTGGATGAGTGTTTTCACTTCCGGTTGAGTACCCAGGAGTTGATTGCTGGGTCTACGGTAATCTTGTGTCTAACTACTTGAGCATGTGCCAAACTGCTTCTGATCTTCGTAGGAGACACAGCAAACTTCCCGGTCTCATCCTCTGGCTCTCACAACCTTTCCGTCTCCCCCCTCTTCCACAGTGTTTCCGGAGCTGTAGGTTATAGAGTGGGTGTTTCATAGATACATACATTGGGGTTGGACTCTACAGCTCTGCATTTTCACTGGTTGCAGTTTTCTGTAATGGTTTCTATCTATTACAAAATGAAGTTTCCTTGATGAGGGGTGAGGACTATACTTATCTGTGGGTATGAGGACAAATATATAGAGTATGGTTAGGAATTATGCAGGTTTAATAAAGTTGTGGTTGTAGGTTCTTCAGGATCCATGACTTCATTAGCCCTGGGTCGTGGGCCAGGTTTCCAGTACCAGACATGATTTTCCTCTCTCGATCAGGTCTTAAATCCAATTAGAGAGGTGTTGGTTGCCATTAAGGTGTATGTGCCGTTACTACACCCTTAGGGTTATTGTGCCATGCTGGTCCTTGTTGCGGTTCATAGGCATCACAGCTGGGTAGGACTATTGATTCTGTCCTTTGGAAGCTTGCCTGATGACTTCTGGTACCATGAAAGCTGGTCCCTCAGGAAAGGGGCATTCAGAGCATTTCCAGCTCAGGGGTCTCTGGGCACTGTTTCTGAAGTGCTTAATGTCTTCATCAATAGAGGCTAACCTTCTACCTCGAGGGGGCAATTCAAGGGCAAACCAATCGATAGGCTGCTAATTTGGGAAGTCTCTTGAACAACCTGACCAACAACTCAAAAGAGGGCTGGCTTTTCATGCCTGGTGTTGGAGTTTTTGTTAAGTGGTCTTTGACTCTTGGAGGAAGCATTGTTATCCCATAAAAATCTCATTTAAATAATATATGAATATTTATACATAGGCGTACATATATTATAGGTTTTCTTTTTGCTTAATAGTATGATTTCTTGTGACTTTTTCAGACAACCTTACTGTTATTTTTCCTTCCTCTCTCCTCCTCCTATATTTATTATCTCCCTTCTCCCTCCCTAATTGAGCCCCCCCTTCCCATTTCCCTGATCAAATGACCTATATACGTCTATTCCTCTCTCTATGGCTTCCCCATGCCCCTACCTCAGCAATGATCCCTTTTTATTTTTCTGCTTTCCAGGCTATGTACACTTACACCTGAAGATCTGGGGTTAGGAGCTCTGATGAGAGAGAACATGAGCTGTTTCTCTTTCTGGGTCTGGGTTACCTCTCTATCTTAATTAGGGTTATTATTGCTGTGATAAACACTATGACCAAAAGCAACTTGGAGAGGAAAGGGTTTATTGGGCTTACACTTCCACATCACTGTTCATCATTAAAGGAAGTCAGGACAGGAACTCAAACAGGGCAGGATCCTGGAGGCAGGAGTTGTTGCAGAGGCCATGGAGGGGTGCTGCTTACTGGCTTACTCCCCATGGCTTGCTCAGTCTGCTTTCTTATAGAACCCAGGACCACAGCCCAGAGGAGGCATCATCTGGACCCCCATCATTTACTAATTAAAAAAAAATGCCCTGCAGCCTGATCTTACAGAGGCATTTTCTTCATTGAGATCCTCTCTTCTCAAATGACTTTCATTTGTGTCAAGTTGACATAAAACTACCCAGCACAATCTTCAATGTGTTCTAGCTGTAAAGAAAAATGAAACCATGTGTGGTGGTATATTATATACCCTAATAAAATTTGCCTGAAGATCAAAGAAGCAGAGTAAGCCACAGCCACCACCTCTTACCTCACCAGCTCCTCAGCCTGAAAGAGCTCAGCTGATAGGCCTCTAGCCGAATGAGCTTTCTCAGCTGAAAAGGCTTTAGTTCCTGTCTCCTCATACCTTATATGCCTTTCTCTGCCCACCATTTTACTGACTTCCTGGGATTGCTGGGATTGAAGGCATGTGACTTCCCACATACTAGGATTAAAGGTGTGAGATCTCAAGTGCTGGGATTAAAAGTGTGTGTCACCACTGCCTGGCTCTGTTTCTCTCCTAGACTGAGACAATCTCATATGAGTCCAGGGTGGCTTTGAACTCACAGAGATCCAGATGGATCTCTGCCTCCCGAGTGCTAGGATTAAAGGCGTGTGCCACCACTGCCTGGCCTCTATGTTTAATCTAGTGGCTTGCTCTGTCCTCTGATCTTCAGGCAAATTTTATTAGGGTACACAATATATTACCATAACCACGAACTTTCAGGGAAATGGATAGAGCTAGAAAAGAGCTGTTACGCATTTTTAAAAAGATCACTCTTAACTGCAGTGTGGAAAGGAGGGCTTAAAGGAGGTGAGAGCAGAGGAGGAGCATCCATTTGACAAACATCCATGTGTTGAATACTAGAAGAGACACGGGAGCTCTGGTAATGAGCAAGGCAGACATAGCCAAAGCCCGCGGCCAGGCACATGCTGCTGTCATCAGAGACGCTCACTTGGTAACGTCTGACAGCGGCAACATGGCCAGGGAGTGACAGACTGACAGAGGACTATGCTGACATTGGGTCGTGGCAGCTTGAGTTGAAGTGGTGCCATGGAGTGTGCTCTGCAGGCACATGAAAAGTGAGGTGAGGAAGGCGAAGCTGCCAGGATTGTTCCAGATTTTGATGGTAATCCGAGCGGAGCCCTGAGGATGAGCTACTGAGCTTTCTGCTGAGCGCTGTCCAGGCATTATTTTATGTGACGCTCAGAAAAGTGACACAAACCTCCAAACTGAGGCCACCACCCTCATCAGCCAAAACCTCTGCTTCGGGAGGCAAGTCACTCACTCTAGGCCCTGAAGCTGTAAAGCTTGATGTACAACGGAGCCTTTTTCCAGCATAATGAGCTCCTTTAACTCTGTTAGTTCTTTCCAAGCAGCATTGGATAAAACACACAGAGCAGTTCCAATCAGATGCCCAATAGCACAGAGAGGGCTGCCTTCCAACTGCCACGTGTCCCTTCTGAGAGGTCAGCTCTGACCTGATTGCTTCTGGTATACTTGCATCTAGTCATGTAGCACATGCCAGACATCTGGTTTCTCAAGGAGTCACACACGCCTAGTGCATAGGAGTGGATTTAAGAATTGCAGTAAAGCCTGCATGCTGTTGACATTTCCTTCCTCCGACGATGCGTTTTTGATTGGGAGTACTTAAAAACTCAGGCTGAGGAGGAAAAGAAATGATAATTATGCAGAAGTAGGCAAGGGTTGGGTGAGTGGATGACAGGGAGGCTTTGGTCATGTGTGTGTGTGTGTGTGTGTGTGTGTGTGTGTGTGTGTGTGTGTGTGTGTGTGTGTTCTAGAATTATGTCATGTGTAACCCAGGATCTCCTCTCTTCCTGGAGTACTGCATGATCACTGGATTATAACGTATGTGCTGGGTTTCAGAGCAGGATAATGATGTTAACAACGTTGGGATGAGATTAACATTTTGCCATGAGAGAGAGCAAATATTTCAAAATGTGTTGTTTGCGTATGTTTCTTGAGTTGCAACAAGTCTTGAATTGTTAGGTTTATTAGGGAACGCCTTAACATCTCAGAGCATCTGGGGCAGAAAAATATAAATGACTACACCTGTGAAAACATGGGTTTTTCATTTACTATTCCTTTTTTTTTTTTAAACTTTTACCCTCATATTTAGCTGTAGTATCCTGAACCTTACCGCCCCTTCCTCCTGTGCTCCACGGTTCGGGCTGTGAGTGACAGCAGATATACAGAGAGCCCATTTGCGCTTACTCTGCCACTATACTGTATGTCTAAAAAAATAATGATTTATTTTTTGTTTGCTGGGTTGATTTTTGTGGTGTTTTGTTCTGTTTGTTCCCGATGAGCTATTCATGCTGCCCTGATAAGAGAAACAGAGGCTGCCGAGGAGGCAGCAGCAACTGGGGAAGACACCTCTGGAGACAGAGAACGTAAATCCGAGTGAGGAAGCCAGGGTTTTTGTGTCTTTGTAGCCAAAAACAATAAAGATTAAGTCACCAGTAAATTGTTTGAAATTGAGGTTTCATATTTTTGTTTCCAGGGGAATATTTATACATGTGTCCTCTTTTACTGAATGACAGCAAGACTGTCTGTTATAATTAGCTTCTGGCATGGCTTAGAAATGGACAGGCTGCCTTCTGACACAGAGACAGACCGCCCCTGCTGCTACAGACTGGCAGAGGGTGTGAAAGAGAGTGGGCCTCTCTCAGTTCACGGGGTAGAGCATTCCTGCCTGCGTGTGGACACCCGGACATGAGCCTCTCTGGGTTTCAGCGGGCCTTTGCCTGGTTCTTGTTTGAATTAGGACTACAGTAAAGAGCTCTTTGGTGGCTTGGGGATGCAGTGCCTCTTGGATTTCATGGAGGACCACTGAGCTTTCATCCCCTAAACCAGTACAAGGAGGAATTTGGTGTCTGACGCCAGGTCTTCCATTTGAAATGTCTTTCCACTTTGTTCCTTCGAAGCTAACACAGCCCAAGCCTGACTGCCCAGTCAGCCTGCACTCTCTCTTAGGGACTGGCCAGATGGAGCAGTTGGCTCTCAGAAGGAAAACCAGACTCCAGGTCCCTTCAGTATGAAGAGCTCTCCTCTCAAGGCTTTCCTGAGGTGATTGCCACTGCTTTTCCTCCCTGTGGGGAGTTAGTGAGAAGAGCTCTCAGAGTCAGGGAAACTAGTGGGTGAGCATGTGTCTTGTGTGTCTTGTGTGAATGAGGAGATGAGCTAATATCTCTTCGCCCCAGACTGGGTGCCAGAAACAGGCCAAGGAAACGATTCCACTCAAGGGGAACTTGGGGAGCAATAATTCAAGTTATTACAGGAGCATGGGCAACTTACCCGTGGCTGTAGCACTAAAAACAATGTTTCTACCTGCAGTCAGGCATATTCTCAGAGAGCGGTAAGGCTTTGGTGAGTCCCTCTTTCCTTAGTGGCTAACTGTCGGATCCTCAGGGAGGGAAGGGGCCTTAGCAGCCGCTGCCTACTGCAGTGGCAGGCCATGAAAGAGCTGAGTCTTGTTTGTTCTTTGGGCAGTTATCCTGGCTGCTGAGAGAAGAGATAGTCAGCTTCACTTGTGTAGGACTTGGGCACCAAACAGAGCCCAAGTCTCCACCCCTTGGTGCCCCACCACACAGTGTTAAAGGATCACACTCAGATCTTCCTGTTTTAAGGCAAGAGATTTTCCAATTGGACCATCCCCCAGCCTGGGTCTTGCTTATTGATGAGTGTTACAGCCTTCAGCACGCTCTGTGTTGTGGCCTTCTTGAACTCAAACTTCATGAACCTCCTTCTACTAAATGCTTATAAAACCTTGTGCCATGGATCTGGGCTGGTCCTAGTACTAAAGCTGGAGGCAGAGGCCCTGGTTCTGAAAGTTCAAGCCATATGTGTACTTAAAAAAAAAAAAAACAACTTTATTGAGATATAACTCATATGCCAACAATTCAGTCATTTAGGTGTATAATTCAATACTTCATAATCCACTCACAGATACACACACCCTCATCTCAAATCCAGTCTATAATACTTTGATCACCTCAGAAAGAAACCCTGTGGTACTTTGTAGCCTCAGCCCTAAGCAGTAACTTAGCTACTTTCTGTCTCTGTAAGATGCACCCTTTCCAGCTCCTTGTGCAAAGCGAATCCTCTGGCCAATAGTATTTTTCATCTGGCTTCCTTCTCGATTCCTTGTTGCCTTCTAGGGGTGGCTAATTCTCTGTTGCATGCACATGGCATATTTTGTTTATCTGTTTGTCAGCTGATGGACAACTGGATGATTCCCACCTTCTCTTCTATAAATGTCTGTGAGCAAGTTTTTATGTGGGTGTGTTTTCATTTCTGCCGGGTGCATGCCCATCAGTGGGTCGTGCTGTCAGACACTTTCTGCAGCCACTGTCCCCCTTCCCACCAGCGTTCAGGGTTCTAATTCCTCAGGTGGTCACCATGGCTGGCTGTCATGTGACTTTTTATTATAATGGGGCGTGTCCTGTGACTCTCAAGTTAATGGCCGTCATGTTGGATGCACACTCGGCATCTCACCGAGGATGCCGTGGATCTGAACTCTGCAGCAATGCCCTCTGCTGACAGATGGTCCTCAGTTGAGTTTCTCTTTCCTCTGGGTGGCTTTGGGTTGTCCCTCTTTTACTGGGGACTCTAGCTAGGTTGTACCCTCAGAGCCTTACCAAAGCACCTGGTTCTAGCTTTCCCTGACTAAGGCCCTTGAGAGGTCCCCATCTCACAAAGTGGTGTCTGCATTGGTGAGGTGTGGGAACTCACCATGACTCGCCTCAGCCTGGTTCCAGTTCCCATTCTGACATGTTCATGCATCCCATATGTGTCATGGGCTTTGACACACCTGACCTTCCTCCCTGCAGGTCTCTTTTACATGGTGACTCTCTGCCATCTGGAAGAGACTGTTCCCAGAATACAATAGCACATGTTAGTGTGTGGACATCATGCATCGCTTTGTGTTAGTGAAGACTGTTGTTCGTGTACACAAAGAATGCACTTGCCATAGGAGCCACAATAAAACATTTTTCTTAGTCTATGACCAAGGAACCCTTCCTTATTGAGGCTGCTGACCATCTGTGCACCTAAAATCATAGCCTCCTTTCTACACCAGCTAGCTACTCCCATTGTTTTCATTGTTCCCTAGTAATAAAGCATTGTATTACTATTATTTATTTACCCAGTGCAGTGTGTGTACACACACATGTGCACATGCCACAGCATGCATTTGAGGTCAGGAGGAACCTTATGGAAGTCCATGCTCTCCTTACATCATGTGGGACCCAGGAACTGAACTTGGGTCATCAGGCTTGGTAGCAAGCACCTTTGCCCCTCCCTGCTGCCCAGCCCTCTCCCCAGCCCCTTCTCCATATTTTTTTACCCTGTCTGTGACTCATAACACTCTCTATTTGCTCCATAGTTAAAGGCATATAATTGGAATTGTATTGTTTTCTACAATTTGGCTTTTGTCGCTGAAGGTTCCTTATGTTTAATCCATATTAATAAACATAGTAGCAGTATATTCATTTTCACTGCTGCATAAATTCCATTGTATAACTACTACCAAACTTATTATTATTCTCCTGTCAATAGATATTTGACCTGTTGCCAGACTTGGGCTTTTCCGTGCAATGTGCACTACAAAAACTAGTAAAAGTCTCCTTATGCAAATATTTGTCTAGTGTGTAATATGTGGGTGTAGAAATGCTTGGTAGTGGAGAACACACATGTTTAACTTCGCTAGATGATGCAAATATTATATCCTTGAGTGAGTTTATAAAAGGTATTTAGGTGTAAATTCTTGCCTCGATGTGCTTTTAGGGTTTTTTTCAGATTGGACTATGAAATGATATCTCCTGGTTTTATATCCCTCTCGTTGCTAATGAAATGACAATCTTTAGCATTGACACGGTGTCACACATTAGTAGCTCTGATTCTATATGAATTAGACACAGGAGGTTCCTTCTAATTACCATTTGGCCATAACTTCCTTCCCATCCTATCCCATTGGGATTTTCTGTGTCTTTTAAAAACATCACTTAGCCGGACTTTGTTTGTTGTTGGAAGGTATGTGTAGCTAGAATTCTGTCACTTTGCAAGGGCTGTGCTGATTGCCGATGTCTCGGGTGGATAGAGATGGAGAGAGGAGACGTCTGTAGCTGTGGTGCTGAGCAGCTTTCCAAGATGCACCAGGATTCCCACCCTCTGCATAATCACCAAGGATATTATGGCTTTATCTCCATCATTAAGTTCTGTTACTTGGTACACTTGAGCTTTAAAATCTGGAGATTACCTGAGTGGGCCTATGCTACTTCATAAACCCTTTAAATCACAGGCCGGGGCTGCCTAGGAATGTAACTCTGTGCGTGCTCAGCATATACAAGTCTCCAATCTTATTCCTACCACAAAAGTCATCTGTCAGTCAAGCCACCTAGGTTCTTACAGTGAATAGGATCTGATGGGCTGTTGTTTATTTGATAAGAAGGAGACTGCACACTAAGAGAAGCAGGTGGCCTCTGGGAACCTGGAGTGGTCCAGGCGACTTCTGGCATGAACATGGGGATCTTGGCTCCACAACTGTGTAGATGTAAATTCTACCACAGCAATGTAAGCTTGGAAGGTGACCCAGATAATTCAGCCTGGAAAATACCTGGATTTTAACCTCAGGAGACCATAAGGATGAAGCCTATCCTGATGGAGTTAAATAACTGGGTAGTTTTAGTTGTCTGCCTGCCTTCTAAATGTGAAATGGTATTTCCCAGTTCTAATTTTGTAATTTCCTACTTGCTAATGAGATGACGAGACTCCTGGTGGCATCTTGGAAAATTGCCCCAGCCAGGTGGTGGTGGCACACACCTTTAATCCCAGCACTCAGGAGGCAGAGGCAGGCAGGTGTCTGTGAGTTTGAGGCCAGCCTGGTCTACAGAAAGTTCCAGGACTGTCAGAGTGGTTACACAGAGAAATCTTGTCTTGAAAAACCAAAAGAAAAAAAAAGAGGAAAAGAAACAGAAAGAAACTGCCCCATACTACACTGATAAACTCATTTCTCCTTCCCTGCCTCCCTTCCCTGTCCCCCCAAACAACGCTCCCTACACACTTCACCAATGTGTAAAGTTAGTAATAAATAGATGCTGTTATTATATAGCTCTGGTGAATGGATTCAGTGAATGCGATCCTGTGCTTTGGAGAAGGTCCTGTGACAATATGTGAGCAATTTCAGAAGATTACCCTAAGCATTGAGCATTCAGGAGACAGCTCTATCTAGCAGTGGCTGTTGAACACAGAGGAGCTGCAAAAATGTGACCTGAAGACGAGTTGGCCAGCCAGAAGGGGAGCACGGAGCCTGGAGCAGTGCTATGCGGTGTTGAATGTGAGCCAGGGCCTGAGGGGATGAAAGTCCTACCTCAGGGCAATATAAGTTATCAAATCTGTGAGTTTTCATTGTGTACTAACTGCTTTCTAAGAGAACAACTGGTCTCACCTGCTGTTTCTCCATTTCACAAGCTGACTTTGGCATAGGGTTCCACAGCACATACCTCTAATCCTTGGGTTGTTCTACTAGATCAGGGAGACAAATTAGTCCCCTTCAATAGGAGTATCTTGTATTAGGAACAGAATAATGAATGAAAACCATGTCTGTGTCTTCAAGGTGTCGTAGAACCATTGGCACGGGTTGAGTGCTGAATCTGGACAATAAGTATGAAGTCCACATTCATTTCATTTTATACCAGTGTAGGATACCATTGACTTTCCTTGTTTATAGTTTTCATCAACAAACATTACCAGAATAAGCAAGTGATTGAAGGACTTCTGTGCCGCGCCAGGGCACTAGAGCACACGTGTCCCACAAAATCAGCATGTTCAAGCACTCTAGAGAAGCTGACATGAAATGCTGGCTACTTCATTACTGTTGTCTCTGAATGTCATGGTCAACCATCAGGAGGCTTCTTCTTCCACCAACCAGAGAGCACACAGGAGCTGAAATAGTCCAGCACTGAAAGCCGCCCTTCAGTCTTCCAGTTAGCCATTCTGCATTCTACTTCCTGCCCGCGTGGTCACATATCCAGGAAGTCTTTCCAAAAGTCATAGCTCAACAGTGGGTATGGGCCTAGAGGTTCTCCACAAACTCTAAGACCAGGGTTAGGAATGGTGATGTTGACCACGGTGATATATCAATTCCACCTAGGCTTTTTGAAATGAGTATTCCCAGAACTGAGAGAAAACACACCAGAGATTGATCTTGCCCCTCACCAGGATACAGGCACTGGGGGGAAGGGAACAGGAGCCATCTTGGAGATATGGTCACTTATGCTTTGGGCATGAAGTTGTCTGTTGGGTTAAGTTGGCCAGGTCACCAAGAGTGACTCTCACAAAATCTAGCTTGGGAAGCTAGTGGCTGCCTTTACCAGATATCGTCAATGGCATGCTACGATAGCTGGCCTTAACCTTGGGGTGTTGGGTGTTGAGGGAAAATGTCCTGCGGTGGGACAGGAATGCTGAGCTGGCAGACGATAGGAACGCTGGGAAGGTGGCAATTAGGGCTGCCTCTGCCCCCGTTACTGGAGCTTTTATCCTATTGCTCAGTGAATGCTGGATGCCACTTCCTGTGTGGCTCTCTTCTTGTCTCCTTTGTCGCTGACTTCACCTTGGTTTTGTGCCAGGCATTCCCATGAGAACAGTTCCTGGTACAGCCCCAGCTCCATCCCTGTAAAGTCCTTTGTTGTCTCTGGTGTCCAGCCATGCCCCCCATATTGACACCGAGAAGGACTTACCCATGAGGAAATACACATAAATGCACCTATGGTAAGATGGAGAGAACCAGACAGATCTTTTTATTTCTTCTTTTTTTGATTTTTATCTTTATGTTTTTGGCTTACAGATCAGTTTGCTAGGATTAAGTCATATCCCCAAAAGGACCACAGAAGTTCAGTCTGGTGACCTTGTAGTTAGACATTATGTGCTGTGTGATCACAAGAAAATCAGCATGTGTGGGACATTCATACTGTGCCACAACCTGTACTAGAAGTTTTATTCATACTCTTTATTCCATTCTTGTGGAAACAGCTTTCATCTGACAAAGAAAAAAAAAAAAGCCAAACTTCAGAAACAGCGAGTAGCTTCACAAGCCAATGCCTTGGCTGTGCGCATGGCAGGTCAATAGGCTGAGCGGGGAAACTAAGGAAATTATTTTGCATTTGCATCCAATTGCATCAGTGGTGTGCATCATTTAAAGAAAGGCTTTGGTGAGTTCTTTCTCAGGGAGAATCACTGTCTTATTGGTGTGAAACAGATGGTGCTGCCTCATGTGGACACTGTGGGGAATCACGATAGGGAGGGGGCGGGGGACCCTGAGGTGAGAGGCACAAGGGGACTTTGATAAGATGGTAGGACAGGCCATGGACTCGCAGCAGGTGCTACTGTCCCTAACTTTGTAAAGCATGTGGCAGGGTAAAGGGGAAGGACAGGAGAGGGTAGGGGTGCGAATGTGTTGTGTCCCTGTGTCTCTCTTCCCAGTGTCCCACATTACCATCAGCTTAAATGGTTTCAAACGTAGTTATTCTCTGAAGCTTCTGAGATTGCCGGGGGAGAATCCATTTCCTGTGTTTTTCAGCTTCCAGAGGATGCTACATCTAAGTTGCTTCTGTTCATATGTTCCTTGACTGTGGGCCTGCCTTCCTCTATCTTTACAACCTACCAGTCCAGCAACCCCTGCATCTCTTGCCCCAGGTGCACTCATTTCTAGTAAAAACCCCTTCTTTGCACACTCAAGATTACATTTAGTGTTCACCCGGAACAGCTCGGATAATCTCCCCGTCTCAAGATCCAGAACTATAGATGGAAACTCCCTTTCTGACTCTTACGGTAAAATTGACAGTTTCCAGGGATTAGGGTATAAACATGCTTGGGACTGTTGCTTAGTCCACCATGGTTGGCTTGAGAGGGGTCCTTCTCCTTGGTGCTCAGACCTCAGAGGAAAACATTTCTATGTAAGTTAACATAAGCACGGTAGGATGTGTTAACCAGAAGACCTGACAAGTGCTTAAGCTTGACCCTGGGTAACACACTTTCTTCCACGATGCTAAGAAATGTCACTTAGTATATTCGAATACTGTGAAAAGAAATCTGTGCCTCTGTTGGTATTTTTTTTTTTTTGGTTTTGTTTTTATATATATAAAACATAGCAAAACATGATAGCCTGCAAAATGCTGTGGGCAACCAGAGAAATGATTGTGGCATTACCACATTTTTGTTCCCTCTTCTCAAAGCCAAAGGAGCCCCACATGGCAGATCAATATTTGCAGTTCTAGGAAGAAAATCTCAAAGCCTTTGGACAACATGATGCACTTCTGCATGCCCATGGGAACCTGTGTCCCAGATGATGAGAAATGCTCAGGGCTGTAGTCAACTCTTACCCAAATAAACTTCCCCAGAGGGAAGTTTTCCAACCCAAGCTTCAGACCAGCAATAAAACACAAACTAGAAGTGTCCTTCAGCAACAAAAACACATGGGATGTTTTTCTATATAATATTTCACATTAAATGTAATTGTAGATTAACTTTTATAGAGAAAATATTTATTCAGGCCAGATCTGCTTAAATCCTTTCATTTCCTCCAGCATGACGAGCCACTGGGAATATAGTTCCCTTTGTAATTTCCTACCCATTTGCCCCAGTTATGGACAGGACATTAACTCTGCAAAACCTACATATGGGAAACTATCCCAGATGGAAATCTTTAACTGGCCAGAACCCTGGCTTTGGAGAGGAAGCCTTGGTCTGGGCCAGGCTTTGCTGTACACCCTAGGGTCACAGGACCTTGCTCACCTGCCCGAGTGCTCTGTGCCTCTGAGTTCTCACAGCTCAAGGGGGGGTAGCAAGCAGGATCAAGTCACCTGCAAGGTTCCTTCCTGCACATACCGCCCGGCTCACCTTTCAAAGAACCACATACTGTGTCCCATCTAGTTAAAACAAAAGCCTGTTTTTATAATCTCTATCAAATGTCAAAAACTCAGAATAAATTTAACAATGCCTAAATTCCCAGTGTGAAGCTCAGAAGTGAAAAACAATAAAGCTTGGAAGTGAAACACACCTGGCTTTGGATCCTGCCTCCAGCATTCACTAGCTGTTGAGGAAGTGGCTGGGATCACATTTGCTCTGGCTACCCCATGAATGTGTCTGTGAAAGTGTAGGGAGTGTAATATATGGCTAATATATGGCCTTTAAAAATGGAGGTGAAAGCAGGAGCAGTGTCTTGCATTGTTTGTTTTTGCTCTTTGGCTCTTTTGAGGGGCCTGCCACCCAGCTCCCAAATAAATCACACACAGAGGCTTATCCTTAATTATAAACACCCGGCCTTAGCTTGGCTTGTTTCTCGTCAGCTTTTGTTAACTAATTACCCCATCTACCTTTTGCCTCTGGGTTTTTTCCTTTTCTTCTGTATATCTTACTTTCACTCTTACTCTGTGTCTAGGTGTGTGGCTGGGTGGCTGGCCCCTACTGTCCTCCTCTCCTTGTTCTCTTGTTCTTTTTTTCTTTCCCTCCCATATTTCTCCTTCTGTTTATTCTCTCTGCCTGCCAGCTCTGCCTATCCTTTCTCCTGCCTTGCTACTGGCCAGTCAGCTCTTGATTAGACCATAAAGTATTTTAGACAGGCACAGTAATACAGCTTCACAGAGTTAAACAAATGCAACATAAAGAATGCAAAAATCTTTGCATCAGTAAACAAATGCTCAACAGCATAAATAAAAGTAACATACCTAAAATAATATTCTACAACAGTCTTGTCCACTTTGGTCTACAATGAGCCCCCATCTTCAATCAAGCCAGGAATGAAGTTTGCATTGTTTTCTGGATTGTCTTGTCTGGTGTGTGATCCACGAGATAGAGTATCTCTGGTTTAAGAGAGATTAGCATTTTAGGCAGGAGCACTATCTCACTAGCAAATATTCAAGGTGGTCACCTGGGCACCTCACTCTGAGAAGTGCCCACACCACACAGCTGCAAGGGCCAACAGGGACAAGCCTATGCCCTCCACAGAGTGCTGTTTCCATAAGCACCAGCTTCTCAGCAGACACCTCCTCTGAGTGCATGGTGGGAATTCAGAGTTAGCTCGCAAAGATGCATAAGGAAGTGTGGGACTTGGATTGGGAGGCTTGCTTCCACAAGTGTGTTTCTTAAAAAACAACTGCTATTCACACTATTGACACTAATTCCAAAGAGCCTACCTGTTTTTCACGGGGAGGAGGGGACTGCAAAAAACTTCCTTTCAGGCCCTAGAAGATGGAGGGAGGGCCTTTCACAAAGCATGAGTTCCCCAAGTTTCACTGTTGTATTCCCGGGCTCAGGGTTAATCCTGAAGATACTTTCCCCTGTCCTTGTGGAGGGCTTTCCTTGGTGTCGGGGTTACCTTCCATGGCCCCACCTCACATTCTTCACCTTGTGCTCTAACTTCCCTTTTGCTGCTCTAGGATGACAGACTAAGCCTTCCAAACACAGAACCCCAGTGCCTTGCTCTGGTTTCAGAGACACTGTCTGATTCTTCTCTTTCTCCACTCTGTCCCACAGAAAACCGAAGGGGGAGGCCTGTGTTGAATGCCCTTGGGGTTTCCAGACCCTGTGGTAGGGGGTTTTGCATGTTGTTTCATTTGACCCTAATTAGTGCCCTTCATGGCTGGCTTTGATGACCCCATTTAAATGGGGTTCATAGAAGCTGGGTCATTTATTCCTTCTGTTATGTTTAGGAATTGTTTAGTCAAGACTTGGGTCTGAAACCAATGAGGGCACCAATTATTTAAACTCGGGAGACATGTTCATCCTTCTCTGGAGACATGTTCATCCTTCTTTGCATCAAACGTTATTATTAAATAATGATGTAGTAATGCTACCCTCCCCAGGCTTTCATGAAATCAGCCCTGTCCTACACCTGTTGGTTGCTTGATTTTGGTTTACTCTTTGGCTTTATGAAGCTGGAGGGAGGAGCTAGAAGGGGAAATGAAATAGAAGATCCGTTCCCAGCCTAGCTCCTCATGCATTCCAGCCCTTTATAAACCGCAGTCAAGGGAAATGGTTTGGAGGCTGTGGTGCATGTCGGAGGCAGAGTTTCCATACACAAATAATATATGCACTTGCCAATTGGGTTGTTCTCCAGAATTCTTAACACACTGACATGCATCCCTGGAGGTGTCCATCCCTCCAGTGGAAATTCAGATGGAAACGGGCAGGCGGTAGAGATGGGTGGCTTCACTTGTGTGAGTGAGGACTAGCAACCATGACACCAAGGTCTCCCGTTAGTCCTGCTGCTATTTAAAAGGTGATACACAAGTGAGCTGAAGGAGGCCTCAGTGTTGCTCCTGTCCTTCTTAGTGTTGCTCCTGTCCTCCTTAGTGTTGCTCCTGTCCTTCTTAGTGTTTATAGCAGCAAGCGGTGTAACATCAGCCACCCACAGGTAGTGCTCAGAGCTTATTCCTCCTCATGGTTGAGCATCTTTATTTGGTCTCTATTCTTTTTGCAGTTTCTCATGTTTAACATGAATCCGTTAGAGAAGCCTCAGTGCCAAATCCCTGCCTGACTCTCGTGTGGTCTAAAAGCTCACTCACTTTACATTATGCAGGAGGTGGATGTTGAGGAGTTCTTGGGTTTTATGGACCTGTTTATTATTTTAAAGAGGGAATTCAGGGAAGAATTCAAGCCACAATAACTCAATGGGGTTCTTGTGCCAACAGCCTCCCCATTGTCTTCCCAAACCTCTTTGACCAGAATGCTATATATTTAGGAGAAATGTTTTTCATTCTTGAATTTCCTTTCCTCTGGATAAAGGGTTGAGTCTGTGAATGCTGATATAAGACATCTAGGGTCACCCAAGTGCTGCTGTAATCAAACGTACAGAATGTATAATGGAACACCGTATTTGGTTTAAAAAATAAACTTGAGGGAGGAAGGTGTGGTGCTGCATTTCTGTAATCCCAACACTTAAGAGGCTGGGGTGGTCTGAGGCTGGGCTACATATTGAGACCTTGTCTCAAAAGCCCAAGGGCAGAAAATATACCTTCCCAGCATGTACAAGGCCCTGGCTCCCACCCACCCCACCCCCAGCACCAGTAAAGCAAAGCAAAACACCAGATTAGATTATAGAATTCAAATACTAAATGCATACACATGCAGATGCATACACATGTGCTTGCACACACACATGCACAGATACACACATGAGTTGCGATGGAACTAATGTAATGTAATATATGTCAGTTGGATCACAGCATGCAGCTATGGGCTTGTTCACCTTCCTTAAAGAGCAGGAGTCCACCAAGGACATGTGAACGTTCATATGTTTATTTCAAGCCACATTTCAGGTTGTGAAGAGTTTATTTAGATTCACGATGGCAGGCTCACAATGGCAGGAGTTAGTTTGAAGATGTGGTTCACTCGGGAGTGTCTACTGTTGGTCTCATGTACCGTGAGCTGTCACTCAGAACTCTGGTGTCCTTGGTGGTCTGTGAGTGAAATGAGAACATGACTGTTCCAAAGGTATGGTTGAGGAGAAGGTTTTCATTATAAATATGAAGGAGAGTACAGACAGAGGCATCTGGAAGAATCCAGAGCAGGGAAAGAAAATAATACAGTGAACGTGGCCAGTAGACTGAACCGGGCCACGAGAGGAGAGAGAAGGGGAGAGTGAGAGAGGAAGAAAAGAGAAGGGGAGCAGGAGAAGGCACCATAAGATAGCCAAGAGAACCAAAGGGGAGGACCACAAGAAGGAGCCGGGAGAACCATGGCTGAAATTGCAGCTTTTCACGGGAACCAGAAGCTGGGGAAAGAAGGGAAGCCTTGGGCTGGAGAGGTTTAGGGTAGGGGCGGTGGGGTGAGAGGAACAGAGAGGAGCACAGGTATTGAGAGAGCCTGGGGGAGGCCAGCTTGCACTTTGGAATGCTGATAGACTACTGCCACGGTTAGCCATTTGTCCTGAGTTTCTCTGGGACGTGACAGTCCAGGACCCTGCTGCCTTGTCTATGAATCATTATTTTCCTCTTCCAGACTTCTCCCACTTGGGCACTTTCTGAGAAAACAAACAAACAAACAAAAATAAATCAAACAAAAACAAAAACCAAGCAGGCAAACAAATAAGAACAAAAACAAACAAAAAACTAAGCTTTCTTCATCAAAGCCCAGGGGGCTTCCTAGCCTCATTATTGTGGCCAACAGGAGGCCATGTTCTCCCAAAAGCTCTGCATGGAAATGGAGATTCCAGTGATCTTCTCTGGGTGTTGAAGCCACAGTGCAGGATGTACGTGGTCTCCAGGGGGACCTTGGAGATGATACTTAAATTTTAATACTTAGAGAAATAAACAAAATGCACTACCTAAACTAAATTAAGTTCATTGTCAAGAATGTTAACTGATATAAATGAATCATTTCTGTGGGTCTACATTTTAATTGAAACTTTCAGGGCCAGTAGTGTCCTTTGTAAGGGATTCGGCTCCTAAGCTGAGGTGGAGCCGCACACTACCTGATGATAGGGTGGACTGTCAGCCAGCTTGTAAATGGGTAAACTTCCATATTCACCTTAAAAAGCGTAGTTTACCCCAGCAAAATAACTAGCCTATGACTTTAAAAGGAGGCGTGGTCTCCTGCCTTAATGTTATTCTGTCCCACGGGTGTGAACAAACCTGGAAAGCATACACATTTGGAAGTTATTGACAACTTTTAAAACTCCCACCCAAAATGTAGAATAATTATGGCTGGCTGGAGTTTCTGTTACATATCAGGGGTGTGATTTCCCCACAAATAAAAAAGTCGAATACGTGGGATCTAATAACAGCGCACAGTCATGCAACCACGCTCCGTGCCTACATGATGAAGCATAGATGAGGAAAGCCATGTGTGTGAAAACCATCAATGCCTAAGAAGGGAGCAATCTGAATGACAGCAGGTGTTCCAGTGAGCAGAGAAGTCTTACAGCATAATAAAGGAGGCATGAAGGATTGATTGTACTACCCAAGACTCAAGCCAGAGCTTTGGACGTTAGAAGACAACCCCTCCCCCAACAGCAGGAGTAATCGATGCTTAAGGCAGAACTGGAAAACAATGAAGGAACTAGAAATCACCAGCAATGTTACCTTTCCTAAGGCAGCCACTGCTGTTTTGTTATGGAGACTTGGCAAACATCAGTGTGTTCATGTATGTTCCCTTTTTTGGTGACCTGTGTCAAATAGGTGATGGGTGGCTGAGAGGAGACTGGGACCCAGTCAGTAGCCCAAAGTTGCATTCTTCCCACTGGGAACCCCAGCCTTTAGTTTGTGCCAACTTGGTACTCACATCTCTATTCTGTTCCCTACACTATAAACTCAGTCAGCCTTCTCATGCACTGTATTTTAATAGTTTTCCCCATGACAGTGGTAGATGGCAATTGGAAATACTGAATCACATAATCTATTTTATATGGCGGCCTGGATGAGAAATAAAGTCAGTCATGATCAGAAGAGGTGCCTTGATCATTTATCTCATTCCTCCAAAAGAGCCGCCCGGTCCTCCCATGCTGGTCAAGCACCTCTTGGAAAGAAGATTGTAAGCCACACAGTGTGCTCTGAGCCTTCGCCTTCTGATGGTGGCATCGTGTTCCTGTCACCTAACTGCACCTCGTGTGCAGCCTTAGCCCCGTTCCTTCTTATTTCTCTTCGTTGGTCAAGGAAATATAGGGATTGCCTAGTCTGCCAAACCCCCTTTTCCCAAGATAAAGACAAAATCGAATTCCCCTCCTGCCTCCTCTCTGTGTTCAGTTTCTTCTTCTCCATCCTTCTCTTTCACTACAAGACATTTGCCTGGCGCAGCATGGGGCGCCTAGCACGTGGTGTGTAGTCAGCCGTTTTGATTGGCTAAAATTCAGTGTGCATTGTTAATTGCTGCTTCGTGGGTAAAGCATCACCTTCCTTCCCCATTGCCTTCTCTGCTACATTCTCTCCCCATCTCCATCCTGCTGAGCACACCAGCCTCATGTCCCGTTGAGAAGGGCCTCTCCTGGGATACCCAGAAAGACCAACTATAAGGCCACAACCAAATCCTCCGGCAGGGTTGTTCCTTGTTCAGTTTCTGTGGGCCGTTGTAGTGAGTAGTGAGCTGAAGTGAGAACACTCGAGAATGTGGGTTCGCGTCTCCTCCACTGGTATGTGAAGAGCACTGTGCAGTTCACGAGTCATTTGTGACTTAGTGTCCACTGCACTTCAGCACTTCTGGTGTGCAAAGGCTGTCCTCTGGGAGCTCACAGGCTAGTGCAAGAGACAAATTGTAACCCAACCATGATGTACTATGATGGCTTCTGGGAGAGAGAGAGACTCGTGTTTACAGAAGAGAATGGGGATCTATTCTATCTGATGGTCAGGAGACACTTAAAGAAGGGGGGTTAGTGTGGGCACAGGCCCAGCACCTAAAATACCACTTAGCAGCTCCAGGCCCCCATTTTGAAGATGAGTGCTCATCTTCAATTTTAGGAATCCTAGTGCAGCTTACTCTGACTGGCTAGCTATAGTACCTGATGCCAGGGAATGTGCCATTTTGGATATATATGGAGGTGGTGGCCGTATCTTAGAGGACACTGATGAACAAATAAATGTTGGGAGTTTTTGTGTTAGAAGTACAGCCAGTGGTGGAGGTGGGTAGATCCCAAGGGAGAAAAGGCTAGAAAGGCAGAGTGATGGGACCTTGGAGAGACTCACAAGGTCAGAAAGACTCAGACTTGACAAATGTGTGGTAAGAGAAGGCTGTGTCTGGAATGGAGTTGCTGTTCCTGGGTGAGGTTCCTACTTACATTAACTCAAAATATGGCATGAGGACAGGATGTTATTTATAAAGTGTCTGTGTCATTTTAGAGCAGCCTATGAGATACGGGGCCAGCAAGATTGCCTGGAGGCACCAAGTCCAGTGTGACTTAGGAAGCATGTCTGCACCAAGAGCTGGCAAGCTTTTTCTGCAATGGGTTGGTAAATAGATACTTTGGGCTTTTGTCTGCACAGCCACATTTTTGTTGTCTCTGTACAGAAGTAGCCATGGGAAGTGTATGCACAAGTCTGTGTCCCAATAAAACTTTATAAAGTTATTTCTGAAAAGGAGCAGTGAGCCAGATTTGACCATGGTGTGGATGACTGCTAAAAGACAGGCCACAGTTTATCACAAAGCGGTTGAGCAAATGGGTTACACGTGAATGTGTAAACACAGAACCAGGGGCACACGTCCAGCCGTGGTGAAGTAAGACAGAGCAGCAAAGAGAAATCAGGTACTGGGACAGAGTTGGGTGAGAGGGGTGTGTGTGAACATCGGCTGGTGCAGCAATGGTGACCGCACCCCTCTTGGATTCGTTTGGCCGACAGGAGGGGGGTTTTAGTGGAGGACCAGGAGCAGTAGTTCGAAGAGTGTCTAGAAGGACATGAAGACAGAAGTCTAGCTAATGGCTGATGCACGTTGTCCTTCAGAACCCAATAATGTCCTTGCAAGGGAGGAAGGCAGGGATGTCCTTCAAAGTTTAAATAGTGGAAAAGAGACTCTTGAAAGTGGAAAGTATTCAAGCCTGCACCAAAACGCAAGCTCCTGTTTTCACCTCATGCTTGAGGTGTTATTGTTGCTGTGTTAGTTATAACGTGGTAGCTTTTTTTATTATTATTATTATTATTATTATTATTATTATTATTATTTTTATTTTCCTTCAGGGTATCTCCAGAGAGAGTGGTGGAATAGATTGAAATCCTAAGATTCCAGGGATTTCTCACAAACAGAAACACTGATTGAAAACTCTGGGCCATCATGCCATCTATCCCCTGCCTTGGTTGGTTATGCGGTCTCTGCCTTTCCTCTCTTTCTTTCTTTCTCCTCCTTCTGCCAGTATTTGCTGAAGTTTAATCTTTAAGAAGGTTATAGGGCTCAGGAATTTTGTTACATCCTGTACTCTCATTCTGAGGTCTACCGCTGTGGCTTGGGCACGTGAATTCAGCCAGTAGCAGATGATAAAAGTATGTGCTGATGGGGGGGGTGCGGGGGGAGTAAGTATAGGGAGTGGGAATGCAGAATAGGAAGTAGGAAGGGATTTGTGGTGAAGGGGCCTGGGTATGAAGGGCCTACAGATGTGTCTGTGTACCCTAAACACTTCAGTTTTCATCTGGCTTGCTTCTACTAACAGCTTCTCAATTTACATATAGGAACTGCCGGCGAGAGGGCTGGAACCGGGGCACATGCCACCTGGCTCCTTGCCAGAGTTTGTTTCCCTCTGACAGCTTTTTGGATGCACTACAAGATTTCTGCTTGTTTGTTGCTTCTAATGAGGTGGCAAGATAAGTCTGCATCTGTCCCAGCTGTGGCCATGGGGTATCAGAATATGGATTCGCTTTGGAAAAAAAAGGAATGTGAGCACATGAAAGTCTCCAAGCCTGAAGATAGGGTTGGGAAGCAGGCTTGGCGGAAGTCAACTCTCCCTAGCTTGTCAGGAGGAAGGGGAGGCTGGGAAGCACCTGGACATGTAAATTAGTGACAGCAAGGGCTCCTCGCTCCGACCTTCTGCAGCAGGCAGGGGTGGGGGTGGCCACACACATCGGAGGAAGGAGGAAACCTGTTTTTCTCGGGTGTCTGCACGATGTCCGTGTGACCTCAGTCACAGCACATATGCTGGAACACCAGCGTACAGCAACACAGCCCCCCAGGCTCCAAGTCATCTCGTGCCCGTCCGACCCCGCCCTGTACTCCATCATGAGTGAAGCTGAAAGACCTTAGGCCCTTGTTTGTAAGGGGAAAGAGGTTCTTTTTTACTATAAACTAGTTATATCGGAGAACGATAATATGTCATACAACATAGCTAATGCCATCAGATACATTGGGAAGAAAAAAAACTATGGGTCAGAAAGGGTTAAAACTAGAGCCTGAGAGTTTTTGGTTTGACTAGCCAAGTCAGTGGAGAAGATGGGAGCTGATAAAGTGTAGGTCGAGGCATTTTCTTTTTTCAACAGCAAAATTTCAACTTCTTATTGTATTAGAAGATAAATTCAACTTGGCTTGAGGATGAGTCACAGATGGAAAACAGGGAAAGACAGCAAATAAAAAGGAACACAAAAGGCAGTGCGCACGTGTGGCTTGATGCTGTGGGGTTTGTGCAATGTATCTCACTTTATTTAAGGAGGGGTAAACTGCACATTGATGAGGCTGGCAGATGATCCTGGATCATGGGAGGAGATTTCATGAATCGGTAAGGACAGAAATATTATAATTATACCTTAAGGAGATCAAAATATAGGAAATAGACAGGAAATAACAAAATGAGGCACAGCTTGGAAAATGCATACGGATGCAGTTGGGAGAAATAATGTAAAATGCAGAGTCTGAGTGAGCAGAAGAAATGTGCACCAAAATGCTCACAAAGAGCCTTCAAGCAGTAGTCACCGGACTGCAGAATACTGGGATGAGCTGGCCAGTGGGGACCACCCAGGCGGCTCACCGCCGCCATCAGAGAAAGGGGCTTGACTGTGCAGGAAGCCACCAGTGTTTCCTTTAGGTCCTGTGACTTTACTGTTGAAGAGATATCCAGTTACAGGCAGAGAGTTGACACAATGAGGATGGAGAGAGATCAAGAAGAACGATGACGATCTGAGCCGAGCTGGTCATTCTGGGGTTAGCCGCAGTGGTGGACATGAATTAAATGTAGGCAGCAATAGCAACAGGGTGGCAATCCAAGATGGAGAAAGGAGAGGTCACAGAGGAAGCCACCCTGGTGGCTTGGTGGTGACGGTGGTTGCGGTCACTGCCTGTGAGATGGACTCTGAGCAGAAATCCCGACCTGGCAGGAAAGGTAAAGAAGTCCACCCTGGCTGGCCTGCAGCCACTCATTGGATATTTGTAGATATTTGTAGTGTATTTAGTGGTCCAGCCTAAGGTCCAGCCGGGTAGGTCTGTAAGCAGAGTTTGATCTGCTAGTGTGTGCTAGGACCTTTCTTTAGCATTTTCTCTCAAAGGGCTAAGAAAATGTGGGGCTCTCAGATACTTTGGCCAATAATGAGAAATAGTCATTTAAGAGTTCTTTTCTTCTCCCCAGACTTCTACCCTTCTTAATATAGCCAGACCCTTAAAGATGCATGTGAAAATAAAAAATAATTTTAAAGGAAAACCTGAGTTCTTCCATTCAGAGGGTTTGTGTTGGTTTTGTTATTTTGTGTGGTGGGTGCTGGGATTGACTCTGGGACTGTACACATGCTGGGTGGGAGCCCCACCACTGACATCCATCCTAGCCCCTTAGTTTTATAGGATAGACCATTTTTTTTAAAAAAAAAAAAAGTTTAAAACTCACCAGCCAATTCTCAAAAGTCAGAGACAGCTGTGTGAGTACTGGGTCTGATATATATATCTAACGTTCTGAAGATGCTGAGAACGTGCGAAGTCGAAAGCAGATGACTGCTTCATAAGACACCGGACTTCGTTATCTTCCTGGTAACAACTGGCCATTGATGAGTATGGGAGCCAGAAGTATCCCCCAGATACCTGAAACACACACACTCAAACATAGTTTTGCTTGTTAAATTTAGAAGATTAGGAAAGTCGAATTACCAATCTTCAATAGAAAACATAGCCTTTATAAAGTGAGGGTGTGACATCATGCTATTTTAGAGAGGGTGAGGTATTCAGAAATTAGGAGAACTGAGTTATAGGGTTAGATCTATGGACTTAGGTGTGTGAGCTTGACAAGGCTCCTGATACCTGAGTCAAGTCCCTGATGCCAGGAAACAGGCACAGCCTCCTCTTGTGTGCTCTTCACCCGAGGCTCTTAGGACATAGAGATTTTTGTTGATAGAAACCCCAACCTTACTGTTCCTCAAAGATGTTTCCTATAATCAAATGCCTTTGGGTGCACACACAAAGTGCACTGTTGATAGCTCCCTAGTCTGTATGCCTAATGTGGATGACAACATGTCACATGGAAGTGTTCGAAGTGCTTAGACACCAAGGCTTTATGTTTCTCAAAATGTTTTTGTTTGTTGGCTTGCTTGGTTTTCCCTACTCACCATTATCAAGGCAACACCTACCATCATCATTCCTTTTTCACTTTTAGAACAGATTTTGTGTGCTAGGCAGTGATTCACCAACACATCTGACTTGATCTCTTCTTTTGGTGATGAATCTTTGGGCTCACTTGGTCTGAGGAAACATGTGTCACTGAGCAGGAATTGTAGATCAGATAGAAGAAGCAGTGCTTGGCGTGGCTCTGGGATGTCTACAGTGAGGCTGACATCCTTTGGTTCCCCTGCATGTGGAGCATGAGGCAGCATGTAGTGTCAACAACAGGTCTTCCTGGTGAGCCGGGCTGTAGTTTGGGAGGTGGGAGTTCATCCAAAGAGTGAATGAGACACCACCACCACCACCACCCACCACCCTGCATCCGAAGCTTTGCTCTCTACCTCAATCAGCATAGTTCAGTACAGTAGGGCCTGACCACCTTTACAGAACTTTATTACAGCATATTATTAGAGTTTGCTATTTCCATTATCGTCTGAGAGAACACCTGCCTAATTTATAAATTAAACTTTCTCCTAAATATGCATGTGTGACGTTTAATCTTCTTTGTCAGCTTGGCTAGATTTAGAGTCGCCTAGGAAACACACCCCTAGACATGTCCGTACAGGGTGTTTTCAGGTCGATTTAACTGATGAGAGAAGACCCATTCTGGATGTGGGTAGCACCACCCACTGGACTGGGGTCTGGAACTGAATGTAAAGGAAGAAAGGAGAAAACCAGTTAGCATCAACCTTCGTCTGTTTTCTGACTGTGGATGTAATATGACTAGCTGCCTCATGTTCCCACCGCCATGCCGCCTACCATGAATGACTTTACCCCCTCAAACTGTGCCATAATAAATCCTTCCTTCCTTCCTTTAGATGCTTTTGGACGGTGTTTTGTCACAGTGATGTGAGAGGTGACTAATACAGTATGTATAGGGAAGCAGGGGCTGGGGGTGCCCTCACCTCGCCCCGGTGTTACCTGCCCTAGGAAACCCACTGTAAGTTGGAAATGTGTCAGTTGAAAGTGAAAGTGTGCATTTAACCCACTGAACATCCTAGCTCAGTTGCCCCGCCTTAATTGTGCTCAGAACATGTCCATAGACTACATTTAGGCAAAACCATCGACACAAAGCCGGCTTTATAATAAGCGTGTAATATTTCAAACTAGTTGTTGAATACTGTACTGAGAAGAAAAAAACGGAATGGTTGGATGTGTGTGTTTCCTCACCATTCCAAAGTTGAACAATAGTAAGTAGGGAAGTCAGTCTCTCTCTCTCTCTCTCTCTCTCTCTCTCTCTCTCTCTCTCTCTCTCTCTCTCTCTCTCTCTCTCTGTGTGTGTGTGTGTGTGTGTGTGTGTGTGTGTGTGTGTGTGTGTGTGTGTGTATGATTGGGGATTGTAAGTTGAAATGTGTTGTAACCACCTCCTATTTTTTTTTTATTGAGATTCTAACCCTGAGTGCCTCATAATATGACCTTATTTGGGAATAGGATCACGTCATATGTAACTAAGATGAGGTTGTTAAGATGAGTCCTAATCCAATATGACTGTGTCTTCAAGAAGGGGAAATTTAGACACAGGTAAACAGACAAAATTCCCTACGGAGATACTGGCAGATACCTGGGAGTAGGGATGCATCCTCCAAGGAATTCCAAGGAATGCCACAAGCCCTGGAAAGCAGGTGGGGGAGGCCTGGAGTAAGAGGCTCTCACCGACTAGGGAAGGAACCCCCTGTGCCAATACCCTGATCAAACTACAGAAATGGGAAGCTCATCATGTTCAACCCACCCAGTTTACGACGTTGTTATAGATGCCTGAGAACCCATGAGAGTGGGGGAGCCGGTCCCACACAGACAGGTTCTGGAATTCCAGCTAGCAGCAGGCCACCTGCTCAAAGGCCAGGGAGAAGGTACTGGGAAGTGTTCCCATTGTGGGTGGCCGCAGAAACCTGGGGGCCGAGCTTTGCTTTCACAGGAGGAATTCGGCAGTTGCATTTTTTATTTGTAATGGGAGATGGTGTACCAGCTTCTCGCAGATGTGGGGCAGGAAAAGTGTAAAGAAATATTGGACAGATGTGTGCGAGGTACGGAGCAGTGCAGCCAATGGGGGTCACTCGGTGATCTGCCCGGGTGCTTGACACGCTGGCCAGCTCCACCCACGTCACCTGGTGCTCAGTTTTCCTTACCCTTGGCAAAAAGACTAACTAGTTATGAAAACTTATATTGATGAGTGAGGGAAAGGCCCTCCAAGGAGCACACGTGCTATTGGTTAACAGTTGGTTTATCCTTAGGTGGGCTTTCCTGGGAAAGAACATTTGGGGTTGTAAGGAAACCTGGAGGGTGCAAGTTAATCCTGTGGCTGCACCTCTTACTTAGGAGAGAAAAAGCACCACCACCCTTTGGTATCAGATAGACATCTGAAGTCATCAATTATCTAACCGCATGGATCTGCTCCAGTCATTTCTTTTTTTTTTTACATCTGCCGACGGGTGCCCTGATCTTGTAAGACAGACAGAATGTCCTGAATGTGAACTTTCTTAGGCAGCTACCTGAATCCTCTACAAGTCAACGTCAATACAGTAAATTTTACTTAATGATGAAACTATAGATGGGATATCTTTTTCCTTCATCCCCTTCCTTTTATCACTAGTAAATTAAATGTCACCCCTTTGCCCAAGGTCATGCTTGCTTCTCCCTCACCCTGCACACATGCCACTCTCTGTGAGGGAAATGGTTCTAGCTGCTCAGGTATGTAGGTGTGTGGGCCAGAGATGCTTCCGAGAGGTGGGAAGGTGTCCATGTTTGCCCAGGTCTCATCAATGCTCACCTTCCTTAGTCCTTCCAAAGAACATGGATCAGGGGAGGGAGAGCTTAATAGTTACAGGTAGGGTTCCATATTTTGAAAGTATAACATACTACAATGGTAATAATTAGGAAATGATAGTGTGATGATAATGAGATTAGGCATCAAAATACTGATATCGATCCTAGCTACATTATGTCCTTGTGTACTATTGATTAAAAATCTTAAAAAAAAAAAAAAAACAGTATGGAAGGCTGGGAGAGTAAATCAGTGGTAGATCATATGCCTCATGTGTATGAGACCTCTTGTTCAATCCTTAATGCTGCAAAACAAAACAAAAGTCACCATGGTGACAGTAACCTGCCTCAGATAATATTTGTAATAATAATAATAATAATAATAATAATAATAATAATAATAATAATAATGCCCATTACAAGCTGTGCTTCGATCTTGAAGTGTGTTCATCCCAGAGAGGAAGTGTTCTGCCTCTGCCAGTCAGACACATGTTTTCAGAGACATGCCCTGTGGGCATCCTGCAGATAGGAAAAAGGAAAGAAGCATCTTTGGAGAAAACTGCAGTAATTTGCGGTTGCATTGTGTGATTCAGGGGAGGATGCAGGAGAGCAGTAGGTGGAGGCCTCACGGTTCTGATTTGCCTGGGAATCTGAGGGAGGAGGGAAGGTGCAGGTAGTGGATCCTTTGCCTGCCAGTTGTTTTCCTGACACTAAGATGAGAGGCCATGTGCATTGTGCCACAAGCCGGTCAATATGGGGAGAACTGGCATGCTTATCAATCAGTAGAGGATCAGTCAAGAAGTAAAAGTCAACAAATAATCAGCTTAGCTGTCCTATCCTTTTTTGGTTCCCCAAACCAATGTCATCATCATCATCGTCAAAATTATTGCATCGGGACTCTTGAATGATTCTGTTTGTTTGGTCTGTGTTTGCCTATGCTCTGGATGAAGGATCTGCTTGGTGACCAAACATGGCATCCTCCTGGTAGCTGGGGTGTGCCAGAGTATTTATGTAAAGAATAAAGTAAATTCAACCAAGATAGAATTGGTACAAACAAAAAGATAATTCTTAGAGTATTTTGTGAATGAAGTTCTGACATTAATTTCTAATGCTACCAGAATATTGGTTATTTTTTTCCCAAGTAAAAGTACTTTAAAGCAAGCAAGCAAACAAAAGTACATAAGTATTTTGAAACATTTTCTATGTATACAGTATTGTTGCTGCTGGTGGTGGTGGTGGTTTAAAATAAGTATTTTAGTGAGAAAATATAAGTTCTGCTTTCCCTGGTTCTAACAGAACACTGGCCTGAGTCCTAATGATCCTGAGACCTACTGTATTTGGACTTTTGTGGGTTTTGCCATGCTCTGGATGCTGTTGGGACTGGCTTCTCATACCCCTGCAGCAAGCCTTTGTCAAAGTGCTCTTTAGCACCTAAAAGATGCTTCATCAAAAATGCTTCTCAAGCAACTGAGAACTAAGTAGAATGGGATATCTGTATGCTAGGTCAAATCCCAGTGCTTTGTATGCTAATCTAAAAATGGATGGATAGATGGATGGATGGATGGATGGATGGATGGATGGATGGATGGATGGATGGATGGATAGATCGATCGACCAATCGATCAATCGATAGATAGATAGATAAACATTAGCCTAAAAATGAAAAAAAATGCTTTTCAGAAAGGCTTCCTAAGCACACACTATTCATATTGGTACTTTGCCAATTGCGATGGGCCTTCTTAATGACATTCCTAGTGAACTAGTGATGATAACACAGCCAGTTCAAAACCGAAGAATCTAAAAGCAAGCAAACATTCCAGTGACAAGAAGGGAGACTTGTTGATAGTTTCCAGACCATCACTGGCTTTGGATGATGACAAGGATGTGAAGCAGGGTATGTGACTCAAGTGTGAGGGTTTCCTGTTGGTGCTCAGCTTGGGGCAAGAGAAGGAAGTCTGGCACATGGGTAGATGAAGCTTTTCAGACTGCAGCTGAGCAAAGACTCAGAGTCTCCATTTGGACTCCTGGTCCTTTGATGCATGGAATGATCTCTCTGTAGAAAACTACTTCAAGTAACTTTGTGCAATATCTCAGAGAATGTATATTACTCTCTGTATAACTTTGTATGTTTGTGCAAGTATCTGTGAAATTGCTTTGTAGTTAGAAAAGAAAACTTAGCTGTAGTTGAGACTGTTGTGTTCCCCGCCATGGACAAATGTTGATTATGCCATCCTGACCCCTAGCCTGAATAAAGCCAAGCATCTGACGGTTCTAGGCGGAGAGTGGAGGGAAAGTCTATCAGATGCTGAACTGCATAATCGGGTAGCAGGAAAGCTGACTTTACAGCTAGGGTCAACGTCCCTGTTTGAATAATCCATAGATGTTTCTCAGCTTTAACTTTAAACAATGTGGATACAGCTCCAGCTTTTCGGACTGTATGCTCAAAATTACTCCTGGGACCAAAGTGTTGTAGACAGAACCAGCTGAGCTGTATCTTGGAGCATCTCAGGGACCACAGGGAATCACTGCTGGGTTCTGGCCTCCTCTGGAACGTGAGAATCCTTCCTCCCCATGCTTCCTGATCTCACCCAAGAGTTTTAAGATTACTTTTTAATAGGGATGGTGTCACCATCTTTGAGAGATTCAGAATAGCAGGTATCTGTTTTTCTGTACACTTAAAAGAAAAAAAAAAACCTGGAGTGGGGATCAGTGTAAACAGTGGGGATTTTATGTATAAAACACAAGGGAGGAATCAATGCAGGCAGGATGCATTCCAAGCAGAGAGAAGGTACTGTAAATAGTTCAACAGCAACTGTATGTACATTATCTGTCCTCATCTGTAGTTTCACCCTGCACAGCCCTGTTGCCCGTGGTCAACTGGGCTATAAAATATTTAATGGAAAGCTTCATAAAGTCTCACCATTTAGCTGATTCAGCCCTGAAACCTGCTGTCACAGTACCATGATGCTTGTGCTCAAGTAACCCCTAATTCTACTCAATAATGACCCACAGTGTGAGGTCAGTGATGTTGGCAACTTGGCTCCATCAAAGAAAAGCTTGTCAAGTATTTCTCTGAAGTGAAAAAGTGAAAGTTCTCAACTTGGTGAGAAAAGACAACTTCTATGTTGAGCTTGCTGAATCTGTGCTAAGAGAATCTTCTCTCCATGAAACCATGGAGGACCAAAAAGAAAAGGATGCTGGTTGTGCCGTCAGGTCTCAGACTGTGAAAGTTAGGTCTACAGCACATGGTGAGTGCTTAGTAGAGATGAAAAAGGCATTGAACTGGTGTGTGTGTGTGTGTGTGTGTGTGTGTGTGTGTGTGTTAACATCACTGTCTTCAATATCCCCATGAGGGTGCTGAATAGTGTAGGGAGGAATTTACTCTACTAAAATTTGAAGATATACATTACAAATACTTGTTCATTTACTCTCAGAAATCTTTAAAAAGTATGCATCTTCATCTCCATTTCACAGGCTAGGGCAGAGTAGTATTGAGTTGCCCAAGAAATACTGGTACACTAGTTAAAATAATGTAAAATGAGCTTGTGAGGTGCCTCACACATATAATCCTAGTATTTGGGAGGTAGGATAGGAGAATTGCAAGTTAGAGGCCTGTATAGTTGCATAATAAGTGTCTACCTCAAATGACACTCATAATCATAATAGTTAATTACCTGATAAATGGTCCTCAGAAAAGAAAATTATTCAATGTGGACTTTTTAGTATGATGACAATTTCATCTGGCTCCATTAAGACATTTTTCTACAAATAATATAAGTTAGTTTCCCTGTGGAGATTCATTAGATTTTTGGAACCTAATTCAGCTGGTCATTCATTAAGTTTGTGAACGTTGACTACTTAGATGTTTTTAATTCCCTTTGATTTTGGAGTTACTATAGTGTTTAGATTCCAATTTGGAAAAATAAACTAGCGAGTAAGCAATTCATCTGTACAGCTACATTTCTTTTCAATACTAGGGATTGAGCCCAGGGCCTCACACATGCTAAATACTTGCTAAATACTCTACCACTGAGTTATAGCCTCAGCCTACTGTATTTGTTTTCACAACAGTATATGAGGGTACTAACGTGATAAATGAGCTGGAATTGAGTTAAGAAAATTTCTCTCGTGGGGCTGGAGAGAGAACTCACTGGCAGAGTGCTGGCTGCCCAAGCATGAGCACCTGAATTCTGATCCTCAGTGCTCAGGTAGAGGCTGGGCTCAGTACCAGGGAGCCAGAGGGAGGACCCCAGGATCACGGACCAGCCAGGCCAGCTCAATCAACAAACTCTAGGTTGAGTGGGAGGTCCTAGCTCCAAAAATAAGGTAGAGAGTAATAGAGGAAAATACCCAACCTCTGTAGGAATGTACTACACATGCAAAATAAATAAATAAATAAACAAATAAATAGATAAATTTATTTTAAAATAGAAAAAAATCATGGTAGAAAATTTTCTGATGAAAAAAGGTAAGAGTTTTTTTTTTTTCTGTGCAGCTTCATGTTGGAAACAGCAAACTGCCCAGAGTTCTCTGTGCCCCGTGGTGTTTTAAGGTTCCTTATAACTGTTTTGAGTGACCTGATTTTCCCCATGACATATCTGAAGTTTCTTAAGCTTACTAGAATTTTTTTTTAATGTTATATAAACTCTTCGGTTGAGCCACTGAATGAAATGTTATGACATAGAAAGGGGGGAACCCTGTAAGCATCAATCAACACGGAGTATTTGTTACTTTTCCATTGGATGCCATCCAGCTTTCATCGTATGGACTCCAAGAGGAGGCAGCGGCCACTGGTTGTGTCTTATGGAACATAGTTTCTTTCTTGTCTTTCTTGTGCTTCCAGTAATAGTAAATTAATCAAGAGAAGTCGCTGCTCTGCTGGGCAATTAGCCTGCCTTTAAAGGTTTCTGCTTCAGGGCCTGTTCGTCAGCTGCAGCACTTGCAGGCACCAGCTGAGGAGTTAACAGAGTGGCTGCGCTTGTTTGAGTCCAGCAGTGACTGCCGCCCGCGCACACTGCACAAGGGGTCTGTTTGTATTAGCCGTTCTTCTGCTCGTGGCATTGGCACGCTGGGATTTTTCTCTCTTTCGTTTTAATATGTTTGGGTAGTAGTGAAGAGCCACCCCCGCCGTCACCACCACTTACATGTACTTTTGGCGTTTCAACAGGAATACGGAGAGGTTAAGATAAATGAACATTTTCCTCGGCTTTGAAAGCTACAATGTGCCTGGTAACCAGAGGACCACGAAGCCATAACAGCAATCGACACACTGCTGTTCAGAGTAGCTTGCTATCATAATATTATGGGGGCCTTAGCACTTATGACTTCACCCTCCTCTTAGAACAAGTTGACACTTTTATTAAGATAGGGGCTGTTTGTGCTGAACGATCGCCATGCACCGAGATACCGAAGGAGACAGTTTTCCAGATACACAGTGATTGTCTCTGGGTGATGGAGGAGGGGTCTGACTGGTCCTTTCCAGGAGGTTTTAGGACGTAAAGGGAGACGGTGAGGAGGTGAACCTGAGACTGGGAAGTGAGTTAGTACTCACTAGCCCGGGAGCTAGGTTGAAAGGAGGGAGTTTTGGTCATGAGAAAGAGCAGGCCTAGGGCAAGTATTTGGTTATGGGTCATCAGGACCCACGTGTACCAGCTAGAGGGGGAGGCAGTTGCTGGGGTAGAGTGGGAAGATGGGGGAGAGAAAAGAGCCCTTTAGTGGAGGATATGGGAGGATCCCCTGGAGGGACTGTCGCCTGAACCAGGCTTGCCTGGGAGAGGCCACAAAGGACTTTCTTGAGGAGGCAGTGGCAGCTTCTTAGGAGCAGAGGGAGGCCTTGGAGGTAGCTGGGCAGTGGATGGCAGTGACCCTACTATGATCCTAATGGTTTTCTATAAACAAAGGAGAGAAAGTGTGGACAGAATGTTCTTGTCATCGAATGGCTTAGTCAGCTGCCCCACATTGCCTTTGTCTCTGATAGTTAACATCTACGTTTACTTCAAAGGGAGCTATTTGCCTGCGGAGGACCTCTGACTTAGACACGTGAGTAGTTCATGTGTACAGACAGTTGTACTGTGCCAGTAGGTATTGGTTCCTCTGCATCTCCCTAGAGTCCAGAATGGAGACTTTAGTGATGATGTTGCTTGGGTAGGGTGTCCAATGGTGGAATCCCTGTGTCCAGTGGTGGTTTGTGACCCAGATGTAGCAGGGTGTTTCATAAGGGCTTGCTGTACTTTTCAACAAACACAATTGAGTATCATTCCAGTTAAACACAGATGCTTCTGGGCCGGCAATGGCTCACACCTCAGTAAGCCCATAATAAGTTGAACACGTGTGTTTAATATATGGGATCTACTGTATACTACATCTGGACCTAGCTTGCTTTGAACATGTTTAGAACACTTCCTTAGCCAGATACTGAACAAAATTATTCAGCCTAAGGCTTATTTTATAACAAGAGTGCTATCTCATGGAATGTATTAATATTATAGAGAAGATGAAAATTTCAGATGTTTATATATGTGTGCTTTCACAACATCAAAAAGTCAAGCAGGGGCTGGAGAGATGCCTCAGCAGTTAAGAGTACTAGCTCTCTTCCAAATAACCTGGGTTCAATTCCCAGCACCTACACGGTAGTTGACTACCTTGTATAAGTAACTCCGGTCTTGAGATATATCTCTTGCCTTCTTCTGACCTCCATGGGCACTGCACACCTGTGGTGCACAGACTCAAAATAGTTAATAATAATAATAGTAATAATAATAATAAAAGTAAAACCTTTGTCTGAGGATGTTGCTTAGTCATGGAATGTTTGTCTGGAATGCTCAAAGCCCTGGACTTCATTTCCAACACTGAAAAACTGTAAGAAATCTTAAGTTCAGGACCTAGACAGTCAGCCACATGATTATGGGGCCAATTCTGTGATCTATTCAACTCTTAATCATAAGATGGACTTTGCCCTAGGCAGTTTTACCTGATTCTATATGAAAATCTAAGTGTTCCTAGCCCTGTAAGGTAGGTCAGGCTAAACTAGTGTGATGGGCAGGCTAGGTATATTTAGGATATGTTTTAGCATATGATGGGTTTATCAGGATTCCCAAAGAGTGGAGAAGAATCTGAAGAAAAAGCAAACAAATGAACAAAAACAAAACAAACAACAGCAATAAAAAACAACTCTGTGGACTGATCAGTGTCAAATTCCTAGTATGTGTTTCTCCTCTGGAACATCTCCTGTGGAAACCTGTTCATCTGCAGTTCCTGCTGGTCAGTGCCCCACTTGGAGAGCCTAAGCCAGCCTCCACAGCCCTCCTCCCCACCCTCTCCTCCTGCTACCCTCCCCATCAGCTACCCTCACCCCGATACTGTCATCTCCTCCGCACTTTTATGCTGCTTTTTCCATTCTAGTCCTCAAAGTCAGGTGGCTTCAGTTGAGTGTCAACCATGTCACATGTTTTCAGGAATCAGTGCATTCAGGTCCCAGAGAGGTGGGCTTGGGAGCCTGGGGTTATTACTAGTTGTCACTGCATTCCTGAGCACTGATTCTGTGCCCGGCTACATGGGCACAGAGGAACCAAAGGTTTTCTGAGGAAAACTCTTCTTTCCTACGGCATTTTCCAAACACCTTTGGGGTCACAGCGAGTACCACCATTTTCAGGGTACAAAGTCCCCACTTTCCTGGGGAAACAGCTTACTGTGTGGAAATGACTCAGCTCTGTGGCAGGTTTTCTTGTTCACCTACAGCTTCCTGTGAGGGTAAATTTTCCTTGTCAACTTGACTCCATTTAGAATTCCTTGGAGATACAGCTCTGGGCATGTCTGCAAGGCTGTTTCCAGAGAAGTTTAACTGAGGAAGTTTAGCCTTGAATGTAGGTGAGACATATCGGGCTGGCATCTTGAACTGAATGAAAAGGGGAAACTGAGGGAGCTAGCCCAGCACCAACATCCACCTTCCTTCGGCACCTGCCTGTGGATGCAGTATGGCCAGCTGCCTCTGTTCCTGCTGCTGTAACTGGAACCCCTCCCATCACCAAATCTTCTCCACCATGATGGGCTGCACCCTAACTGTACTTCAAAATAAGTTGCATGGATTGGTTTTTTTTTACAAGTATTTTATATAGTTCTAGTCTGTTTATGTTTTGCCAAACTATTCAAAGTGTCCCTGGTGCCAAACTTCTTTGGGTGGGGCCTGGCCAGTGTCTCTGTTCATGATTCCAGAACCAGTGTCCTGAGTTTTTCTAACTTGCTTTTCACCTTCCTCAAGTGTGTGCTTAGCTGGGCTAAGCCAGGAGTAACGTGCTAACGGATCCTATATCCCCCAGTTCGTTGGGGAACACCAGCACAGCACAGGGTCTGCCCTGACAGGGGGGTGAGCTGGGCCCTCCCTTTGTGGCTCCAAACTTACTTGGCAAGAGAAGGGACAAGTCTTGACAGGGTGGAGACACTGGTACTTCTGTGGCATAAAGGTGACCACGGCGAGTCACCTCATGCCCCCGACTACTAGGCACGAGAGAGGTGACAAACCAGGAAATCAGAAGCCCACCTGAACTGTGGCCTCTCGTGGATATGGTCCCCTGATGGCCTAGCTTGGTGGCTCACTGCTGTCATGGCAACATGGTGGAGACTGCATGCAGCGGGAGAATTGCCATAAATTAGAGACTAGCCTGGGCCACTTAGTAAGATCCGGGTCAGCCTGAGCTATGCTGTGAGAACCTGTTTTTAAAAATACAAGTAAGAGAAAAAAAGTCACTCCCAGCTCACTTGCAGTCCAGCTCAGGGTTGGCCAGACACACTGGGCAGTGTGGTTACTGGCTTTGCTCCCTGACGTGCGCACAGAGCTCTGCTGTGCAGAGTGGGCCATGTGCGGCTCTCATGGGTCAGTCTCTTTCCAGCGCAGGGGACCACAGCACAGCACCAGCTCTGTACCAGGGACTGAGCTGTGCTGCGAAGCCTGGACACAGTACCCACCTGGGGTGGGGGGAGGTGATTGGAGGGATGCGCTCTTCTTGACATCATCTCCGGAACTGGCAGCCCACGGGAATTGTGTGGTAAAGCCCCTGATTAGGTCAAGGGTCTCCTTATTCTTGTACTCAGGGTGCGCTCAGACGACGAAAGCCACCTGCAACAAAACTGAGGGAAAGTGAACTCCCCAGGGTGAGGCGAGAGTCCGTTTCCTTTCCTGCTGCGGCATCTGGAAGAAATAGAAATGGGCTGCATCCTAACCACCATCAAAGCACATTAAGCCAACATTCCTATGCATTTTTCTCTTTCATTTACTCAAGGACTCAAAAAGAATGACTCCCTTTGCATAGCCACAAATCCATGTGACTTGTCAAGCCATCATGGGGCCCTGTGGATTTACCTGCCCCAGGGCAGGCCTGGCACTCGCTTAGTCCATTTTGGTCAGCCTGAAAGTCTGTTAGTGTTAATAATTGCATTTCATCAGGTCATCCATTGGAGTGGACATCTAGTGCTGTTTTACATAGTTGGGCTTCTTTGTGTATGCATTTGCCTGTGTATATATATGTGCATGTTAATGGGGTTCATATGTGCGTGCAGGTATGTATGCTCTGTGTACATGTGCATGTGGAGGTCAGAGCAGTCTTATACCATCTGGCACTGCCCACTGGTCTTTGAGATGGGATCTTTCACTGGTCTGGAACCTGCTAATCAGGGTAGACTAGCTCCCCAGTGAACCCCAAAAATCTACTTGTCTGTGTCTCTCCACTCTCATGTCCATCTATTTTAACAGGAATTCTGGGGATTGAATTCGTGTCCTTGGGCTTCCGAGGCAAGCACTTTACCTCCTATCGCCCCTGTCCTCAGAGAGCTTAAGAATTGTTCCATGGAGTGCGAACCGTTTTCTCCTAGAGAGCAGACTATGGCCTGCCCCTTGTACTAACCACAGCCCTATGGCCTCATTCGCCAGTTAGGTGGATGTCGTGAAGTCGTGTTGTATGGTGTTGTTTAGAGTAAGGGGGAGCCTATCCCGACACTGAAGGGAAGAATCCCCCTGCGGTGGTGGACATCACAGAGACGATGCCTGTGGTAGTGCCGGGTTTCCCTTGTGTTTCTAATTGACTCTAGCTGACAGCTGGTGCAGTTCTAGGGCATGAGGACAGACTGAGCTGATTGTCCCATTCTGTCATTCAAGAAAAACCATGATATTCCAGTCTGCAGAGATGAGCTGACTCTAGGCTACTTCTCAACTTTATGCGGGGACAGAGCTCCCTTAGGAAAAGTGGCCTCCACCCACCCCTAAGGACTCCCTGCTCCAAACCCATCTGTGTTTCCTTTAGAACATGAGCTTATGGCTGTGCTGGGATTCCCGCTGCATAGGGAACTGAAGGGAGAACACACTGTGGGAGAGTGGGCAGCCGAAGCTCTGAGTGACCGACCATTCTCCTCCTGAGACCTCTTTCTGCTCCATCATCTCCAGGGTGTGTCAGGACCACAGGCTGAACTGTTCAGAATCAGAATGATTTCAGGTTTCAGAATTTTTCAGACTTTATGATGAAATATCTCAGCAGTTGGACCCAAACCTAACACTGAAATTTGTTTGTTTTGCATGTACCTCATTTACATAGTCTGAAGGTAATTTTATAGAATACTTCTAATCGTTTTGTGAATGAAGCCTTTTCATCACGTGGAGCTTTTCACTGTTGGCATCACATTGGCACTCAAAAGGGTTTGGATGTCTTTGAACTAGGGATGCTCGACCTGTGCTGTGTCCTGTATAATGTCTCTATACAATTATGCATGGAAATGATCTGAAATTAAAGAGAAGGGGGAAAAGTCCAAGCAGGGACATGTCAGCCAGAATTCATCTCCTAGTTCTTATCCATCTCCATCCTGAAGACCTTGAGAGGCTCCTAGGCCAGGTGCTCAGGGGAGGAGAGTCCTTACTCTGGGATTACCTGGGAGCATGATAGGCCCTCAACAGAGATGGTGGGTGGTGCTGGGTCTCATGGGCACTAGAGGTGCCTGACCTAGCAGCCAGGTAAGATCCAGGCAGGTGTCCTGAGGTCCTAGAAGGTGTGTGTGCTACTTGGAAGAAGGAATTTTGTGAAATCTCCATTCCCATCCCACAAACCTTACACTGAGGGGAAAAAAAAAAAAAGACAGGAAATGAAATCAGGAGAAAAATACTTTGACCTGCAGACTACCTCCAGCTGTGGCACACAACACATGGCATTGGCCATGGCTTTTCCTCTGGTTCTGGGGTCCCTCTGTTGCTTAGGTTAGATGGAACAATAAAACGAGACCGGCTGCCCCACAGTCCCACTTTTTTTCAGAGCTCAAGTCATTACCATTTGGTGTTTGCCGGACTGGGAGTCAGGTGACCTTTGGCCCCTGGCACAGGTGCTGGCAGAAGGGACCGTCTAATTGAAGGCGATCTAAGCATCTCCTCATCGTCGTTAATTTTCAGTGCCGCATGAGCTCATGCAGCTTGGTCCTGTAGGGACTGTAAGTCTGCTCTGAAATGTCAAAACTCAACACTTCTCAGCTTTCCTCTCGGCTGTTTCTTATTCCCGCCTTCCCCACAGCAGAGGTCAGATGCGCTGTTGTGAGACACAGGGAAGCTGCAGTGGGAACAGACCATGCATGTTAACTTCAAGGAAGGTAGACACTCCTGAGAGGGTCTCGGGGCCTTAACAAAGCACTTGAAGGAAGCAGAGTATCAAATTAATGCTTTTTGTGCTAAAAACATTAAGGTATTTAAATGTGTTATTCTAATCCCTGTTCCAGCCTGGGAACAGGAGGATCTAATATCTTTTACTTAAATCCCAGCCTTCCTGGACTGCTCCATTCTTTTCAGCCTCATTGAGGAAGAGGCAGCCTATAGCCAGTTACTTTCAGTGATTATTGAACCACGTGCAGTGCACAATGGGCACTCCTTTCAATTTCCACCTCAAGAGAGGTTGTCCAATTCTTAGAATATTCTACATCATTTCCCAGATCAGTTAGGTGTTCAGATATTAGGTTTCTGTCAGAACATCATAATGATTGTTCTGTATCCAGAGAAGTGATAAAATTGTCATTGACAAAAATACAAATGTATGTGTATTCTGAACTGGCAAGCAAAATATCTGTATTCCATAGTGTGCCCTTTCTCAGTTGCTAGGTAAGCTGATCTCAGGCAGGCGGGCAGCCTCCACTTTTCTCACAGCCCCTTTCCAAATCTCAGCTGCTGAAGCAGCTTTTACAGCCTTAGGCAGGATCGAATTATAAAGATTTTCTCGGTTAATAAAGAATATCAAGTTGCCATGGCTACTCACAGCAGTAGGATGATGTGTGGTGCCTAGAGGAGAAGGCTTACAAGGGTTAGAGCAGCCACCAGTGGCACAGTCATTAATATCAGATGGGAGATAAATGGACTGGTTGATCAACTGATAGATAGATAGATAGATAGATACATACATACATACATACATAGATGATAGATGATTGATAGATAAATAGATGGATGATGGATAGGTAGATAATAGATAGATAGATGGTAGGTAGATGATAGATAGATAGATAGATAGATAGATAGATAGATAGATAGATAGATAGATAGATAGATAGATAGATAATCTCTAGATCAGTTGTTAAGGTTTTTCCCTTTATAGGTATAGATTTTAAAGAAAACATTTGCAATGTTGAACTTCATATAGATACTATGGAATAGCTTTGGGTTACTAGAGTAGCTAGTCTTACAGCCTTGTGTTCCAAGGGTTATGAGTAAATAGCTCAGTGCTAGAGTATCTTCCCTCTTAGTTTCTTGGAACCACAAGAGAAGGACAGATAAAGTGTGTCAATTTATAGCTTCAGGTAGTCGTTTAAAGTGAGAGCTCAATGTACTTGGACGGTTTACAGAAGAACCAAGACTATATATCTGGTGGGCAGTGCGTGCACTGGAAGAAAAGGCTTTATATGAGTAAAGATTTTATATTGACAATGAGTTAAATGTGCCTTTAAATAATGTACTGCCACCAAAACCTATTTATACAAGGATGTTTTTAAAGCTATCGTCCTCTTTTTTGTGAAGTACAAGCAGGAACTCAAATCTTGAGTTATGCCAGGCATGATGACACTTGCCTGTCACTCCATATATTTCTGCCATCGTGGGAGGCATATAGAAATGGTCTATCCTGGAAGACAGAAACATTGTATCTTAGTGATTTTGATAAGCAATGGCTATACTTTGTTGTTGATAAACTTCAGGGCTTATACGATGTCACAGGGATAGTAAGTTCCTACAACGTATGTTTGCTATATGTGTGAAATTCCCAGAGTTACTGTCCAGTTTCACGACCAAGACAAAAGCCAGCTGCTCACACTGCTGCCTGCTCTTCACGTCCCCTTGACGCACTCTTGGTGTTTTGACCATAGCAGCCTCCACTGCAGAACATTATGGTTGACAGTGAAGAAATGTACAGTGTTATCAGATGTGGTTCTGATCTATAGTTTACAGAGGTGGCTGGACCACACCAGGGCTCATGTTATTTTGTGCCAGGTTTTATCACACATATTGATAGAAGTTCATCATTGCATTCATCCACAAATTAAATGCTTACCCTACCAAAGACTGTCCTGAATGGTTCTTAATGGTGCAGAGGTCCTCGTGAGGCATGCCAGATGGTGGCAGAAGGTGATTCCAGGCAAATACTGATGTACATTATCCAATGCTGCTGAAAGACCGTGTGAAAAGTCCTAATGCCTGGAAAGCAAGTATCTACAAAGCCCTCCGAGTGCATATGCAAGATGATAGCCAGAGGCTAATGGTTAGCCTATAACAATCAAAGCATTGTGATCTGAAGAAGTAAGGTGGAATAAAAGACCAGGCTCACATGTTAGTCCTTCCCCCTAGGGGAGCCTTTGTGAGGCCAGAGATTGTTGCTGCCCATTTGTCAATGGGAGCTGTCATAAGAAGTCTGGAATGTTTTCAAGGACCTTAACAGGAAATAGAATCGGGACCACCAGCATGTTGGTCAGGAAGTTTGCAAACAGTGTCTGTCCCTGGAGCACAGTAAAATGACGTATTTTTATCTGCTTTCTGTGAACTATCATTCATGGAAAATATGGATTGCACAGAGATGTCAGACAATCTTGAATTCTTTTCTTCTCTCCATGGATCAGTACTCTCTCATGGTTGTCCATCAACCACATGTTCCCAGGGACATGTTGCTTATGTGGACCTCTGATGCAATTTTTTGTTGTTCTTTGTAGTTATGACTAGAGGTGGACTGTGTCTTGGAAGCATGCTCCAGATAGTCATTTTATTCACTGAATGTCTGCTTTATAACAGAATTTGATGTTAGGAGTCTGGTGGGGGTGTGTGTGAAAAAGCAATCTTCATTGCTTTGAAGGTTCCATGTGAAAGGGGTGTACACATGAGTGGGTGGGTCATGAACAACAAAGGGAGACAAGAGAGGGAAGACCCGGCCCTTAAATGCTGCCTATTTTGGAGGTATTGTTTCTTTAAGATTCCTTATAAGAGGGCTTCTCTTCAAGGGTGTGTGTGTGTGTGTGTGTGTGTGTGTGTGTGTGTGTGTGTGTGTGAGAGAGAGAGAGAGAGAGAGAGAGAGAGAGAGAGAGAGAGAGAGAGAGAGAGAGAGAGAAACTTTTAAGTAACTCACTTGAATTCTTACCCACCAGCACCTCCAAATAACCCAGTCCTCAGGCTCTCTGGATCCACCTCCGTCCTATCCATCCTATGCCCAAACTCCTACATTTCCCACTGTGCCCTAGGGACCATTCTCTACTGTCAATATTATCTGCTTTTAGACGTTGAGACCACCATGAGATGCACTGCAAACTAGGGCGGGAGCTTACATTTTGAGAAAGCTGAACCTTTTAGGTAAAATACATATTTATAGGCTGTTCTAGACAGGGGAGGCTGCATGGATAGCCTGGACATCTGGCCCCAAGTCTCCCATAGAATTGTACCAAATGCATCAAAAGAAGCAATACAGTGGTCCAAAAGTGTGGGCAGGCAGGGAAATGCCTAATAGCCATGTATGTGGAATAGTTCAGTAACTTTTAAGTTTTATGCCTACAAATTAGGTATGCATGTATATGCTTAAAATAAGAGACCTTTAAATTATATAAATTGTTGTGTGGATGTGTGTATACTTGTGTGGTCACAAGCATGCCACAGTGTATATGTGGAGATCCCAGGGCAGCTTGAGGGAGTTAGGTCTCTTCTTCTACTATGTAGGACCCAGAGATCAAACTCAGGTCGTTGGGCAAGGCTGCAAGCGCCTTTACCCACTGGACCATCTCACCAGCCGAAATAAGAGACACTCAAAGGTACTACACGGGACTGGAGAGATGGCTCCGTGATTGAGAGCTCTTGCCAAGGACCCAGGATCAGTTCCCAGCACTCTCATGGCAGTTCACGATTGTTTGTAACCGAGAGAATCTAATGTCCTCTTCTGACCTCTCTGGGCACTGCATACATGTGATACATTTACATCCATGCAGACAAGACACACAATCACATTAAGTAAAAATTAATAAATCTTGAAAGGTACTGTAACTCTGGAAGATAAATGGCCTCTATAAGAAACATGTGTCATAGTCTTTTATTTCAATGGATTGTCTAATCAAAGAAAAATCCCCATCGTAGTATAGTTTCCTTCACAGGAAAGTGAACACTTTTCCAAGTGAAATTTTCTGATACATTGGCAGTAAGTTGCTCAGTACTTCTGTGTTTTAGGCTTGGTATAGTCTACACCATTCCAAAGGAAAGAGGAAGTGCAATTTTATCTGTCTCGTTCTGGCATTCCAACACTACCATTTCATGTGAAGTACTTACATTTATAGGATACCTTCAATGAAATACCAGCCTAAATTGAGGCTACATTGAAGAAGACTCTGTAAGGTTTAAGAAAAGGGAATGAGATTCAGTGGTATTGCAAAGGTATCATCATCATCATCATCTGACCTTTTCCATGCTCCTATGGTATCATTTAAGTGTGGCTAGGTAACATGTGAACTAGGAAGAACTTTGATAATCACTGACACAAACCACTTCAGCGTTACGTAGAAGCTGGTTAGAAATTCCCATCACAGGCTGTTTGTTACATCTCTGTTGCTGAAGCAGAGTCCTGACCTGCCTTAAGCGACTTAAGAAAGAAAGGGTTTATTTGGCTCACATTTCCAGAAGGGATGGAGCCCTTAATGCTGGGGAGGCATGGCAGCAGGTATGTGAAGCTAGCCCAGTGGTCAGGAATCATACTGATCATATTTCAAAGACACACAGGAAGCAGAAGAGAACAGGAAGTAGGGCCACAGGCTATAAAACTCAAAGGCTCGCCCAAGTGACATACTTCCTAAAGGTTGTCAGCCCTCACAAGCAGTGCCACCAACCAGGGACCGAGTGCTTGACTCCATGAGCCTGTGGGGGACATTTCTCCTTCAGACCACAACACAGGCCCTTCTCTGGTTTTCTGAATGAGGGTCTATAGATGACTTTGGTCCTTGTCTAATGCTTGAGATTCACTGATTTGGCACAGTGTCTGCAAACTTCTTGTAGTTAGTATCTAATTCATCATTTGGGATCAACTAGTGAAAGTATTCAGTGAATCTGGTTAGTTGGTTGGTATTGATGATCTGCCTGGCATTCTCTTGGATGTTTCTGGAAGGAGTCCTTTTCAACCCCTCCAGCTCATAGGAGTTCTGTACACCAATCCATAATCTAGGCCCAGCCCCCTCTAAAAGGTGACTGAGCAGGAAAAGGATTTGCTAGGTTCACTTATAATACCCTGAAAGATCGAATGAGAAACTCACTATGACCAGAGCTTTTATAGCTCAGGTAAATTAATGTATGATGTCAATGCTGTGGAAGCATCCACCCTTGGTGTTACTTAAGCATTATGTTCGAAGTAACTTGAGAAAACTAGCTTTAAAATGTCAGGACATAGAAACGAGACACTTTGGGTTACTGAGCCTTTTTTTATTTTTTTTTAAGTCTCAAGAGGGCATTCTTCATTTGCAAATCTATTATGTTCTGTATATATGTAGACTACTTCAGCTGATGGGACTTTTAGGGTTTATGTTTTTATTCATAACGCACCAGAATTGGTTACAGGAGTGTGCCAAGCACCTTGCTCAGCTCAGATGTGGTCTGGAGCTTTATTTTATGGGGTGAACACATTATATGCTGGGAATGCTTATTAAGTATGGTGCATGATTCCAGGTCACAAATTAAGACTAGGAAAGAGCTGCTTTCTGCTATGTGGCAACTTGGCATCCTCAGGGGCTCCACATGGCTAAAACGTAATGGTGCCCGGTCGATTCTGTAGAAATTGGCTGTTTGACATCTGTTTTGAACGCTGAGCATGTGCTAGACTTCTCTTTTCTCAAGGCCTTACAGTGTAAGGGCGTAATAAATCCTTGATGAGAATTTCATGCTCCTACAGTGCCAAGGTAACACTTGCTTTATATATCCCTTGCTTTTGCTAGTTGGAAAGAGACAGTTGACGGATATTCGTGCAGTGTACTGTCAGCCATTGCAATAGGCTTGGCTGAATGAATTCAGAGCCAAGTTCCAGAGCCGAACTGAACAAGCCTGGTGACTTGCAACTCGCTCCTGTTGGCCACTTTAGCCTGCTTTCTGTTACTAGAAGGAAAGTTGTTTGGGATGTCAGGGGTCTTTCTGTTTTGGTTTGGTTTGGGGGGGTCTCACTCCATCATTGATCATCCTTGTTGTCTGGGGCCCCTGGTGAAGCAGAACACCATGCCAGGGAGTACATGGCAGACCAAAGACATCCCCCTCAAGGCTAGGGAGTGGAGAAGATACAGAGGAGGGACTTGGTCCCACTGTCTGCTCGAAGGCACACTCTTGATGACTGAGACACCTCCCACTAGGCTCCATCTTTTTTAATTAAAAAATTCTTTAAGACTAATTTATTTTATGTGTATGGGTGTTTTGTCTGAATGTATGTCTATGTTCCACATATGTGCCTGGTGCTTGCAGAAGTCAGAGCAGGTATCAGAGCTTCTAGAACTGGACTTACAGATGGTTGTGAGCCACAGTGTAGGTGCTGGGTATCAACCTCAGTGCTTTTAACCACTGAGCAATCTCTCTAGCCACAATCCCGTCTTTTAAAGGCTCCACCACTCCCAATACCTGGGGACTAAGCCTTTAATGTGTGGGCCTCTCTCTGTAGGACACCTTAAGAACAAAACTGTAACACCCAATAGAAAACCAACAACTTTTAGCTCAAACAACACCCTTGCTCTATCTCCTTCCTTAATCCATGTCCACAGTTCTTGTAGCCCCTCCTTCAGTGTGAAATGACCAACCTCCAAGTGATAACTTTTCTTTCTACACCACCTATCAGCCAACTCACTCTCAGTTGAGTGACATATAGACCCAGGAAGCTGCAGCCCCAGGTCTGCCCAGGGTGTCCTTGAGCATGGGGGCCATGCCAGCTGGCACAGTACTTAAGAAGCAGGTCCTGGGGCTGGAGAGATGGCTCAGCGGTTAGGAGCACTGACTGCTCTTCCAGAGGACTCAAGTTCAATTCCCAGTGCCCACATGGAGGCTCACAACTGTTTATAACTCCAAGATCTAGCACCATCACACAGAGATACATTCAGACAAAACACCAATACACATAAAGATAAATTATTTAAAAGAAAAAAAAGAGCAGGTCTCTGAGCATCGCTCTAGTTTACACACAGCCCACGTGTGAGCACAGCCACTACTCCCCTCTCTGGAGGGGACTCAGGGACTTCCTTGTAAATTCCCAAGTCAAATGTCAGTTTACCAACTTGGGATTAAAAAGAACCCAGCCCGGAGGTGCTAGTGGCACTTTCTATGCGGGTGAACCACCCTGGCTTGCACTGTGGTGGAAGAGCTCATTCACCTACGTTACCGCCCACTGAGTCCTTAGGTTATAGGTCACTTCCCAGAGTGTGGCGGGATCTTGACATCTGGGCCCCTTGCGTCCTCCCAGGCAAGGGCTACTTCCCATTCTGGGCTGTGCTCCTGCCCCTCCAGTAGCAGATGACCTCAGAGGCCTGGGAATGTGCAGACTCAGCCTTCTGCCCTGGCTACCCGGCAAACGCATCATCATCTCTGGGTAGAGATGGACTCTTCTTTCTTGTTGCTCTGGTTTCTTCCTGCCCGTTCTTTCTTCTACCCTGCCTGTTTTCTTTCCTTTCTGTGAATTCTCTGGAACTTTCCCTTGCCAGCCCCAGCACTGGGCAGGATTTATAACACAGCACAGGAGTGGGGGGCGGGGGAGGCTCTTCCAGTGTTCTGGTTTATTGGGAAGACATTTTCAAAGGCCCTGGTAGCTAGATTGCCTATGTTTGGTCTTGGGCAGTGCCCATAGCCCCAGGTTTATTTGCCTCTCACTCCACTCAGCAGTGGATGGCAAACCGGCTGTGTTTAGGCTGCTTTAGAGATAAGGTTGCATCCATGCAAACACTGGAAAGCCACAGACTCCCGTTTTCACAAAACTTCTTCACACGTGAGCATAAAATGTATGCACTGGATCTGGAGGTTGTCTGGTCACTGCCTCTGAATGCAGCAGGTGTGCTGCCGCTGTCCCCTCAGGAAGGGTGCCTGCTGCCCTCACTCCTCCCTCTTCTCTCTTCTCTCACAGAGTGTCCCCTCTGCAGAAGTCCGAGATCGTGGATGTTGTGAAGAAGCGGGTGAAAGCCATCACTCTGGCCATCGGGGACGGTGCCAATGACGTGGGGATGATCCAGACGGCCCACGTGGGGGTCGGGATCAGCGGGAACGAGGGCATGCAGGCCACCAACAACTCAGATTATGCCATTGCCCAGGTCAGCCTCCCTTTTCACAGTGATGGCAGCTGGGCAGAGGAGACAGCCCAGAGCTCAGCCAAGGACTCTGCCCACCTTGGCAGGTCACCGTCTAGATTAACTGATGCCTCTGTTGTTGGAGTCTTGAACAATTTGAGGCCCCTTCTCTGGATTGGGTTTCCTTGGGCCAGAGGTGGGACTGGCCCATGGACCTGTCATTTCAAAGATGTACCTTTTCTGGTAGACAGGTCCCTAGGCTCTTGACCTCTCTACTCCCATTCCTTCTGGTGTGTATGTGTGTGTGTGTGTGTGTGTGTGTGTGTGTGTGTGTGTGTGTGTGTGTGTGTGTGTGTGTACACATGCACCCCTCACTGAAGAACAGCTGTTCTCAGAGTACCATTCTCTGCTAGACTCTCACTCAAGGACCTCCTTTCTTCCAGAAGTGCTGCCATGTTCTGGGCAAGTGGTTAAAACCAGAACAAAGCAATCACTTGGAGATATCCCCTCTTGGCAATCATGGCTGGGAACCCTCTAGGATTCCTGCTCTGAGGGTGACCTGAGAGGCCAGGGGCCAGGTGACTCATGGAGAGTAGCAAGCAGCCTCCTGCAGTCAGGCCCAGTTCGGTCCATTCTTCTCTAAACTGTGTGTCGCCAGCATGATTCTGATGTGCTTTGTGGTTATTGGCTCTGATGTGTTTCCTGGGTACCTCACGTGTGCTCCAAGAATCCAAGAAATTCTGACTCTTCATGATAGCCAGAAGAGTCAGCCTCAGGACCCTTCTAGGGAATATCTGGGCTATCTGGCCTGGTAGATCATCTAGAAGTGTAATCCCAGGGAATACTGGCATGTTCTCCCAGATACCCAGTCGTAGGGTCCTGTGGCTAAATACCTATATTTGCTGTGGCACCAGCCCCACCCCCTGATTCCTTAAATAGGCTTTTGAAGAACATGTTAACCCTAGCTACATGATTACAAGGAACAGAGGTGTTGACACCTTTTCAGCTAAAATCAGGAGATGCATAGAAAACACCCTTCTTATAAGACTCAGAGCTTGTGGTCTGGTCCTCTGCTACTTTGGGGACTCCCCATCTGTGAAGGAAGCTCTGTTTGATCACCTCTCACGCTTCCTTCTGGTTTGAGGTTCTGCAAATGTAGCAAGACATTACCCAGACCATGTGGCTTTGGAAATTGAATAAGTCAGTTTTGTTTCTTTGTGGACTTTGAATCCCTGAGCTGATCTCTGGCGTAGGCAGTAGGAATTCTGATTTTCCATGTGAGAAATCTAAAGGTCCTATGCACCCAACGACTGGCCTCAGGGATGAGTACAGGCCCAACATCAGAGAACAGCAGAGCCCCGTGAACTTGGGGGCTGCCACACACACCTGCTCCATTACTTTGCCGAGTCAACTGTGCAGAGGCCCGTGGGACCCGCGCTTCCTGTCTGCTGTCAGCAACTGTGGATGTTATACACCCCAGCATTATTAAATACTTGAGTTATAACATCATACGGCTGGAAGGGAACTTAAGAGGTTTCCTAGGAGTTACAGGCAAATATTTGTCTGCTTTTCTCTTTAGAATGTCTAGGGAGCAGGGATTCCTTACTGAAACTGCACACGGATAGGATGTGGAAGGTGAAGCAACCACTTTTATTAAAAGGAAGCATCCGAGAGGGGTGGGATAAATCCTTCTAAGTCATTTGGGGGTTTTCTCTGCCCTCCAGGGTAGTAGCCACTCCTACCAAAGGAACCCAGGGCAGCCACTGATACCCATGCCTGGATTTTCCAGTTCATTGTACTTCAGAGGCACACTGGCATCTCAGGGCTGAGTCTGTGCCAAGCACTAAATTCTAAACTGCCTCTTCCTTAATTCCCGTGCCAGAAGCACCCCCAGTTGGGTGAGTTCCTCTGCCCCATCGAAGTGATGACCATGTCTGGATGAAGTTAACACCATGTTCTTTATGATTTTTGATATGGGTGGCTGCATTTTTTTAAATTGTGTTTTGAAGGAAGCGCCCCATAAGGTAAAGAAAAGATGCTAAGAAAGTCCTGTGGTGGGCAGAGCCCTGGTTCCATGCCCTTGCTGTCTGCCGTATGCTTGCACACACAGCAGCTGCTGGACAGGTGACTGGCCACTGCTGGCCACCTAAGCTAGGCAAAGGGACTGTGGGGTATGGTGTGTGTCCACAGACCTTGGCTCCCAGTCTGCCAGAGAACATTCCATCTCCCTGCCTTTGTCCGTCTTGAATGACTCTGGGGAGACAGTTGATTTAGGGTATGTGCTATTGGAATACTGTGGCTTTGTCTCAGACTACAAGAGCCCTTAAATCACTCCTACCCAGAGCTCGTCAGCTGTCCCTGATTGCACAACCGGGTATTCTGAGTGGGAGATAAAGAAGGACTACACCATGGATGTAGAAGTGGAGGCTGTGTGTGTGTGTGTGTGTGTGTGTGTGTGTGTGTGTGTGTGTGTGTGTTGCATTTGTATGTCTGTATATCTCCATATCTATGTGCCTGTGGGTAAGTCTGTCTAGGTGCCTCTGTAGGGTACTGGAAGTATAATAGCTTTTAGCTGTTTCACTGACAGACCACTGTACTCATGTGTATTCCTTTCTTGAATCAAACCTTTATTGGGTAAGCGTCTCTGCCCCTTCCTCCAGTGGTCCACCATAAAACGTGTGACCAGATCTGATGGAGGTGTCCTGTCCCAGTGTGCTTTTCTTACAGTCCGGATAGTCACCTTCTTTGCCTAATTAAGACTGGAAGGCATTTAGCTCAAAGAGTTCCACAGCAGTCATAGTGGGAGCCCAGCAGCTTGTTTGGGGACAACAACAACAATTAGTCACTTGAAGAGAGTTTTCCTTCTCAGCTGCCCTGAGAGCACCACCTCAGGGGAACAGGTTTTGGTTTTGTTTTCATTTGTTTGTTTTGTTGGTTTCCTAAGGGTCTGGTTCCCTCCCCTTCTCTGTCTGTTTTCTGCTCATAAAGACAGTCCATGCCTTTCACTCCTCAATGACAGGCTGCTCTGAACTTTGTCACTGTCCCTTTTCAGTTTTCCTACTTGGAGAAGCTGCTTTTGGTTCATGGAGCCTGGAGCTACAACCGGGTGACCAAGTGCATCCTCTACTGTTTCTACAAGAATGTGGTCCTCTACATCATTGAGGTAAGGAGCATCCCTTCCCTTAAGGAGGCAGGCCTCTGCAGCGGATATCTTTAGACATTGACTCCATCTTAAGAAAGGGTTTGTTAATGGAAAATTAAAGATGCTATTGGATCTTACTAAGATCTGGGTCCTGCAGCCTTTTTTAAGCTGGCTGTACCACAAGGCTTGTAATAAGTAGCCAAGGCTAGCGCAGCCTTTCTTCTTCATCCAACCACTCATTCCTCCCGATCTTCCCATCCCTGCCCTGTGCTCCTCTTCCCTCCCACTAGCCTGTGTCACTGGTGGCAGAGAATACTGCTGTCACTCTCTCCTTTATCTTGCTAAGGCAGAATGAGAACAGTGTGGTCATAAAATAGGGGTGCCCGTCTTTCTGGGAGACACTGACATTTTCCAGACGACCCGTCCCATGTTTTTCTTTCCTTGCACGAACAGGACCTGATTCCCTGCTGCGTTTGTCGTGGAATCTGCTGTTTCCTGATCATGCCCTCACTACCCCTGGGGTTTGGGGATGCTAAGGCGCGTGTGCCAAAGGTGGGAGTGAGTGGGAGCATCTAGTAGGAAACTGATGAGGTCATTTCAAATGGCATATTGAGTTCATGTGCTACTGTCCTTGTCTTGGTTAGGTTTTTAGTGCTGTGGTAAAACGCCGACCCAAAGCAACCTGGGGAGGGAAGGATTAGGTCAGGTTAGTTGTAGTCCACGGCTGAGAGAAGTCAGGGAAGGAACTCAAAACAGGAACCTGAAGGCAGGAACTGATGCAGAGGCCATCCAGAGGACTGATAACTGGCTTGTTCCCCATGGCTTGCTCTCTTCGTTTTCTTACACACCTCAAGACTACCTACCTGCCCACGGGTGGCATCACCCACAGTGAGTTGGGCCCTCCCTCACCAATCATCAATCAAGAAAAGGCCCTGCAGACTTGCCCATAGGCCAATCTGATGGAGGTGTTTTCTCAAGTGAGGTCCCCTTTCCAAGATGACTACAGTGTGTGTCAAGTTGACAAAAACTAACCAGCACAGGCCTACCATTTCCCAAGATGATAATTCATTTATGAGAAAAACACATGCTTGCTAGGTAGAGGGTGAGGCCCCAGAAGTGGACGAGGTTTCTTATGTTTGCTGTTGGATGCTGGTCACATGGCTCTTCCTTCCTGAGAACAGCCCTGCTATAAAAGTGTGTCTTTGGGGCTATCTTGACATACCAGACTGCCAGGCTGGGGAGGTGGTTCTGTGGTAGAGCACTTACTCACCATGTGCAAAGCCCTGGATTCAGTCCCCAGTACTAATACCAAATAATAATAACAACAACGAGAAACGGGGGTGGGGTGAAGTTAAACTTGGCTACCATTAAAATGACGATAAAAAGTTTTAGCCAGACAGAGTGGCACATGCCTGTAATCCCAGCACTTGATAGGTGGACGGGAGGGTGAGCGTTTCATGGTCAGCCTCAGCTACTCAACAAGTTCCAGATCAGCCTGGGCTACATGACATCTTGTCTCAAAGGGTGAGGAGGAAGAAGAGGTGGAGGAGAAGAAAGTGGTGGAAATCCATCTTCGGAGCAGTAGAAAACGATGTTGCCTCTGTTTGAAAATCTCGCTTTATTATGGTGTCATTTTCAACTCCTAGTGAAAATAATAACTAAGGAAGGAAGTGACTTCCCAGTGCCCTCTCCTAAGTCCCCAGCTCGGGCAGGTGGCTTGCTATGGTAGCAGTGACTAACCACCACTCCTTCAGCCTGTTAACTCTTTCCTACCGAATCGTTCCAGTCCTATGTACAGATGGATGCCACTTGTCGGGTAACCACACTAGGACAGGGGTTTTTCCCAAGCTGTACAGGTTGTTTGCAGTGCATGGCTGCCCAGCCGAAGGCATCGGTGAGACACCAACAGCCTGTGCGTCTGTATTCAAGCCCACCTGAAAACATCATTTTGCTGGTTTGCATAAAGGGCAGTTTCCCGGCTGTTCTGTGTGCCCCAAAGTGTGGCTATCTCTGCATAGAAGATGGCTGGTCTAGTTGACTCAGTAGTTCCCAGTGTGCTGGGAACACCCCTGATCCTTAAAAGAACCTCACAAGTGATTAGAAGAGACCTGGCTAACAGCCTGACCTGTTCTCTCAACCCCAAGTCCTCTGTGTCGAAGGTCCTGCCTGCTTACAGTGAACAGCAAGTAGATACCTAGCAGGTCCTGAGGGTGTTTGTAGATATAATCACTATATAATTCAGGGTAGGGAGGTTCAGATCCATGTGGATGTTGGTGTTGCACATTTTGCTATCACTATCTCTTCTTCTTGCTCCAATTTTTACTGTTCCTTTTTGGAATTTAGAAATGTCCGTCCCTCACCGGCAAGCTGCCAGCTTTTTTTTTTTGGCACACATGATAGCAGTCACTCCTTAGTGTCACTTGGGGTCATAGATAATAGCATGGGCAACATAAAAGGAACTGGGATCCTACAGATCACCCCAAGTTTCCCAGCATTCTGTTCCTATAGCCGTTGGCTTTATACAGCTTCTTTATAATCTGGCTTTCCTCACCACCAGCAGATGGCTGATAGTCTAGACTTCTTATCAAGACATTCTACATGGGGCTCCCAACCTTCCGCTTCCCAGAGCACCCCTCAGGGGCCCTTCTTAGTCATTTAAACCCACTATCTTGCTTTTCTCTCTCTCTCTCTTTTCTTTCTTTTTTTTTTTTTTTTTTTTTTTTTTTTTTTTTTTTTTTGCTTCAAGTGGGCCAAAGCTCAGTAGAGCACCCTCTTAGTATGTCTGCAAAGAGCTGCCTGGAATGGGGCTCGGACAGTGCTGAGTGAGCTCCTCCAATGACTGGTTGCAGCTCTGAATTGCTAAATGGTCTGCTGCAGAAGGCTCTTCCATACATTCCTCAGGAAGCTTTAAAAAATGTAAAAGCCTCCATCATTCTGTGTCTCGGATTCTGGTTAGGATTTCTGGGAGGCTCTAATTTGGAAACCAAAAGAACAAAACTCTCGACTGTTTCTTGGTCAGAATAATGCCAGATTACTGCCCTGGCACCAGCATGTACTCCAGATGTAACTTTCGAGTGGGGAGGTACCACTTGCATGCTGTTTTAGTATGTTTTGAACCACAGGATCAAAGATCATTACAGAAAGAATTTGCTCATTTGCAAAAAAAAAAAAAATTTACAAAGATAAGGTTATAATTAGTGATTTAAGTGAGAACAAACTAAGCGTGTTACTTGTGTGTCTTATGGTTTCCTTGTGACTCACAGAGGAGCCCTTGTAGTAGTAATGTGAACTCATCTCCAGTGCCCTCTGATACATGTAACTACCAGACATTTTAAAATGGAGTCTGAAAGCAAACTAGGTAACATGCACATGCACACCCACTCTGTGGCCTGGCTTATTTTATGAGGACCATTATATTGTCTAGATTTCCAGTGAAAATTATGGCATGACAGGTCCTTCCTGCTTGGTATACCATTCCATAAGAGTGGGGTTCCTACACAAGGAAAATGTGCATTATTCTGGATGCTGTATGGAATGCACACTGGAAGTTCCCACTGCTTACATGATATCTACCCTTACCTGTTTCTCTACAGTTACACATAGATTGTTTTTAAGATAAATGTCATCATGCTATGGAGCATGATCTACAATTCACATATCACTAGAATGGTCCCTGAGAACCATTGCCCACTCCTTCACATAGACCCTGGGTATGCATCCCTGAGAACCATTGCCCACTCCTTCACATAGACCCTGGGTATGCCATCCCCCTGTGTGATCCCCTGCAGCCTGTTTAGTCTCTTCTGTATTGACTGAGCATCTGTGTCATCTCCAGTTTCATCTGTAAGAAGCCTTGTGGAACAGCAATGTTCCCGCTCCCGAGGCCATAGGTATTCCAATATGATGTTGGTCTAGTTCATCTGTTACATCGCACTGCTTTGAACAGGCCACGGGCTTGATGTGAGGACTTCTGTCTGCATAATGGATCCATTGTTGCCAACAGATCTACTAAGCATTCATTGAATGCAACACATAAAATCTTTTTAGGTGAAGTGGCTATTGTTGCAGCAATTTGAAAATAGGAACAAAATGGTGGCCTTGTGGCTCCTTCAAGGCCCCCACAGAACATAGCCATTGCCTCCATTCCTTTGCTAGTGCCTCATTTTAGTAGTTTTCACCTTCATGGCTGTTGCACTTTCTCGGCTGTCTCTCTGGAAGCCAGGATGGGATTCCTGAAACATACACATGACCAGTTCCAGTGGCCAGCAGGGTGGCTGGGGAAGAGGTGATCAGAAGCATTGGCAGTGAGCTGCCAGGTACCCAGGACCCCAGTGACCCCTCTCCATCTATGTACCTGCCCCTGTGAGAGCTGGGGCCCATTCCCCACTGGCTTCATTTCCCACAGCATCTTCTTCCTTTGTTTTCTGCCAGTGCTGTTGAAGTATAGCTAAAATGCTGCAAGATGTGCCCTCTTTAATATGTAGTTCTACCAATTAGAACTGGATTTCTATTAGAAAAAAGTTCCGTTTTTGTCTGCCTCCCACAGGTAGTAAGAGTGTCACAAAGAGCCTTGGAGAAGGACAGGGTGGTGGCTGTGTAGTGATGTGAGTGTCCAGAGCTGTGCACTTTAAGAGAGCTAAAATGCTAGAGTTTGTGTTAGATCTACTTTAGCACAATTGAAATAAAGGCTAGAAAGTAGAAAGTAGAAAAGGTCTCAACACTTTGCCGCCTTAGCTACACTGAGGGAAATGCAGTATAAAGGCCGATTGTATGGAATTTTACATGGAGTTTTGTTTTGCATTAAACCAATTACACACTGAGTTTTGTAGCAGCAGCCAGATGGACTGTTCTCAAAAGGTAGAACTGGCTAGGGACTGGAAGATTCAAGCTCCATGCAGATGGGCTTCCTGGAACTAGCAGGAGAGGGGCATCCCTGTGCGCTGTGCATTGGGTTCCAGAATTGGAATGAAACAGTAAAGATCAGGAGAGATGGCTGGCCAAGATGTGGGAGTGCCAGAGGAATGTGAGCTAATAACCAGGCAGGGCTTCTGTTGCTTTAAGAAGCTGAAAGTCCCTTTCTGTGTTTGCAACAGACAAAGTCTGTGGTTAAAGTGATTTCAGAAAAATTGCCCATCAATATGCAGGGCAGACAGCGAGTGGAGAATTTAGATGTCTTTTATACTGTTAAGTCTGGACCATAACTCATGACTCTTATATAACTGTCTCCTTGTGTGATTTATAAACGAAGGCCAGAGATGGATTTTTTTTGAAAGAAAAAAAAAAAACTCTTTGATTTTGATAATGAGAAGAACTTGCCTTAACTGTAAAAATTAGGGATAAAGAAGATAGGGAAGGGTGCTTGTAAAGTTTTGAAGTCCTGGTGTGTCATCTCTGCGGTATGTCCCAAGAGGGACTAACGGTTACCCAGTTGTTCAGTTTTCTAGATCAGACATAGCTTGACCGACCAGTAGCAGCATTTTAAGTATTTTTGGGATGGTGCTCCCCCACCGCCTTCCTGAACCCCTGGGAAAAAATAGTTTTGAAACAGATTTTTTTAAGTCAGTACTCATTAAATTTAAGTAGATTAATAGAATCATTACTTGCATTTAGCTGATATTTCGGGAGATAATGACAGCCGCCTTTTGTAAGCTCTGATGTCACTTAGGAACGGTGTGCCACATTGTCTCAGAGATGAAACTGGTCTGGTACGGAGAGCATCTGTGATGATGGCTATAATGCAGTGATTGTATGGGATTTGAAGTGTCAACTTAGGGTGATGGATATCGACATTTTGGCCTTCTTGGGGCCATTAAACTAGTACAGGATAGGAGGCTCTAGGCATGCATTTGTCATGAAGGTCTGAAAATACTACTACTGAATGAAAGAGGCTAGTGGGTATAAATGAAGCCCGAACTAACAGAATTTGGCTGATGGCCAGTGAAGCTCTATCACTGTCTGACAAGCTGAAAACAAACAGATAAACAACAAACTCTCCTCCTTCCCACTCACTGCCCTCCCCTTAGTCCAGAACGTGAGGAAAGGCTTAGCAATGTCTCAGTTTCTGTGCTTCTCATTTAAAAAGTAAAGTGACTTACAATGACGTCTACATTGCTGTTTCTAATCCAAAACATCTCAGGATGTGAGTGCTTTGAATTTTTTAACTTAAAAAGAAATGTATATATTTATATATGTTGTTTCACAGCTTAATGGCACACTGAGTAGAAGGCTTTGGGGTAAATTTTGGTTTGAATGTTCGAATCTGGGACTGGGGAGATGCCTCAATGGTTAAGAGCACTTACTGTCTTGCAGAGGACCCAGACTTGGTTTTCAGCACTTATATGGCTGCTGACAACCACCTGTGACTCCAGTTTCAGGACATTCAACACCCTCTTCTGGCCTGTGCAAGCACTAGGCACATGCATGGTATGCATATATGCGTGCAGGAGAAAAACACTTATACACGTAAAATAGATCTGAAAACCATTAATGTTAGCATCTATAGAAATAGCTATCTTAAGCAAAGGACACAGAAGAATTTATCCAAATCAGGCCTGTTGATTCAGGCTTTGTAATCGCAGCTACTTGGAAGGCTGAGGCAGGAGGATTACAAATTCTTGTTTGGGTTTAATGAGACCTTGTTTCAAAATTAAGAAATGAAAAAAAAAAAGAAATCAAGAATATAGTTAAGTGGTAGTGTGCCTACCCAGGATGCACAAGGCTCTAGGTTTGATCCCTGCCATACCACACACTCTCAGTCCATCCTGTGACCCAGCCTCTTGAAAATAGAACATAACTTAAAGATCTCTCTAATGTGTTTGGGGGATGGGGACATGATTCAGTAGGTGAAGTGGCTTACCGCACAAGTATGAGGACCTGAGACCTTTTGGATCCACCCAAAACCATGATGTAGTGGAACATGTATGTAATCTCAGTGCAGGGGCTGGATTCCTGGGGCTGGCTGGCTAGACAGTCTAGCTGAAATGGTCAGCTCTTGGTTCAGTAAGAGATCTTGTCTCCGCAAAAGAAGGTGGTGAGTGATAAAGATACTCGACATTGACCTCTGACCTCCACATGTACAATGTGTGTGTGTGTATGCAGTCATACTACATGTGCACACACGTGTATATATACACACATAGTGTTCTGTTTTTAACACAAGAAATGTCACTGTGGGAAAAGACAAAATCCCTGATAGCTAAGCTCTCTTGTTATCTGTGTGCCTGCCCTGGCAGAGGTGCCTTTATGTTTCTTGATATGTTCTGAGGTGGATGGGCAGCTGTGAGCTTACTGTGAACATGGTAACCAGCCAAAAGCACCAAAGACAGTCTACCTGTTGGCTTTTCCATCAGAGATGTGAGCCCATGACATATACAGACTATGCATTCTCTACAGAAGCCCTGCAGCCAGTGGAATGCTAAGATTAGGGGACTCAGGATAAACTCTACCATGTTCCTATCTGTGATTGGCAGGGGAGTGTAGCCTAGTGTCCTGGTGACTGTGTATCCAGGAAACTTCAGGCACAAATTTGGTGCCAACCTATCTTAAAAACATCCCAGTTTATAGAGTCCATTGTAGCTAGAGTTTTCCTGCCTTGCCCACAGTCAGGACAAATCTTTGTCACCCGCCAGTCCCACAGTCGCTCAGATCCAACCAAGTAAACAGAAACTTATATTGCTTACAAACTGTATGGCCATGGCAGGCTTCTTGCTAACTGTTCTTATAGCTTAAATTAACCCATTTCTATAAATCTATACCTTGCCACGTGGCTGGTGGCTTACCGGCATCTTTACATGCTGCTGGTCATGGCGGTGGCTGCAGTGTCTCTCTGCCTCAGCCTTCCGCTTCCCAGAATTCTCCTCTCTCCTTGTCCCACCTACTTCCTGCCTGGCCACTGGCTAATCAGTGTTTTATTTATTGACCAATCACAGCAATTTGACATACAGACCACCCCACAGCAGTCCATGAGTGCCTAGGTGGTTCCTATTTGGTGTTAATAATTGTTGAGCAATCAAAGTGTCAATGAGAGGTTTCCTGTGGGGCAGTGGGGAAACTACCTTGAAGTAGAAGTATTCTGAAGTTTCCTTCTCTTGTCTCATTCTTCCAGTAAGTGCTCTGGGCCCAGGGTCTGTGCTGTTAGAGTAGGATGGGGGTGCAGGTAAGGGGTCCTGCAGCCCCATCCGATGAGCTGACTGCTGGCTGGGCAGAGCGAGTGCTGGTGCTTCACAGGGGTAGTGGATTAGAGCTTCCGGGTCCCAGGGTGAAATGGGTTAAGATAGACAGATGGGTAGGAGCCATGCGGAGCTATGAATGGGCAAGAGGAGAGGGGCAGGTCGATGTGCCAGGAGAGGCCAGCACCTGTCTTTCCCATTCATGCTCAGCATTCATTCCAGCTCAGATAGATGTCAGCGTTACAGGAGGCCTGGGGAAGGAACACAGGAGGTTTTGTATTTCAGTCAGAAGATGGCTGTGGAGGTAGTTAGCCATGTGCTGGGAATGTTCTCTGAGAGGCCAGTTGCTTGCTCGTGCATGGAGCTGGGAGTTTATTAGCACAAGGTGGAGAGGGAGTAGGGGCAGGCAGGAGGCAGGCCCAGTGGCAGAGAAACCGCCGTCCAGGCATCCTCAGGGATTCCCTTGCAAGATTCGCAGTCGCTTTGAACTTTATAAAAATAGACTCTTACTGCCTTTTACGTGTGATGGTGTGAGCTTTTTTAATGATGTTTTTGCAGCTGTTTTATCTAAGAGGATCATTATAAATACCCAGCATTTAAAAAAAAACATATTTAGACATTGATGGGTTTAAAATTGAGAATTTGAAACTCTATAAAATGCTTAAATTTCCTTAGAATAATAAATTTTTAAAGTCCAAGTCTAAAAACATAGCTGAGTAAAGGACCTGTAGGGATAGGGGACCTGGAGAGGTCGGCCGTGGTTCCCACTTGGTGCCCAGTCCTTCCCTGGCTGCACTGGGTAGAAACAAAACCATGCCCTAGCAGTGTGGGATGGCTCACTCCACTCCCAAGTTAAAGACTCGTGAATTCCAACTCTCTCCTTCTTGTTGCACTGGTTATTTTTATTTTAGAAATTGGCTGTGACTTCTCTGAGGACAGGAACTCTGTCTTATCTCTGCCCTTGACCAAACAGACTGAACACGCTCAGTAGAGGCAGTCCTGTAAGCATCTGCCAGTTTGTTGTTGATGTTTTGTGGTTTTGGTTTTTTGTTTTGTTTTTTTCAACTATCGGAGATTTCTAAGAGAGGTATATGTCTCCCTTTTTGATGGCATGGCTTTCCAATCTAACCTAAACCTTTCATGGCATCATTTTCATACAAACACCTGTACCCCCTGAGAACCTGCAGTTTATATTAAATTTATCTAGCATTGTCTCTTGAGAGAATAATGAATCATTTTAATTGCACATCTTAAGCACATTCCCACCTCTTCCTAATTTTTATCTTGCCTAAAATTCTCAGGTTTTTATCTTTGTAAAACTGACTTTACTAATTGGTCTTTTTTTTCCCCCCAAGTGGTTTTTCTTACTATTTATAGTTCTTTTGTATTGTTCTCCTTTATGGCTTCTCTCTGTTTTTGCCACTAGAGCGGTGTTTCTCAAACTTCCTAATTCTGACACCCTTTAATACAGTTCCTTATGTTATGGTGACCCCCAACCATAAAATTATTTTCATTGCTACTTCATAACTGTAATTTTGCTACTGTTATGAATCATGATGTAAAGATCTGATATGCAGATGGTCTTAGGTGACCCTTGTGAAAAGGTCGTTCAACCCTCTAAGGGGTCATGACCCACAGGTTGAGAACCACTGCACTAGAGACTTACCTAAAATTTCCACTGTCTAATTTTTAAAATTGGTTCTGTTGGGCTGGGGAGGTGACTCAGCCAGGCGATTGTAAAGACCTGAGTCTGGATCCTTGGTACATGCCTCATAGAGCCAGCTGTGAGGGCACTTGCCTGTAATCCCAGTTCTGGGGAGCTGGAGACACGAGGGTCACTGGAGCTTGCTGTCATTTTAGCTGAATCAGTGAGCTCCATCATCAGTGGAAGCTTGTAGTTGAAAGTTTTCCTGTGTCCCGGCCTACTGGTGGTTGGGACACATCTCTCCCACTTGCATCCCCCAAGTAAACACACAGAGATTTGTATTAATTATAACTTCTTGGCCATTAGCTCAGGCTTATTACTGACTGCCTCTTACACTTAAATTAACCCATAATTCTTATCTATGTTTAGCCATGTGGCTTGGTACCTTTTTTCAGTTAGACATTCACATCTTTCTTCCTCTGCAACTGGCTGGTGACTCCTGACTCAGCCTTCCTCTTCCCAGAATTCTCCTTGTCTGCTTATCCCACCTATACTTCCTGCCTGGCTACTGGCCAATCAGCATTTTATTTATCAACCAATCAGAGCAACACACATTCACAGCATACAGAACGACATTCCACAGCAGAAGCTGTCTTAGAGAATAAGAGAGCAATTGAGGAAGACACTTAGCATCCACACTGACCTCCACACACACATGCACACTTACATATGTGCACACCACATGAACACATATACACTCCAAAATTCACTCAGGTGGAGTCTGAGCACAGACGTATCGATCATGCCAGCCTGTCCATTTGGGCTCCTATGTATCTGAGTGGCACAATTCTCAGCAGGTGGATTTCATTGGTATTTGGTGAGGAATGGTAGAACGCCCAAGTTCAGGAGTGGAGACTGTGTAGCAGGTAGTAGAAAAGCCTGTGACACAGAAAGAGCATGGCCTATGGCAGGGGTAGACCATCATGGCATGAGACCGTGTGAATGGCTGGTGCATCTAGAGTACTGTCGCCAAGTGGAAAAACCATCAACAGCATTTACTTGACAGTTGTGCCCTGGTTTGTGAAGAGTCCTAAGCAGGAATCAGGCTCCTCTGCTCCCCTTTAGCTGTAGGCTTGTCACCCCAGCTTGGGAGGGAGATGTGGTTTTTGGCCCATGTTTTAAAAAGCCCACTTAGGAGCAAGAGTTCAGTGGAACTGTCGGTGCTAGCGTGCTTGCTTTCTTGGTCCTAGTGCTGGGTTTTGCTGCCTTTCCCGTGGGTTCAAATGGCTTCTGTTACTTGCGTCAAGTCAGGAAGCTCACCCCTCTGGTCTTTGTACTTTCGGTGGTAAATTATGTCTGCTGCATTCTGACCATCAACTCAGGCAGCCAGACTGCTTTCTGACTGATGTCCTGGGCTGCTGCATTGCCTTCTACCCCTCGAGTCTCGAGTCCTGATGGGCCAAGCACCCTTAAAGCAAACCCAGGCAGAGGAGTGGTGGACAGGCTTCCCTGCCTTGGTTCTCAAGCCAACGGGAGGCAATACCGATTCATCCTATTAAATGCTGTTTATACCTCCAGAGTCTGCCAGTAAAATATCGATTAAAATATTGGCCTCTCTTTGGCCTGGGGATTATAGGATGAAGTTTATTGCCGCTCTGTGAACAAGCCACATGCTGTTGTGGTAGGCTTTTTGTCGGCCCCTTGCCAATTCGAAAGTTGCTTTTTCATAACATGAGCTATTAACTAGAAGCTTTTACTCCTTGTTAGCCTCGCCGTAGATGTTTCTTTAATTCTTTTGAAGGTGTTTATTAGTATGGTATACCACTTTTTAAATAACGTATCATTTGCATGCACTAAAATTAACCCTTTTCAGTGTGCGGTTCTGAGTCTTACCAGATATACTTGAAGTCAGATACAGAATCCCCAGTTGCTTCAGATGTGTCCCAGGTGTCTTTGCTGCCACTGCTCAGCTCTGCACCCAGACCCTAGAGTGCAGTGGTATGTTTTCTGACTCTGGTTCTGCCTTTGTCAGAAGGTCACGTGAATGGGATGCACATGCATGGCTCCTTCCGCCTGGTTTAATGCACTGGGGATTCGCCCTTGCTGTCATGAGCTTCAATAGTTTATTCTTTGTAACTTTTAATGGGTTTTTTTTTTTTTGGTTTTTTGTTTGTTTGTTTGTTTGTTTGCTTTTGTTTTTCGAGGCAAGTTTTCTCTGTGTAGCTTTGTGCCTTTCCCAGAACTCACTCTGTAGCCCAGGTCGGCCTCAAACTCACAGATATCTGCCTGGCTCTGCCTCCCGAGTGCTGGGATTAAAGGCGTGCGCCACCACCGCCCGGCATAACTTTTAATTGTTAAGTACTATTCCGGTGCACAGATGTACCCCAGGTCATTGCATCTACTGAATGACATTTGGGCCACTTCAACGTTCTACAGTTAGGAGTAACTCCTGCCTTTTTACATTTTAGCATAAACTGGCTTTCATTTCACTTGGTAAATACCTACTAATGGGCACACTGTGTTATTTTCCCATTGAGGGTTATTTTGTGAACTTACCTGCCATCTGCCTATCTTCTTTGGTGAACTGTCTATTCACATCTTTCACAGCACTGCAGATCTTTAGATAGTGTATTTGCTCAGTGAGCGAGTGCAGAGTCCTCCCTACCCCCCACCCCCAAGAGCAGTCTGCTATGTGTGCTTACTAATGGATTTTTCCGTTTAACCTTCCCAGAGAATTTGTTCTGTAAACCCAATTTGCATGTCTAGGCAAATTCCTATCCAACCTCCAGTCTCCAGCAACTGTCCAGTTGTATATCAAACTGAATAGAGTTTCATTTTCGTACCAAGCAGTAAAAAAACATGGTTCCTGTTCCCATCTGGCTTTTCTGTGTTGTTCCATGAGGGCAACGTCAAGCAGCAATTTTACCCAAAGGCCTCTGGTTCCACATCACAGAGGATCTGACCTGCTGCCGCCCTGGCCTCACTTTCTCATGGCTGCAGAGTTCTATTGATAGTTGTCTAGCCCTTGCCCCAGGACCTGGGAGCCCAGGGCCAGGCATCACAGGACACCAGGGAATAGCACAGTTTTAAAGAAGGCTTTGAGTAAAGTTTGGGGAGAACAGCATGACGTGATAAGGGCGGTAAAAGACTGCCTTGGCGTGGTCCCCAGCCCATGTGTCCCCTTCCTATAAAGAAGAAGTGACAGGAGCCAGGGCCTGGACTTCTCCTTAGACCACCCTTACCTTGGCAGGTTTGCTGGTCATGGGGTGACATTCTGTAGTCAGCACCTTGGGACACCGAGATTCCAGCTCCAGGCATGCAAACTTGGACCCAGCCCTACCCCCACCTCATCCTTAGTAAATGGCGGTCATAGAAATTCACACATCAAAACATTTGAGAGGAGGAAGTGAGAGAATAGGAAAACCTTGGGCAAAGGTCAGCCACGTAGTAAACCCTCAAAGCGAACATGGGCATCGTTTTTAGAGACGTGGTTTGGCAAGCACAACTATAGTATTGCTGAGAACTTGTAGCTCCTCTGGTCTAGGTACCACCCTGCCCCTCGTGCAAATTTCTGTGCCCAAAACACTGTGATATAGTCACTGATCATCTGCTGGAAACCTGGAGGAGGAGGCGGGTCTCCTCTTAATACACCTTTAGAAAACTCTGCCCGAAGCGCAGCATTACTAGACATTCTGACACTAGGTCATCACCATGGCAAATAAACATGGCCACCTCTGCTAGATTGAGCTGCCCTGGTTCATGTCTGTGTTGCTAATAGCTGAGACACTAACAAACTAACAAACACAGGAATTCCCAATGGGCCCCTGCCTACAACCGAAAACTCATTTTTCTCATGTATCTGTGTCCTCGCCCCTGCACTACCCCAGAGGTTTACAAATTCGATCTTCAGCCTGGATCCAGGCACCTCATCCTTTTGAGCTCCCTCAAGGGCAGGTAGATGAAAGGAGGAAGAGGATGTACTTGGTCCCTTGCACCTTCAGCCCCTCACACAGCCCCCAGCAGTCCTGTCAACCTGGATGGTAACATAAAGGAATCCACTTGAAAGCCATTCCGCTGCTCTCAGAATGTGAGTTTTGCTGGTGTCTTTCAAAGCCAAAGCATCTCGTGTGGACCCAAACCACGTGAGATCCAGGATGCACTGAGTCAAGATGTCTGCCAGAAGGCAGGGGACAAGACCAGTAGCTCCGGGGAACTACTGATGGGCTGAACATATACTTCCTATCTCTTAATTAAACTACTAATAAAAATAATGTTCCTGCTTCCAGATGGGCAAATTGCTATGTTAGTCTGCATCTCTGAGCAGGGACGAGGTATGATTAATAAACCATATGATTAATCTATGGCTGATGATGGAGTTCTGTCTTGATAATTTCACAGGAAGTTAAAAGTATCATTAGAAACATGTGTAATCTACCCAACCTACGAGCAATACAGCTCAGCAGCACAACTAGAGAGTGCTGGTTGTTCATCCCAGATGACTATAGGCGTAACTGGGAGCTGTGGCCACCTTAGCTGCCCGGCACAAGATACTAGACCATACAGCAGTAGTCTGGGCAAGGGGCAACACTCAACATTCAACATAAGCCCCTCACAAATGCCTGTGGCACTGTAAGAACATAGAGACGTTGTGAGTCAAACCATCCCTAATCTAGAACAGTCATATAGGGTTAATGGGTCAGAAGTTCTGTCAGCCACATTGCCTCGCTGCTCTTAAATCCCTCAGTGTGTGCACATACAAACTTTACCTGCTTCGCAAGACCCACTCATAAGAACAAGCCAGTGAGTGGGTGTATCTAGGAACTAGTGTGTAACAGGAAGATGGAAAACCGACTTTCCAGAGTCGTGTTGCTGTTCTTTGGGCTGAGTACATTTACAATTTATGAAGCATAGGTGCACTTTGTATGTGGTGACTTTTTGGTGGAGGAATCTGCAAGAGAATTCTACCCCCAAAGCTAACTTACCCATATTCAGTTTGTAAAAATGAAGCGAGGAGGAGGAGGAGGAGGAGGAGGAGGAGGAGGAGGAGGAGGAGGAGGAGGAGGTTTCTTTCTGTGCTGACTAACATGCTATAACCTAAACCTAGCAGGCCCATCGTCAAAGAATTGTCTAGACTCTCTCTGCATCCATGACCAAAGCTGTTGAACTCAATTTTAAGAAGCAGAAATGGAACAACCAACCCTCATCTTCAAGTTGTAAAAGCCGCTACTCAGAAGCCTTGTGTGAAGAACACATTAGTTTCAGACGCTGATTGTGGGGCAGTGACATTTACTGCACAGCTGAAGTAAAAGCCCCAGGTTTGCACCCCAAATAACGAAACTAACAGAACAGTACTGTGTGCCATGCCCACCCGTTGAGACACGGTCACCCTCAGAGAGGACACTGTCTGTGGAGTGTCCTTTCGAGCTTTCCATGTGCACCACATTCTTCAAGACCCAGGTCAAGTGCCTCAGCTTCCCCGGCGTCCATGCAGCCTCTCCTACCTATGACCTCTGCTTCTCTGACCTCCTTACACTCAGCGTGGTGAAACACACCACTTCTGTAAAGCATTCCCAAAGTGGTTTCTAATCCTTCTAACTAGACCATAAACTCCCTGGAGGGCCAGAACTGAATCTCCTGCTTATCTCATCAACTGGCTTCAAGGCAATTGGGTGAGTGGCAATTGGAAAGTAGTATGTACTCAGCCAGTCTCTTTTAATTTATCTTACTGCTCACTGGCCTCTTTGGAGGTCCTTGGGATCATTTGTCACCCCTCCTTTTAACCAGACTTTGCCGTGCTCTGTGGGGACTCCTTGGAATCTCCTGGGCCTGCCCATCTCTGGGTACAGCTGGCTGCAGGCATTTCTGGCGTCTGCCCCTGTGACTTCAGTTCTGAGTCAACATTTGACACGGTCCCCATTGCTCAAGAATGTGTGCCTGTGTGGCTCTTTTAAGTCACTGTCATGAGAGAATGTCCTGATAGGCCTATTTAATTGCTCTGGTAAATGCCTGCGTATCTGCCTCATCCCTCTTCTCCCAAAGACTGCAGAGAATTTGTTGTTTGTTTTTGAGACAGTGTCTCGTGTACCCCATCCCAGGCTGGCTTTAGCTCTTGAACTTAGGATCCTCCTTCCCCCCACCTCCCAAGTGCTAGGGTCACAGTTGTATCCCACTAGGTCCTGTTTATAAAGTGCTAGGGATGCCACCCACGCTTTTTGCTTGCTACCCACGCATTCTACCAACTACATCCCCAGTGTGCCTCCTTCAATACTGTAAGCCATCTATATTTTCTGTATAGGCCCATGTACATGTATAAACAAATTTGTGTGGGGATACACATACAGATAAGCACCACACGCCCTTAAGCTTTGGTGGGGGAGATAGAACATTCTTCCTTTTTGAATCTTTTCTGGAAATTTTTTGTTGGTTATAAAAGAAAATTTTTGTGCTGACCACCAATGGGGCAATAGTGGGAACAAATTCTTTCCTATCTATATCGGTGAAGGCAACTGGAGTTTATGCTGTCCCTAGTGTATTCGTGATGCCATTATCTGGCCCAGCACAGGTAATTGAGTCAATAAATCTTTCCTAGGAATGTTAAAATACCTATCTGGTACAGGCTGGAAGCAGGGCCCCAAGCTGAGTCCTCTGCCTGCCACAGACCTGCATGGTGTCCAGTGAGGTCAGTGTGTGTTTAACTGACTCCTTCTGACCTCGCTTGGGGTTCCTCTGGCAAACACTGCTGCAGTGTCGGATAAAATGCCAGGAGTAAAGCCTCCATGTCAAAGCATGATCACGTGATGAGCTCTGAGGACTGCCAGGAGCAGAAGTGACAGAAGGAAGGAAGGTTCCCCAGGAGATGGTAGGACACGCACGCACGCGCGCAGCATTTCCATAATGAATAGCATGTTCACAGTCCACCCACATCTGTCGGCATCCTTCATAGTTAGGCCCTGCCAAGGGTGATCAACCCATCCCCGGCTGGGTTTTCATTCAAGCAACAGGGCTGTGATCATAGTATTGCTTCAGTACTTCTGAACTGGAAGAACATTTGAAAAACTTAACACTTAGCCTCCTGCAAGACAGCATGATCCTGGAGAAATCTGGGGAGTACTTTCCATGAGTGTGTGACTAGTCACAGGAGATTGTCTCCCACTCCACATTTTTGTCCTGGGAAGATAGATGGTTGACGGGTGTGGGGCAGGGTCTTCTGCACCATTGAGCCAACCACAGATTCATGCTCTTCATGATTTTTGACCTGCGAAGATAGGATAGTTAAAATGCTTGTGTCTCGTATCTGTTTCCTTAACCTTTAACTGTGACCGTTATAGCAAACTGCAAGCCACTGCTCCTACATGTGAGCACCTCCATCCCACACTTAGCATATTTAGTCAGTTTCTTTTCCATATCCACCCAGTGACAGCTGGAAGGGTTCCTCTAGTGTGACAGATTGTCAGCACACAGACATAGATGGCTTTTGATGTGTATTTTTAGTGGGAATGGATGATTTTTTAAGTGAGCTTTTTCCAGAAATGCAACAAGAATAATTGTTATTCCATATGTTAAACTTGCAGGATCTTTTTTCCTTTTAGGGTTAAGGTCAATCTAGTTAGTATCTATTAACAAATATCTTAAATAAAAGATATCAAGATTGTTAAAAAAATATTCTGATATTTAGAAGATAGCTGTGGATAATCAGTAAACCAATTTACCCCAGACCTCTTTTACCTAAGAGATGAAAATTAACTTAAAATAGTTTCAATTTTTTTTTCTGGAGCCTTCTTATGTTTTCTTAGGTAACTAATCAATCCCTTTAAATGGGGGGCTATAACTTGGCAGATGGAGAAAATATTTCTTCACATTTATTTGTTAGATTTCAAGCTAAAAAATCTAAAGTTTATAGGACAATATTTCCCTAATGTTTTTAATTTTTAAACAGTTCACACCTATAATCTGAGCACTTGGCAGGCTGAGGCTAGAGTTCCAGAACCTTTCTGAGCCTCCCCCATACCCCTCCCACGATCTCTTTGTGGCTTCTGGCTTCTTAAGAATATTTTATCAGGACTAGGGAGTAAGTTGAAGCTGTAACCTGGCTACTGCTGAGACCGTCAGTACTATGGACCATTTAGTAGGAGGCTGCACTGTGATGTCTTACAGTCCTGACCACAAAGACTATCCCTGCAGGAACTGTAAGGATGAGCCTCTAGAAAGGACTTCATGGCACTTAAGTCCCTCTTTCTGTGAGCAGTCCCTCCCCAGAGTATGAAAATAGCCCAGGCTCTGACTGGGAAGAGCCGTTTCCATACCAGAAAATGGGTCTGGCCTCTCTGGGGACTGTCTCCACTCTCTCACGGTAGCCGCAAAGGATGTACCTTCAGGTTCATTCAAAGTACTCCGTGTGTGGACACAGCCTTCCCTGCTGCTGCTGGGCCTTTCCCTGGTTCCTCTTAAAGCTGCTGACATTGTAAACAGCAGATCCTAAAGAATGTGGAACCGAAGGAGAAGAAGCGGCATGAATGGATGGAAGTGCAAACCTTCAGTGGCAGGGGTCCTGTGCTGTGGTCCTTGACACAGCTGTCCCAGCTAGATCCACAGGCCTCCTGAGAGGATGTGGACCTCTGGTGGCCTCAGAGGGCTGAACAGAGCCCTCAGGAGACAGGGACTTCTGCCACCTGGCCAAGCAATCCAAGCTTTCAGATGGGAGCACCTGTCTTCTGAGTAGGAGGACGCATAAAGCCTGAGGACATCCTTGGCACCTTGGAATGACAATTTATACAGAATAGCAGAAAGGCTTAAATGAAAAGATTACAGAAACGAAACCATGGAAACAAAATTACAGAAACAAGCTCCATTGACAGCCTTTCTTCTGCCCCCAAACTGCACCCATGCCAATCAGTGCCACCAGTCTTTCTGCAATCAGATGCCCCCCTCCAGCCAAAGCTTGGCCTGGACCACGAACACTCTATTTGCAGGTACCAGGCCCCTGTGTGTACTTAAAAATAAGATTAATGAGCATTTTAATAACCAAGAGGAAGCTTTGTTATGGTAAATAGTGATATTTTTACACCATAGAAACTCAGAGTACAAATATATGTGCATATAAAATGCATTAGTGAGTCAGGGGAGAGGATACTAACATGCATGCTATTATTAGACTACCAAATTTGTGGATGGTATGTCCTGTGGTTTTATAGAACTTTTTTAATAACCTAAAATGATATGTTGATTTCTATACTGAGGAAAATACACACCGCTTACTCCTACATGCTTTTGAATAGGTGCTGTAATGAAGGAGGTTAGAAAGAAAAGGAACCAGAAATTGCGTCTGGTTTGCATATTGAGGTCAAAATGATTATCCTAAGACTCCAAGAATGAAAGTGGCCCATCCCCACAGAAACAGGGTGCCCTGAGTCAGAGGATCACGGGACATGTGTGAAGCCCTTCAGCTGTCAAGAGAGCTCCTATTTGTATTTACAAATAACTCTCCCTACTAGATAAATGTTACTCCCAAGTGTCCCACGTTACCAGGGTATCAAAAATCATCTTTCTGTCAGTCTAGTGGACTTTGACACTTCTGCATGAGCTGGGTTTAAATGACCATTCAGGTCATGAAAGCCACAGTGTGGTAGGAAGACAAAAATTGCCATTGCAAAGTCTGTTTTTTGCATTCATTGCACTTGACTTTTTTTTTAATTGTTGTTGCTTTTGGACTTTTGGTTGTGTTACTAATCAGGTGGGCTCAGCTCCCACCACAGCCACCAGTTCTGCGTTCTCTTTGCTTCTCTATATTAGTTTATTCCTTTGTGACTAATAGGAGCTTTAACCCGGATCAAGCTCTGTATTTATTGATGTCTCATGAAGAATAATGGACAGCTCTGTAGGCTGTGGAATAAGCTGCACACACACACACACACACACACACCCAGCCTTGTTGACTGGTTGTCTTAAGACTCCGGGCTTTGTTCCATGAAGGACCTATATCCTAACATATCTTAACGTTTTAGAAAACCCATGCTGGTTTGTGTAATTGCAGGACTGTTTATAGGTGGAGTCTTCATGGACTATTGCTGCTTCAGGGCAAGGTCATTACTCAGAATGTCACATCTTTGGAATGTTAAGGTTATATTAAACTTCCATGCTGAACTTGTGAAAAATGAAGTCCTTGCTATTTCATTATATTCAAAAGCAGAAACTGTGTATAACTAGCTGGTTGGTTCCATTTAAAGTGTCAATGATTATCCATAGGAAGGCAACCTTGGTTAAATCTGACCAATTTTTGAAAAGCCTAGAGAATATGTGCACGTTAAATCTTCATCCAATAGGGGAAAAGCCTTTTATATTCCACTCTTAATTTTATTTTAGGAATTCTTTTACAGTCATATTGTGTTCCCTGTTTAATATGGTGTAAGCTATTAATGGCAGCATGTACCAGACAATGAGCTTCCAGACTAAATTCAAAGCAAGTTGCTTGATATGCACTGTAGAGATCTGTTATATTGTAAAAACAGGATTAAAAACCAGTGCTGCCCCTAAGTGAAGACCCTCCAGGATGTATCTGTTCCCTGTGAGAAACATTACCTGGTTTTCTAAGAAGGACCTTCACTCTGTGTGCTTTGAGAGAAGCACAGGACCATGATAGGTTGCTGTCCACAACTGCAGCATCCAACATCTGCATCCACGTGCCTTGATGTAATCCTTTGGTCCAATTTACTGTCAAAATGACTTTATAGATGGTTCAGGGTATCTCCTCACAGTGGGGAGAGACTGTTTAAATTGATCCAAGTGCTTAGTAAAATAGCCATTGAATTGCTTTGCATGAAGACAGTGTTTGCATGGACAGATGCTTTCAAAGCCAATCCTTGGAAGGAGCTAGAAGGAGAAAGTTACATAATGCAAAGAGCCAAACTCTGAAGCCTAAGACAGAAGGCAATCTAACTGGCCTCTCAGAAGCCATGGCACTAAAAAGTACTAGGGATTCAAGGCTCTACCATCATTCTCTTGAGGTTCCAGCTGGACCAGATGAACAAGGAGAAAGCATGGGATTCCATTGGTACAAGGTCTTCATATGGTCTCTAAAGACCCAAAGAAGCAGTCCATGTCAGTCACTTACATTGGGGATTCATGGAGCATAGTGAATTGTGAATGGGACAAGGACAAGGGGCTTGGGTTAGGGTATCATCGTGAAAGGAAGTTCCGGGCAGGTCTGAGTTTCACTGTGTTTGCTTGTAAAGATGTCCTCTGTGACCAGCTCACCACTGTCTTGATAGGATCTTACTTCCATCCATTTCATGATTCAGGAAGAACCTCTTTCAGGTAGGAACTTCTCCTGCTTTAAGGAAACAGAGAAAGGTCAGTGTGGTCTTCTTGCACCCACCATTTCTAAGATGCCTTTTTGGGAACTGCATGGGTTAGGCAAGTCACAGTTAACTCACTGCTGCATTAATATATGAGCTCTCCCAGAGTTTAGAGGCTGTATGATCGACTCCCACGCACAGAGGCATTTCAGAGAGCGATGATTTGGGGTGTGGAAGAAGTCCATCACTTGAAATCTGCTGCTCCGGAGGCAGGGTCAGGCTGCAGGCTTGCTCTCAGCCAACTGTATACAGAACAAACAGCTCCAGCCCCTAATGAAAAGCTTGCCTCTGTGTGTGCCAGTGGGGGCTCCTCCTGGCTCTGTGTGTGCCCATGGGGGCTCCTCTGGGCACACAGCCCTCAGTGACTACCGTCCCATTCGGGACAATCTGTTAGAACCACACACGGTAAACTGTTACATCAAAGCATGTGTGTGGAAAAGAATTTTAATGGGAGGTAATCTGTACACCTTGGCTAGACAGAGAGGTGAGGGGAATTGACATTATTAGAGATGGGTAAGATGATTGTGAAAACACTTGCAATTCATGAAGAATCTGTACTCAAATTGCCTTTACTAAGGCTGAAACCCGAAAGTAGACATCTGTGGCTGGAGTGCCCCACTGTGCCGTGGCAGCTGTGTATGATAGGGAGCAGGGCACACCAGCCCTAGCATTCTTGGCCACAGAATCAAGTTTTGATGGATGAATGTACACTTGTGTATTCTAACTTAAATATAATATTTATATATCAGGTTTCACTGCTTTTTCAATTGTAAATGACTTATTGCATGTTGAAACTAAATCATTCGCTGACAGAATTGTAACAGATTGGTAAATGAGCTTTCTATGAATGCATTAAAACCATAATCTCAGCATTGGGGGAATATTTAAACCTACAACACTGTAATTTAGTAGAAGTTCATGGTGCCGATTTATATATAAATCTGTAAGTGTATATTATTAAATAGCACATTTGTCAAGACATGACCTAGATACAGATTCAATTTGTCACCACATAGCAAGTAGTCATCGCACAGGCTTCAAGCACCAAACCACCCTCATGCTTTGATCCACACAGGCACAGGAACCCCAAAGGCTGGACCCGCTAGTACTCATATCTTAATAGTAAAATTCTACCCTTCTCCCAAAACCCGACTCAGATGCTGCCTTTCCATGAAGACCTCCGCAGGTTCTTCTGCTTCCCCCGTAAAGCTCCTTTGCAGTAGCACATCAGACTGTAGCCTATGACATCTGTGCAGGAGCATCCTCTGGCCCTAGGTATCAGACCCAGGCCCTCTTGCCTGACTGATGTAAGACCACACACCACATGCATGTGTGCACACACAGATGGGGAGAGAGGCAGGGAGGGAGGAAAGGAGGGAGGGAGGGAGGGAGGGAGGGAGGGAGGGAGGGAGGGAGGGAGGGAGGGAGGGAGGGAGGGGGAAGGGAGGACGTGAAGAACATTGTATAGCAGAGGAGATGACAAGTTGTCGTTTGCCCCTTGAGCTCAGGAGGTGTATCAGTAATAATTCCACAGAGGGATAACTTATGCAACTAATATTACAGACTTCAGCAAGACATCTTGTTCAAATATAGAGACACTTTTTGAGGGGTTTAGTACATGTAAAATGGTTTAATATTCTTTAATATTGGCCCACTTGGAGCTAGAGTGATGTCTTAGTGTACAAGAGCACTGGCTGCTTTTCCAGAGGTCTGAGGTTCAATTCCCAGCCCCCGCATGGCAGCTCAGTGCGATCTGTAACTCCAGTTTCCGAGGATCTGAACCTTCTTCTGGCCTCTGCAGGCAACGAGCATGCAGGCAGATATATAAGCAAAACATTTATACACACAAAACAATAAAAATTTTAAAACAACTTCCTATTGGCCAACTTCATATAATGAGTTTTGTAGCGCTGCAGATATCTAGCGGAACGATTAAATGAAATTGATCGTCTGTCTTTAGAGAGCTAGTGTATATGGCTAGTTTCTTCATTTATCACGGGCTCACAGAATCTGTCGCGGACTTTCTGTAAACACATTCTAAGTCTAAAAATGTCTCAATATAAACTTTCCCCCTTTTCCTTTTACCGTGAGCTGACGTTCTGTTTGCTTCCTGGGGCTCCCGAGGAAGGGAGGCTCTGAACCTGAGGGGTCTTGCTACTGAGCTGCCTGCCCTGGGCTGGACTGGGGCCCCACTAAGTGACTTCTTGACTTGTTGTATACAAAAATGAATTCTGTGACCCTAAAAGCATAGCCCCCGTCCAAGGGAGCTTTTACCATTAAAGAGAAGGCAGAAACTAACCGAGCATGGTAGCTGTTTGGGAGAAAACTGAGGTGTGACATCCTGGCTGATGGCCATAGGTTTCAAGCCATGTTTAATGATTGTAAATGGTTGGAGTCTTAGGACTGGAGTGTAACTGTTAGCCAACTCACCAAGGTTAAGTGTCCAGTTGCCGGCTTCTGGCCTCCTGGTTAAATCTGTTGTGGGCTTTTGTTAAAGATTTTGTTAAAACATCTTTCATTTGCTTGCTCTTTGTTTTAGCCTCCACCAAGGAAAAAAATTAAAATACTTTTTCTTATACTCCTTTATTTAAGGGCCATGAGACAAAACATCTTCTGTCTAGTCATAAAAATTCTTTCCAATGTATAATTTACTCAAAAGGAGTGATTTCTTTGAAAAAAAATCCCCCCAAAGTCCGAAGCTCACACAGACACAGCCTCTGTGTGTCCCACAGTGGCACTCAGAGTAAATATGAGCACTGTTTATAAAACGACACACTTAATCATGAAACTGGAAATATTTAAATTACTGTTCAGATGAAGGCTATAGATCTTACAATAATAAATTGCTGTGAAGATGCTGTGGCCACCAAAGGGTGGCTAGGATAGCTGCTTAGTTTTTTTTGTTGTTGTTGTTTTATTTTGTTTTTTCTGTTGCTGGGGGGGCAGTTTTGTATTGATTAATTTACTCTGTGTATACCTCATATTTGTAAGAAAGTAAAGCAATTATAGACATTCTTTCACCTTAAAGACACTGAGGTTGAACAGTTGCTACAGTATAGGATCTTCCAACCTAGAGATGCTGTATGTGCTCTAGAAAGCCACGCAGGGCTGGTTTCCTACCTGAAGCAACTCTTGGAATATACAGTAGAACAGAACGGCAGTCTGAAATGAAGGTGGGGGAATATGAAAGACACTGTGGGATGATGGGAGACACATGTAAGAAAAGAAGAGCCTTCTAGAGAGGAACGGGCCCGGGGAAAAGTGGTGCATTGGCCTAGAGCCCTGAAAGTCAAGGAACCACAGGGTACTTTTAGGGCAGAGAAAATATTCTGCATGACACTGTGGTCATGGACACAGAATGTCATGCTCCTGCCTACACCCACAGAACCCTATAGTGCAGACTGCACCTATATAAACTGAAGGCTGTAGTGAGTAATAATGAGCCAAATATTGGTTCATTCGTTGTAACAAATACGCTACACTAAGGAAAGATGTTTGTGGTGGGCTGAGGGAGAATGGCCTCCATAGTCTCATATGTTTGAATACTTGTTTCCCTGTTGATGGCACTGTTAAGCAGGATTAGGAGATGTGGCTTTGGTTGAGGTGTGTCACTAGGAGTGGGATTGGAGGCTTCAAAGACTCAGGCAATTCCCAGTGCTCTCTGCCTCCTACTTGTGGATCAAGGTGTGAGATCTCAGCTGTTCCATACCTTTGCTGCACCGTAATGGACACCAAGCCTCTGAAACCATAAGTTCACTTAAATGCTTTCTTTTACAAGTTGTCTTGGTCATTGTGTTTCTTCACAGCAATAGAAAAGTAACTCAGACAATGTTAATAAGGAAAATTTAGTAATAGAAGACTAGAATGGAGGATAGTGTGTGGGCTTTATGTTTTCCACAGTTTCTTTATAAACATGCAACTAAAAAAGCAAAATGTGTATTGGTTTGAAAATTGCTGTGACACATAAAGATAATGTTTGAGCTGGGCATGGTGGTGCATGCTTGTAACCCCAGCATTCTGCATGCTGGGGTAAGAGAATGGGAAGTTGGAAGCCTTATGGGTTACAAAAAAGAATTCATACCCACCTAGGCTATATAGTGAGACTGTCTCAGAAACAAAACATAAAACCATTGGGGCTAGGGTGCAGCTCAGTCATAGAATACTTGCTTGCATGTGCAAAGCCCTGGATTCTATCTCAAACAACAAAGACAAAGAACCATGAAAATATTCAGCAATAGCCAATCATCAACACAGCGCTGAGGACATATAACTTTTATATAAAATTTTATATAACAAATACTTTTGTCAGCAGTGACAAAATCCTCGCCCCAAGAAAAAATCATAAGGAAGGAAGGGTTTATTTTGGCTCACAGTTTGGAAATACAGGTCATCATGTCAACAGGAGCACAAGGCAGCTGATCTCACATTTCCTCCTCCATCAGGAAACAGAAAGAGATGAATGGGGATGCTCAGACCCCAACCCATGGAACAGTGCTGCCCACAGTCAGGGTGGCTCTTCCGCTCCCATTTAAACCTTTCTGGAAACAACCTCACAAATGCCAATATTTCCATGGTGGTTCTTAATGCAGTGAAGTTGGCAATGAAGATTAACAATTGCAGCATGCTTAGGGGGTTTATCACCAGCAACCCCACAACAAACTGTAAAGAAGATTTTCCATCTCAGGAGAGATGAGGGTGATACAGGAGGCACATGAGGGCCTGACTTCCAGCCAACCACCCCATGTTCCTGGACAGGGTTCTCGCTCAAAGGACCAGAAGAAATGGAACTAGAGTGGAGAACAGTTGTCTCAGCACATTCCAGCGGGCAGGAGAGAGAAGAATTTGGTAGAGAATCAGTCGTTACTAGCACTTTTCCTAAGACAAGAATAATAAAGGAGACTGGAAATGTCTACCAAGCCTGAGGATGATGAGGGGAGATCTGGGGGGAGGGAGACATTTCAAAACTGTGGCAGTTATAGAGATGGGCTTAGTAATGAAGAATCCTTTTAAGAAACACATAGTCATCCTTTGAGAGGACTGAATGGTGGGGGTTTTATTGATTTTTTTCTTAAACTATAAAAGTCAGTCTATAAGAAAAAGCTATGGAGTCAAAATCTGTTAGAGATGGAAGTTGGATGAAATGGTAGGAAAGGGTGAACCTTAAGAAGCAGCCCTGCCAGCAAAAGAAACGGGGAGATTTATTAGCATAAAAAATATATTGGGTGGTTTACTGGTCCTGCTACACCCAAGATTTGGGGTTTTGAAGAAAGAAGCTAACAAAGCAGGTGGACATTTTATCATCTCTGTCTTCCGTCAAGAGCTGGAGTTACTTCATATCCATGTAGTGAACTGATGGCATTGGTGGCGTTGACGTTCTGAGGCATTTGTCTTTGAAATCCCCCACACAGGTAGTGCATAGAAGGCACCATTTTTAATGAGAGTCCCTTAGAAATTGCCCTGTCTCATCTATTTATCTTCCAAAGAAGGAGAACATCACCAAGAAAGGTTCTAGTTAGGGACTGTCTGGAAATCCTGTGTCCCCCAAAGGGCAGAGTCAGGGCTCAAGCAGAGGGGTTTGTTCAAGCAGTCCTTTCTTACATGGTTCCACAGAGGGAGAATGTAAGCTGAGTCGTGAGGTATCTGGTTCCTAGCTGCCGATAGACAGCTGGTGTTATAATGGGAGGTGTGAACTAAAAGCAGAGTTCTTTCATGGAGTGAAAATATAGCTCTGTACCAGTAAACTGGCCCTGTTGAAGACCAGAGCAGCATGGTTTCACAAGAATCCCAGAGTAGTATGACCATATAATTTCAAAAGGAAACCCCAGTCAGTCAGTGTTGTTCCGTCTCCTCCCCTGCCTCAGCACCTGGCAGTGGCTGATCTATCATCTTTCGGGATGGATTTTCTCTTCTGGATTTTTAAGTATGTGGAATCATCTGGTAGGGGTGTTTTGTCTTTTTTCACTTTGCGTATGATTTTCAAGATGGATCCGTGTGGTGTAGCAAGTTCTCAGTACTTTGTCTCTCTATGAACAAGTTACTAAGTGGACACATCACATGCTAGGCCATCCTTTGTACTACTCACTGTGTCCATGGTGGACAAGGCTGCCATGACTATGCATGGACAAACGTTTTGTGTAGACATATGTTTTCCACTTTCTCGCATACATATGTATGTGGGACTGGAATTGCTATCATTCTATTGTCTCTGCCACCTCCCTTTTTTTTTGTGACAACACCTCATCTTATACTACTAAAGTAGGCAAGAAAAGATGTCTCATAGTGGTCCTGATGCTGCAATGCTAGGGAGGGGCAGCACAGGAGAGTGCCGCCCAGCCAACAAACAGGGCAAGCCCGTGGCTTATATCGCCCAAGAATGGGCATTTGGACCATCACAGCTGTTTACTGTAGACCAGTTCGGCCATTTGTTTGTGCCAATGAGCCATGCATCTTAGAACCAGTGCCAGAAGTCCTCCCACCACTCTGACCAAGGTAGAAGTGGCTACAGGGTCATCTAGAGTTTGTTGAGACCTAGGATTGCATCTATGGTGCAAACGGAAATAGTCCTGGCTGGGGCTGGGGCTGGGGCTTCAGGAGCCAGGACAGTGAGCCAGGACCTACTCCGTAGTTGTCTTAAGGCATCTTGGAGCATTAAGGAAACCGGTGTTGGCAGAAGGTAGCCTGTCTGTCTGTTGGGTTACAAGGTAGGGACATTGTCTGTCTGTTAGGTTGGCAGTCCATTTACTCTGGGCAGTCGGAGCAGAAAAGGAAAGGGCAACAGCTTCTACTTAGGAGTCACATTGCCCCGTCCCTAGTGTCTTTGCTTATTCATGGAAACATGAATCTCAGAAGGAGAACTTCTAATATGGACTTAAAGATCCTATCATTAATACAGTGGTTTCTACCCGTGTTTCCCATCTGCCCAGTGCCCCAGGAAGAGGGGAGTTCCTTTCCTCTGTCTCATTTAAGCCATTTAACTTCTTATAATTATTATTTCTACCTTTTTAGTGGTTTGTTCCGCTGTGTTAAACTTCTTTCTCCCGTGCACTGGGAAAGACAGAAGGAGCCCCACAGAGCACCATGACCTGTTGGGACATGTCTCTTTCTCACAAGTCCAAAGCGGAAGGAGTCGGGTGTTTTGGATTTTGTCACCTTGGTCGACCCTAAGAACTGAATTACTCAGTGTGTACCCTACTGAGGCTCGTCATCAGCTGGGTGCTTTAGTCTGTACCTAATCCACACTTGGAGATACTTTCATCATCACTTTGATTCACAAGTTGCCTTAATTTATTAAGGGCAAGAAGCGTTCTGAACCAAACAAACATTTTTTTTAAAGCAAGGTTCAACCCATTTCCCTTGCTCCCCAAAGCCCTCTTAATCCCAAAATATCTATTTAAAGTATATTTCTAGTATTTCTACTCAAGTTCCCTTTTAAAAGATCTTTCAAATACCTACACTCTAATACCCATGACTTAATTTTTAGAAGCCTCTGTGGCCATATAAATGGATTGCTTTAGAATGAAAGTAGGAGTCCATATGTTCAGAGGCAAGAGATTTTTTTTCTTCCCAGAAAATTTGAGGAGTCAGAAATATAAACCCCCAGAAGGAAGGATGTGTGCTATTTAAGAGCTACCCTTGGGAAATAGTTTATATTTGCTAACATTTGTCATGTGATGACTATTCACATCCTGCATTTTAAATGATCTGATTTTGACAGTGACTTGGCTGACATATACATGTTTAGCCTCACATGATGGGCAATGCCATACTGCTTTTAAAAAAAATAAAGTGTGTTAATGAACAATTTCTATTGTTTGCCCTCTCAAGCTTTGTGTCCACAGCGTTGTGGACTCTTTTGTCTCAGAACCTATTCTGGCTGCTCATCTCCCTTGCCCTTCCGCTCTGCTCTCAGCCCTGTAAACTTCCTGTGAACTTCAAACATGCTTGCACCGGTCACCTAAAGGCTTATCACGCTGCAGCTGGGTGGCCAACTTTCCTGTAACCTGAACAGAGGAGGAATGCCCTCTCCATCAGATGGCCCGGGCCATGCTCTGTCCCCTCTGAGAGGCTGCTTTTGTGACTCCAAGGGTCTGATTTCGGTTCAGCCTGCCTTTCTCACGTGTCCCTTGGCCCATCATGGCCTGGGAAGCAGGATGTTATCTATACCCATTTATCTCTAGCATTTGGAGTGAAGCCAGGTCTCTTGTTCAATAACCGATCAGCAGTGCTCCAGAGGCCGGAGCCTGGGGCACCTGCAAAGAGGTAACAGATATGCCTGGCCATCATCAGTGTCTTGTCACAGCAGCTTGCTCCTGGAGAGACTCTGCTCCACACAGCTTCAAGCATCTGAAAAACAGAAAGTTGCTTCCCTTTTCTTTTTGTTTTATTTTTGCTTGTTTTAAGTCTCATAAAAGTAATGGCCAAAAACAGCTTTTCCTCCACCCCACCCCACCCACCCCACCCCACCCCCACCCGGTCATCTGTGACCATTCAGCACGGACTGCTGTGGGAAAAGCACATTTTTCCGAATGAAGCTTCCTCCTGTTTCTGAATTGATCCACACTTCTAACCTCAGCTCCCAGTTCATTCAGAAGTTTGTTTCTCTGGATAGTGAGTTAAAGATGGCAGCTTGAGGGGAGGGTGCTCACTTATCTGCCTTTCAGGCCTCAGCCAGCAGGGCCCCTTCTTGGGGATCCTTCCATCAGGACCTACCACTTCCCAGTTCTTGGGAGCATTTATCACATTCGAGATGAGAAAAATCAATTATGCCGTCTGCCACTGCTTTCAATCCCAGTCTCAAAACCTCTGAAGGTAGAGATGACTTTCTTCACACTGTTCCCCAATACCCGATACAGTAATGGAAGTAAAAATAAATTGAATTAATCTCTCCCAGCTGCCCAGCACTGATAACTGACTCAGAGATTCATTTCCAGCAGCAGTCTCATGAGACGATGTTTGTAATAGTAAATAAAGTTCTAAAAAGTTCAAATACAGAGGCATTAGTGGCTTAATTAGAGAGATGGGACATTGAAAAGGAGAAGGGGTGGAGAGAAGCCAGAATTAACCTACAGTTAGCAGCCAGTCAGGTGTTTCTTGATAGTGTCGTGTGTGTGTGTGTGTGTGTGTGTGTGTGTGTTTTAACTAATTGTGATGATTGATTATGATATGTCAAACCATTGAACTTCATCAGGTTTTTGAAAAAGTATTAAAAGAATTATAAATTATTTTTACATTTTATGCCATAATTTTATTATCAGTTTGTTTGTGAGTTTTACCTGTAGCATTACAGTTAAAGGTCGCAAGGGACTATCTAATAGAGTTGTACAAATTTTTTATCATTTGCTTCCCTGAGAGACAACACAAAGGACTGTGTGTATCTTAAAAGCCCTTGCCATCCTAATTAAGAGGCAGCCGCTTCCATACTTGTTTCCCCATTTAATTACATAAGCCGCTCTGACTGTGATGTAGTTACAACCTCAATTGATAATTAGCATGGAAAATGCACTTGGCAGTGAAATACAGCCATCTCCATGGTGTGACTTTGGCAGTAGAAAAATGCCAAGTGTGACCCAAATGCCAGTGTAGGATTGAACAGTGCCAGGTAGTTCTGGACTTACTCTGCCCCTGTAAAATCTAATCAATTACAGTTTCCAAATCAGACCTCACAGAAAAGCACCCGAGGCACAGTGCATATGTGTACATCCATATATGTATATACACAGTGTTTTGGATATATTTACACGTCATTAAAAGGATGTTTCCTCCCTAGTCATACATCTAAAGGAAACCTTTTAAATCATTCCTCTCAAAATTATCTTCATCTTTCTAAATAATGTGTTTGTACTCATGAGCCCAGTCTAGACAGCACCACTGACTCTTATCCCAGTGGGTGAGGCTTTCCTGTGGACTCTGCAGCCTTCTCCTTCCCGGCAGAGTTTGTGATAAGTCAGGGAGTCCTCATCAGCCTCCCTCAAATGATGCAAATAATGCTTACTGTAGAGCCAAGGAGTGGGGTTTTCTTCTTGTTCAGTTGTATGGTTCCTTATTTGTGTGTACCCATTCATTCATTCATTCATTCATTCATTCATTCATTCCCATGGTGCTGGGAATGGAACCCAGAGCCTTGCTTATTCTTGGCAAGTGTTCTGCCACTGAACTAAACCCCCAGCTTAGTTGATCTTTTGAGACATGGTCTCACTCTGTAGCCCAGGCTGAGCTAAAACTAAAATCCTCCTGCCTCAGCCTCCTGAGTACTAGAGTTACAGGTGAATAGCACCCTATGCCCAGCTCCTATGCATTGTCTCTTATTGTCCCTCTTCTTGTCTCTTTTCTATCTGGATCCCGTCTGTGGGAGCCCATTTTCAGGTTCCTTGTGGCTTCACCTAGCAGGTCTGCATAGAGAGGATGATTGGACCACGGGCCTGAGTGCAGGTGTCTGAGATGGTCTGCACTTGGCTGTGCTGGGGGAGGAGGTCTTTTGCCCCACTTCTTGGCATTTCTATAAACACCTTAGGGCAGAAACAGTCAGGGCCGGTTGGAATAGGTTCCAGGCCCTCTCAAGGCTATCCTTTATTTTCTATCTGTTTATCTCCACGCTCTAAATCCTTCTAATAGTTCCTGCTGCTCTCACTCAAGGAAACTCTGGGGAACTGTGGGGTTGGTGGGTAGCCACCCCCCACCCATCACATTTGATACTCTCTCTGTTTTCATTATCATAGGTGTTTTTAACTCTCCCCTCCAGCTTCACAAGATGATAATGGCTCTTGGATTCCTTTCTTCTGTTTCCTCACTCGTGTTTGGGAAGCACATTATCAGTAGGTTTGTAAGAAGCGTCGCATGATGTTTCTGATACATCTTGATTCTATAATCACATTTGACTGCTAAACTAGTTGGTTATTAAACTTTGGATTGACATTCTTTCCTTTCAGAACTTTGTGTATCCTCTAGCTTTCTCTTGGTTGGCTGGAGAGATGCTCGCTGTAATTTTGATTTTCTACCCTTTATTGACACCATGAATTTTTTCTCTCTTCTGTTTATGCTTAGTACTCTGAAATTTACAAAGCTGCGTGTGTTTTGTGGTTCCTTTCCTTGCTGTGCCTTTTCAACCTGCAGGCTTGTTTTCTCCGATCTATGGTTTTTATTGTTATTTTTTTCCTCTTCAATGATACGACTCAAACCCAGAGCTTTGCATGGACGGTGCAGTCCCTCCTGCTGAGCTACAGTCCCAGGCCATTTGTAATTCAGAGACAGGATCTCACCAGGTTGCTCAGGCTTTGAACTTACTCTGTAGCTCAGGCAGGCCTTGAACTTATGGTCCTCCTGCCTCAGCTGCCCGAGTAGCTGGGATGACAAGCGGGTGTCCCTAGGTCCAGCTTGCTTTTGTGTAAACTATTCCTTTCTGTTTTATCTGCTCTGTCTTCCTTCAACTCGCTAGGGACCATCCTAGGTGTGTACCCTGCACTACTTACACAAGTTGTACCAGGACAGTGGCTGTTGGCTGTGACAGGTCTGTGTTGTTGTGGGGAAGATTGTGGAAGGGCGTTGGAACTTTGGGCGAAAACAGCCATTGAGTGTTGAGGGCTCAGTGGGCTGTTGTATGGGAGCTTGGAAGGTTAAGAATGTGGAGAGCAGTGCAGCCCTCCACGGCTTCTTCATCAGCTCCGACTTCCAGGTTCCTGGCCTGCTTGAGTTCCTGTCCAGACTCCCTTTGATGATGAACTGTGATGTGGAAGCATAAGCTGAATAAACCCTTTCCTCCCCACGTTGCTTTGGTGTTTCATCACAGCAATAGATAAGTTGACATTTTAGTGAGACTTGAGTTCCATCCCCCAGACATTAATTTTATAAATGGAAATATCTCAGAGTTCAAAACACGCAGATCTGAAACCTGAAACCATTTGGCCCCTAGTATTTAGAACAAGGTATTACCAGCCTCTAACTGCACTTTGGGTGTTCCAGAAAGAGTGCAGGATGGAGGAGGTTGAGTGATGTTACTGTGTGTAGCACAGCTTTAGCTTTAGAGAAAACAAACAAACAAACAAAACTTATGTAGTTCCTAATCTGGTAAGGCAGAAAGGATCATTGAGTTGACCCAACCTCATCCACCCCTACCTTCCCCACGGCCATTTTCAGTCTTTCTCTGGAAGTGACTGTGTGCCCTTGCCCTGGGCACATGGAACAGACATGGAAGTCTCTGGCCAGGAGCAAGTATTTACTTAGGGTTAGGATAGATAAACTGTGTATTTTAAGTGCTGTTTATAAAATTTACTATTACATCGTTTCTTCTGCCTCTGCCCTTGGCCTGTACATGTCACTGTCACCCACAACCACCCATGCCATTCTTTCAGCCTCTGCACAGGATCCAATGAGTGACTGTTCTTCCTAGCAGTAGAATTCCTGCCTGTTTGTTAAGCTTATGGATGTTTTTTTCCTACCAAAAACAATGCCATGAGCATCAGCCTTGCCTTTGAATTTCTGCCCATAGCATACAAGTGCTGCCCACCTGCCATGCTCATGGGATGCATTGACCTTCTACTGGCCCTGGAACCTCTGGTTGTTGCCGCTGTTGCCTCTAACCCCTTCAAAGGCTTCCAGAGTCCTCTTCAGCTGCCACCAGCCTCTGTAGTTCCTGTCAATCAAACTCTCTCAGGATCTCTCTACAATGTTCATCCCACTGGTTTTCCTGACTCTCAAGAGCCCTTGGGTCTGCCTCCTCTACCGTTCTGTTAGGTAAACTTCCAGAAAGTCTACTACAGTTGTGTGATTCATGTGGCCTAAATATGGTAGACCAGGGCTCCCCACACTGGGCTTGAAAGGGCCGATTCTGGAGTAGAAAGCAGCCCTGGGACAGATAAGCCCTCTAGAAGACTTCATGGCTCTTCATGACTTCCCCTCCCATGCACTCTCAGCTCTCCTTCCTCCCAATCCTCCCCACCGTCTTGTTCCCGGCTCACAAAAGGAAGACATCTTGCTGCTTAAAGTCTTACTGTGGTACAAAATAATCAGGAGGCTGTGCCCTGAAGAGACAACATTTAGTTTTAGCGGGAAATTAGCAACTCGCCTCTTCTACCTTTCATGATGGTCAAAGACATTTTGCTACTGAGGGAGAGTCCAGAGAGAGCTTTGGTAAGAAGTTTGGGAGGTATCAGCCTTCATTTTGTGTAGGCATTAAGTGCACGTCTGGGTTTCTGTTCATCCCATTGACTGTGGCTCCCACAGGGATATGCAATCGGGATTTTCTTAAGCAGTGAAGACAAGCATTTGCCAGTCAACTTGGCAAACGTTTGACAAACCTTGAATTGCTAAATTGGCAACTTTTAAGTTTGGAAGGATGATCACAGCATGTGATATGTTCTGCAGAGAAGCTTCTTTACCTGAATACAATGTCAATAAGGCATAGAAGGGTTGATGAGATAATGGTGATGTTTATGGTGGCAGTGATGATGGTGGTGGTGATAGTGATGATTATGAAAGTGATGGTTATGATGGTGATGATATGATGGTGGTAGTGGTGGTGGTGGTGGTGGTGACATGGTGGTGATGACAGAGAGCAAAACCAGGTTTCAAGTGAAACATTTCTATTTTTGGTAACGGTGACTATTGGGGTCCAGCCCCTTGATAGTCGCCTTCCAGGGTCTGGGAAGAATCTACAACCAGCTGATAATTTAATCTTTGATGATAAGGAATGAATCTACATACATGAAACTCTTTAGTCGATATCCTTTATTCTTCTGAGTCAGCATTTTCTCTACACAGCTTCTATTCTGCTCTTGTACCTAGCTCCTTTCTTACCTGATTTCTCTCTACATTTATCTACTGTCCCCTCTAAGTTCTATCTTAATTCTCTCATCTTAGTTCTGCTCCATCTAGGTTCTCATCTATCTAGTTCCTTCCCATCTTAGCTCCTTTCCCATCTCCTTTCTTATCTTGTTCTTCCCCATCGGGCTCTTCCTCATCTTCCATCTCGTTCCTTTAGTACTCTCTTCTAGCCCTTCAGTCTAGTTCTTCCCCATCTCAGTACATTCCTCTCCAGTTCTTACCCATCTAGTTCTTCCATTCTCTTTTCTCTTCTCCATCTCATTCTACTCTGAAAATAAAACTGCCTTTTTATCTCTTTAACCTTTATCTCTTCAAACTATCTCTGCTCCTGCTGTTTCTGGTGAGTGTGCTCAGTCTCTAGGCAACTTGGCTAGGCAACTTCCATCACAGCTCTATGTACCTGTAAGTTGGAACCCTTAGTTCTGAGTTAATTGTTAAGGGTGGATCTAAAACTAGAGATAAGACTTTGGAAAGGAGAAAGTAAAGCTTAATTAGCACATCTGCCTGGCCTTCTCAAACAGGTAGTCTGGACACTTAAGTCTGTTCTTGGAGAGTACAGAAGTATCTCTGATGAGGCACTTTCCTCTGTCTGGGGATGGTCCTGGCCAGATGCTTCCAATGACGATAATTACAGGGAGGCTTGAAACAGGGTTCTGACTGTGCATAGCTGTCAGCTCAGAAGTTTATCCAAATATTCCTAGAAGTGGTTAGATAAGGAGTTAGAGTTCTATAAAGCTAGTAAGTCCATAAGAAAAGGAGGGTCCGAGCTAAATTGTGCGAAATCTAGGCAGTGTCTCCATGTGGAATTTATCTTAATTCAGGAGACTTATTATGTGGTAGTTTGGACTGTTATTTCTGTTAGTCCTTTAATGTGATCAGGGGAGATATCTGATTCCAATGCTAAAAGAAGAAGAAACAGATGGGCCTGAAAGAAGGAAGTCTTTCCTGAGGTTGTTCTCCAAATACCTCGAACGTGTATGTCCAAATAGTGATCAGTCCACACTATTAGCAATTCTTAGGGAAAAAAATCAATTGGGAAAGCTATGAAGGCACACATGATTTTTATAACAAAAGACAGCTGATTTATAACAAGCCAAATAACACCAAATGCTCCCTAGAATTTGGCTTCCTCTGAAGGAATTCCTTGATCCCTTCAGGTAGTGGCTTTGCCATAACCAGCTGAGTTCTTATAATATATTCCTGTGGCCTGTAGCATTTTAGGGTGTGTTGATGGAAAAGGTGAACTAATTGAGAGCTTAGCCAGGTTATTCAAAGTTGTAGGGGACACCTTGCTGTGTGCAACCTTTAGGGATACTTCCTAGAAGTTAAGAAGATAAATGAGATTCCTGACTAATCAAAAAATACTTCTGAAGGTCAGAAGTTTCTGTATCTTTGCTTTTAAGAGGCTCTCAAAATGACCTAATTAAGGTGTCAGGAGGTGAACAGTTTCAATTTAGGCAATAGAACACTGTATTCTTTTCGACATGTAGATCAAGAGGGTACAGTATTGATGGATCCTCTCTAATGAAATTATACCTTTTAATCAACAATCATACATTGTTATTCACTTTCTGAACTAGCTTTCCCAGCTGAGTCTATAGAAGGAACAGTAAGGTCATGAATGATGCAAATCCTGCTTCAATCCAGCAGTCGATTGTATTTTTTTCATGGTTGTATGAACTAATGAGTTGGGGAGAGGATGCAGTCACAACTATTTCATTACAACTTAGACTTCTTTTAACAAATAAAACAGCACTATCCACAAATTTAAAGAAAAAGAGTTACATTTTTAACAAAATTTTACTTAATAAATATCAAAGTGTGTTACTTTTGTCTATTTATTCCACTAAAAATTGCAAAGACAGCTCAATCCAGAAGAACATCCCAGTGCTCTTCCTGAGTATAGCCACAGTCCATTAAGAGAAAACTCATTTCTATTCATGATTTTTGTCTCAAAAGATACATTCAAACAAAAGTACATTAAAATAAGTCAAGTGAGATGGAAAATAACTTCAAGGTGAAAGGAATAAAAACTGCTGACTATTCAAAGGTATTTGTTCATGTCTTTCTTAATTATGCTGAGTGACTGTGATACATAAAGTTCATTGATGACATTAAAAATCAGTGTGTATTTACATTTCCATATCTAGAATATCCTATCCTGGAAATTATAACTCTCACAACTATTTAACCTTACTATTAAAGGTTTTAAATGTTACTGTCTACGTCTGTTAAGGCCACAGCTATCTATAGATTCAAAGACTTTCTCTCAAAATCTTAATGACTTTTTTTTTTTTCAGAAATAGAAAAGCTGGGCTTGGTCACACATACCTGTAACTCCAGTACTCTGGAGGCTGAAGCAGGAGAATCATTTCAAGTTCAAGGCCAGCCTGAGCTACTTAATGAGACTGTCTCAAAATGAAACAAAACAGAAAAAAAATACAGGGGAAATGAAAAGGTTTTCCTAAATTCTCGTGGCGTGTGGATGGACTTCCGGGTATCTAGAACCATCGTGAAAGGGAAGAGCCAAGTCGAGGGGCTCAGAAAGCAAAGCTGAAGTATTCATTCACAGAGGTGTGGCACTGGGGACAGACAGACATGTGGGCCACGGGAGCGAGAAAAGGGCTAGACACAAACCCATGGACGTGGGGTGAAACGATTGTCAAAAGGGTGCCGAGACCCTTCAGTAGGGAAAGACGATTGTCAGGGACTGACTCTGCGCAAGCTAAGAGAGGGAGGTTTCATTCTGCTTGATGTTTCAGGGATTTCTTAGCTAAGACACCAAAAGTACATTCAACAGAAGAAAAAGATGAATAGGAACTTAACAGAATTACACATGTTTTGTATAAAGGATATTATCAACAGTGAAAAGCAAGAGATGAAATAGAAAAATATTTGCAAAACAGGATAAGGAATTGGTGCTCTAAATATAGAAAGAACTGCAATGTAATAACAAAAACCAGATTTTTATTTAAAAAAAAATAGACAAAGATGTGGAAGTGACCGATTCCTATATGAAATTGTTCTCAACGTCACTCATTATCAGCATCATAATGATGTTGCTGTGTACCTGTTAGAATGGATGCTGGGAAAGCACAGCAAGAAATTAAAGGGCAGGAAATCGTGGTGCTGAGGAGGAATAGAACTCACCCTGCTGTTGGGATAGCAGCATGAAACAGGAACTGGGAAGATGGTTTAGTACAGTGGTTCTCAACCTGTGGGCTGTGACCCCTTTGGGGGTCAATGACCATTTCACAGGGGTCACCTAAGACCATCAGAACACACAAGTAATTTACATTAAGATTCCTAACAGTAGCAAAACTGCAGTTATGCAGTACAAATGAAATAATCTTAAGGTTGGGGGTCCCCCCAACATGGGAGCTGTATTAAAGGGTCACAGCACTAGGAAGGCTGAGAACCACTGGTTCAGTGGGTCCTTTGTGTGAGTCCCAGATTTCCCTGGCTCCAGTGGGTCCCTGTCTACCTCAAGATCAGAGTATCAAGGACCCAAACAGATGTTTTGTATTGGTGTCGAGGGCCCCCAGTGGGAAACAACCCAAGTATCCATGTGTAAATGAGCCCACCTTGGCATTTTAACTCCAAAAACAAAAGAATGAAAGAGCCAAACCTTGTTAGATGAATGAAGACGACAAATGCCTTCTGACGGAGATAGCCAGAGCAGCCGAGTTCCTCTAGACAGAACCTGAAATGATCCCAGAGACACCAAAGGAAGTCAGGGGAGACTGACTCACGGGGAACAGTCTTGAAGTCAGGACCGACAAAGGCTTGGGAGGTGGAGGCTGCTGATGGTGGCACAACCCTGTCAGCGTCCTCAGTGCTACCCAACTGAAAGCTAAAAAAAGTTCAAAACGGCAAACTTGTTACACATATTTTTCCACAGTAAAACATAAATATATTGGGGCCATTTTTCAAATGTGCAGATACATAAATCGTAAAAAGGGAACATATGTACGTACAGCTATTTGCATGTTTAGACTAACCTGCTAGTCGAAGGTCTTCCCACTTCCTTTTCCTCCTCTCCACCCCAAAATCCACACCCTGTACACTCCTACAAACAGCTCCCACCATTTTCAGGCCCCCCCTGTCTTTCAGGGCCCTACCCCCTTTGGAGATGCTGTGCTGACTCCTCCAGAGAGAACACTGTGCTCCTTCTATGATATTCCCAAAAAACCTTCCTAGTCCTCAACCAGACTGAACTGTTTCAATAATGCTGGCAGCATGGAGAGCATGGAGCGTGAATTAAAACAAAATAGAAGCAGGTAGTTAGATCGTGGAGTGTTTTTTTTTTTTTTTAAATGGACAGGATGGAGCAGTCAGAGAAGCATTTGCCTTGAGTTCAGTCCCCAGAATCCACATATAAAAGCCAGCCTGGCATGATGGCGTGAGCCTGTGTTCAGCACTTGGGAGGCAGAGGCAAGAGGATGCCTGAGGCTTGTTGGCCAGCAAGTCAAGCATAGTTGATGAGACCCTCCCTCAAAGGAGGTGGACAGAATTTCTGAGGAGGATACCCAAGGTTTTCCTGACCTCTGTATACTTGTGCGCGTGCACACACACACACACACACACACACACAAGCATACTCACATGTATACACATTCATGAAAAAAAAAAAAACCTAAATAAAACAGGAACTCTTCTCTCACAGTACTCCTCTGAGAGAGTAAACAGAGGCCTTTCCCTCCATTTCCAGAACAAAACACAAAGTCCACACCTCACCCGGGCAGTAGCTGGAAGGGACTGAACAGAGATGCAGCAGAGCGCCCGAGTTCTCCCTGACCGTCTTGATCTGCCGAGCCAAGCACTAAATCTTACTGTCAATAAGTTAAGAGCATTGTTTTATTGGTTATAAACCTCATGTTCTCAAATACTTGCCATAGGTCCTGCCCATAAATGAAATGATCTTACACATATTTCTGCTCCCCCTGCACAGCATAGCCCTGCCACCGTTCCAGCAACAGGAGGTTGAGCGCAGCTGCGTCATTAATGAACGATAGCAGATCCCAGCCAGTGACCTCCAGATGAAAGGCTCATTATTTCCTTATGGGTCTCCAGAGCCATTTGGTCCCATAGCATGCCAGCACGAGATTTCGACTGAGGAGTTGAAGCCTTGAACTATAAAAAAAAAAAAAAAAAAAAAAAAAAAAAAATGTTTTACATAGTCCTTGATACAATTTAGAGCGATTACATTCTATTGTGCCAAGAGTTCCTTATTAAAAATCAATTTAATTGTGCATACCCCATCTGGTCAGAATTATGGTCTTTTATGGGGGAGAAAACACAACTTCATATTTACCTGATATTCTATAGTTTAACAGTATAACCATATAATTATGTAGAAACAGAGACATTTCATTGTACTGAGAAATTAGTAATTAAAGACACTTTTTAAAATGTTTACCAGGCTTCCCTTTACTAACTTTGTGGCTTTGGGCCATAACATTCAACTTGCTGGGTCATCTGAAATTTGAATGGAAAAGGAAAAAAAAAAAGTAATAAAATGTATAATCACGCATCTTATGTTATATGCATTTGATGTGATAATTTTTGTTTTATGCTTTTTCAGATTCTAGTCTCTTTAAACAATATCTGTTGTTCCAAGAGCATTCATTTGCATGCTTTTATTCAAGGAATTTGGATAATAAATATCACTTTTGAAGTTTACTTTTTGTTGTCTGCTGGGTCAGTCCCAACTGTGTTAGGAATATGTTAGCTCAGAATATTACTGGGAAAAATTTCAAACTAGAAGGGTGAGGAAGACTTTTGTAGCCTACTTCCCAAACCCCAAAGAACCTTTGCATCTTTAACTTGACATTTGCAGAAAAATCTGGGTAAATTTTCTCAATAATTTTTCCATTTAGAAAGTGTTTTTGTTGATATTACTGCCTTAAAATATCAGGAGCAAATTAGTGATAGATTTGATATTGAATTGCCTTAACATAAATGTTTTGAAAACAACTTACACGATATGCACGATTCGCCATTAATACCTGTGGTCTTTAAGCATCGATTTAGTGTGGACCTCGCGCTTCCCTTCTCTATGATCGGATCTCCTCACTGTGAGATGGAATTATAGTTCTTAGGGTAGCAATGAGGTTCCAGTGAGCTCATCCACTGGGGGAATAACAAGGCCCTGGACTTCCTAGCAGCATCATGCTTCCTCCTGTTTGGAAAATGAAGATAGTGATCCATTCTGAGATTTCATTCTCAGAAAACTTTTAAGAGTTAAGATGAACATATCATGTGCTCACTTAGCTTCCTCTTGAAGTATTCCTATTCGGTGAGCATCCCTTATTACTGTACTCCGAGCACTGTACCAGGTCTGAAGGATGCTATCATGAATCAAACCCATACAACCTTTGGCCAGATGGAGTAGCCAGAAAATGCAACAAAGCTTAAAGAGTGTGGCAGGCTAAGAGAAAGCTGAGTGTAGTGGGGTACCCAGAAGACTGAGTTCTTTTCTTCTGTGTAATTTTCCAAAGTTGAAGTAACATCTATGTGCTGTAAGGACAATGGTAGTGCATATAGCTAACAGTATTCCTCCCATCTGCCTTTGCTTCTGCTCAGCCATCAACAGGAGCAGTGGGGCCAGCCTTTGGCGCTCTCTCTTGGGCTCTAATAAATGTATATGAATGCGCCCCTTTATACGCTCTCACAACACCTAGATCCTGTGTACACCATTCTCCTTTTATTGTTTGTTTTATAGGTTTGCCGTGTTTGCTCCCGGTTTTTACATGTCCAGTATTGACTGAACGAGCAAAAACTCTCCCAAGAGTTAAAATGGGGCTGTGCCTGGCTACCACATTTTTTTTTTTTTTTTAGTCTCTGTTTCATTTTGGCTTCTCGGTCATATAACTTATGAGACAAAGGATCACTGGAGGGGGAAGTTTCTAGAGACTGTCACCTCTCCTGCTCTTGTTTCCCATACCCCTTCCTCTGTATTACACCTTTGATTTTTCCCTCAATTTCCTATCTACTTTTTTTTTTTTTTTTTTTTTTTTTTGGTTCTTCAAGACAGGATTGCTCTGTGTTGTTTTTGGTGCCTGTCCTGGTGCCTGTTCTGTAAACCAGGCTGGCCTCGAACTCACAGAAATCTGCCTGGCTCTGCCTCCCTAGTGCTGGGATTAAAGGCGTGCGCCACCATCACCCAGCCCTATCCACATTTTTTAAATGCTTAATATTTCACAGATCTGCTGAAGTCACATGATCTCTACTAAAGAATTTTAGTGTCTGGGCCAAAAGATGGGTCAGTGGGTAAAGCATTCTGTTTGTAAGTCTGTTGACTGGCAACAGTTGCCTGAACCCACATAAACTAGAAAGTGAAAATGGATTCTACAATGTTCTATGACCTCACACATACACAACAATAGATTGATCATATACAATAACAAAAATTTGTTTAAAAGGAATCTCAGCCCTCTAAACAGACATTTACTTTCCCAACCACCTGCCCCCAAATAATCCGTCGGAGGCTTATTGTAATTACAAAATGCTGGGCCATAGCTCAGGCTTATTGCTAATTGGTTCTTACATTTAAATTAATCCTTTCTATTAATCTGTGTATTGCCACATGGCCTGCAGCTTTGCCAGGCCTCTGGCATCTTGCTTCTTGGGCTGTTCATTTGCATCTCTCCCAGCTCTGCCCTTCTTCATCCCAGCCCTCAGTTTGATTGTTCCCCCCAACTTTATCCTGCCTTGCTATAGGCCAAACAGCTTTACTATTAGCCAATGAGAGTCATAAATATTCTCAGCATTCAGAAGGATCATCCCACAGCACAGCCCCTTACTCTTTGCCTTTGCCGTCCATGGCCAACAAAGTTGTAAAACAAGGCAGTGTTTTTATGAACCAGTGCTTTTATTGATGGCACATTAATTTCCAGAAATAGAATTTTAGACAAAGGATGTATTTAGTTTTTTGCTTTTAATTCATAGGCCAGGTTAAATGGGAGCAAGGATAAAGCAGCAATTTGTCATTGAAACAAATGTCTTTAATCTCAGTTCGTTGTCTCAGACCTGATGTGCAAACCAGTAGATCAAGCTGCAGTTGCCCTTCAGTAAGAAATCAGACGGCTAATTCGTTCCATCATTCTCTGTAGGACACTTTTCCCTCCCATACTCTTCCAGGCACCTAGAAGGACAAGCCATCCCTTTTCCCAAGCCAAAAATTATCTATGAAACACGTTGGCTGTTAGCTGGGAACAGTGACAGGTAGGACCCACCGAGGTTGAACAATGGCGGCCGCTCCTCCAGACAGGAGCCTGTACAATTAGCCAGCAAGGTTACTGCGCTCTTGGCAGCCAGGCAGCAGTTAAAGCAAAGAAGGATCTTTCTCCAAGAAGGAAAAGCCATTTAATAAGTTTGGGTCAGTTTGCTCCTAACAGCCCTACGTTTGAGGACCCAAACCCCAGGAGCTTGGCAAGAGGCAGTACTTGGCAGGCCTCCCACCAACCCACCAAGTCTGAGGCTGCCCAGTCTAGGCTTTGGCTTGGTTCATTTAAGAGCATTCCTGGTTAATAAGAAAGTTCAGGCCGAGGAATCTTTCCTCGCATTAATCCAAAAGAGTCAAGCGCAGTGGCCACAAGCACGCGCCCTCCAGAGCTGCCAGCGGAGGGGACGGGCCATTTGTTTGCCCTGAGGGCGGTGTTTGCTCTGTGAACCTGAGAGCCAGTGGCCCACCAAAAATGACCTTAGTGTTCAGGAATTGGGCGGTGCTGTGTTTTATATATGAATTAACATTTGTATATGACTAAGTGGTGTGGAAGCCTGATTTTATGGTGTGTCAGAGACCATCGTGTACCTGCCTCAGGAGTAAATAAAATAAAACGAAGTCTGTTGGTATAAATGTTTGAAAATACAGTACATTTTCCTACTTTTCCCTTTACCTATGAAAATCTTGCCATAGGAAATCAAGTTTGAATTTTTACAGGGGCCAGGGGGGGAGAGAAACAAACAGCTCATGAGTTTTGAAATTATAAGATGCATTTGGGGGCGGGGGGAGGGGCTTGTTTTGTGTATTTTAGGTTTCATTTTCCTCTAACCCCACCCCCCAAAAAATAGTTCCAATCAAATGAACAGGTCTAATCATCCAATGACTGGTGAATGGAATGCAGATGGAAATGTTAGGAATGAGTTTGTTTACACTTCCAAACCCAGCAGCACCTGCAAACGATAAAAAAAAAAATGAGTGCCAACACATCCAGACTGTGGTGAAACAGGCCTGTGCCAGCTGAGCTGTCATAACAGCTGCTGCCCAGCTGGGGGAGGGGGGCGGGCAGCCCAGGGCGTGGATCCGAGTGTCCCCCAGAGACTTTTGTACCTGTGATTGGTGGGATCACTGTCCCAAGATCAATTCAGAGGAGACAAGAACTCTCTTAAGATTTTTTTTTCTTTCATATTAGAAAATTTCACGAATGTATGTAAGATGAATTGCTAAACGGTCTTATTAATAATTAAAAAAAAAAAAACCGAAGCCAGATATTGGGGTTAAAACTGAGAGATCAGAGGATAGGACAAGCTACAGTCAACCTCACCTTACCAACCCTCCACCTCCAAAGAGACCTACTTCCTGTATACCCGGGGCCTGTATGCCTTTCTGTCCCTGCCCCCTTACTTCCTCTCTCCGCCCCCAGCTACATCACTTCCTCTTTCTGCTCAGCTCTGTCACTTCCTGTCTGTCTGTACAGTCCTCCAGACCCTTATAGTTAACTAATGTTGGAATTTAAGGTGTGTGCCACCATGCCTGGCTCTGTTCCCATTGTGGCCTTGAACTCACACAGGTCTGGATGAATCTCTGCCTCCCAAATGCTAGTATTAAAGGCGTGTGCTACCATTGCCTGACATCTAGGTTTAATATAGTAGCTGGCTTTTTCCTCTAATCCTCAGATAAGCTTTATTAGGGTACACAATATACTGGGGGACCCAATATATCACCACAAATGTGGGTGTCTTGGTCATACAAAGTCTGTAGGAGCTCTTTAAAACAACTCCTCAGTGATTTGTTTTAGAAATTCATGGCTGTGTGGAGGCTTCAATATGTGAAGTTGTTTAATTCACTTCCGGTGCTACACTGGCCCCTAAAGAACGAGCCATGGCTTGGTCCTGCTTCAACCGAATGTACCAGGCTTTGCTGACCTCCATGGGAGCCCATACCTTTTGGAGAAGGGGATGGAGGGGACAGGTTTGGGGGGATAGCTGGAGGGGGAGCAGGAGGAGAGATGGGAGGGGGATCTGTGGTTGATATGTAGAATGAGTGAAAATTTTTCTTAAAATATATAAAAAAAAATCACATTCAGGATAACAAAACAGAATGACAGGAGAACCTAGGCCCGTGGTGACAGGGCAGAGCCCTCTCATCAGCTGATAAGCAAGGCCTCCCCCCAACTTACTGTCCCTGAGCTATGGCTTATAAATAGGAAAGCAAAGGCAATGTGCTCTCCTTGCTTCCCAGTGCCATTGGTTGACTTAAGTTTCTGGAGACAAAATTATACTCTGTCTGGTGCAAGCCACTGTTTGCACACCAATGAGCACTGAACCGGGAATGTTTTAGAAGTGTCTCAGGCTCCTCCACAGACCAGCTAAATGAGAATCTGTTCTTTCACAAGCTCTCCATGTGATCTGCATGCATATTAATGTTTTAGAAACACTGCTGTAGGGATAATTGGTTTCTCTGTATAAAATTTCTGATGCCCAAGATGACTCAGCAGCTAAAAGTCCTTGACACGAAAGCCTGAGCAACTCCAGTTGATGCCTGGAACCCACATACAGGTGGAAGGAGAGAACTCACTCCACAAAATTGTCCTCATGGCTGACTGTCATGGCGTGGATGCACTGCTGACCCCACACAAAAATGATAAAAAAATTTTTTTTAAATTAAAAGTTGCTCACTATTGTTTCCTAGGGAGTAATATATTGTTTGTTCATACTAAACCATGGTAAGGATTATCTGATGCTAAATTAGAGTAACAAAAGTGAGCTGAGTTCTTCAGATTATAAAGAATGAAATGAAAGCACTCACGTAAAATGAGAAAACCACACCCCTGCCTCTTTGCTTGGGACAGGGGAGAGGAGACAATCTTGCTTTAAAATCCCAAGTCTCGGGAAGGAATGGAAGCATAGGTGTGCTGTATGAGATTTCACGTTTTTAATGAAACAAGAGCGATCTGCCCAGTGGTTTGGGAAGCAACAACATCACAGTGTGGGATATGCAAGGAGCCTTTCTTCCTAGACTGGGGCATGTGTAAAAGGCCTTCTAGATTCCCTTGCTTTTCCTCCCTCCTTTAGGAATACGGAGGCCATCCTGCACAGGTTTAAGGCAGCTAGCTGGCCTCCTCCACTTGATGCATGCATTCTAAGACTCGATTGCCTTCATACTGGGCCGTAATATCCTTCCGCCATCTTTAGTTTCTTGCTTCAAGTCTGAGTTCAAGGGCTCTATTCTGCAGATGAAGGCAGTGCAGACACTCACAGGCTTGGCGTGGAAGAGGTCATGCTCAAGTCTAGCAATCACTGATCACTAGCATCCTCTCATTGTGTTGTTGGCACCAGGGGCTGACACCATCCTTGATCAGCAACCATCTTGTCATCCGTCTTCACCAAATAACCCCAAATTGGGAATTTTACTGACAGAGGTTCAGAATAAATGAAAATTGTCTCCCTCTTTATGTTTCTGGGGGGGGGGGGAGGAATCAGCCATGGTCACAGCTTTGTGCACCAGATTAGCCTAACATACCCAGGATTTTCCCATAATGTGTTACTGACAGTTGGGGGTCAGGTCAGGTCATTGTCAGGGGCTCTCTTGGGCTGTGTAGGGGGTTCAACAGATTCCATGACAGTTAGCATCCTCCTTCAGGTAGTGACCATGAAGGGGATCTCCACACAGCATGAAATGTCTCCTCCTTGGCAACTTGTCTGTAGTTGAAAACTGCCTCCGTTATGTAAATAAAGCACAGATGTTTTAAAGACTCACAGCATATGTAGAGGCATATGTGAGTCTCCCCTTTGCTACCCAGAAAGAACTATCTAGAGATAATGACTGTTCGGGTCTATGATGCATCCCAGCAAGACATCATGTGTATGTCAGCTTATACTTCTTTTCTGTAGTCATGACCTTTCAATGTGAGCTTTGCTGGATTTGAGGGATTTTAGGTTTAGGTTTGGATGTTGTTGTTGTTTTGAAGGATTTTTGTTTGTTTTTTATGTCAGTTTGTTTTTTGTTTTGGTTTGTTTTGAGACAGTCTTGCTATGTAGTCCAGGCTGGCACCAAGCTCAAGACCCTCTTGCCTCAGCCTCCAAAGTGCAGGGCTTTCAAGAGACAACCTTGTTTTGCACCTTGATTTTCCTTTTCATGATGTGTCTAGGAGTTTTCTTTATGACAACTGATGCACATGGATTTATATGACTCTTGTAGATGGATTACTGTGCTTCATTAAGCAAATGAGTACTCTACAGCCACCATCGTGTGGTGTATGCAGGTTCTAGTTTTTCAAACAATGTCAAAGCAAACACGTTTATATTCTTGTGTTGAGTACCACACAACTGAAACTGTAAGACTTAAAATAATGAAGGATGTGTTTCTGGAAGTGAACTCCTCAAGACGAAGGAAAGTCCTTCCAACACTTGTCAGTAATGCTGCAATCCTAGCTAAGGAGTAGAAAAGCTAGTTCTTCAACTTGTCAACCTTAGGTCTTTGTCTACCTGGTGGGTAGAAAGTGATAACCCTGTGAGGGATGTTTAATTAAAAATGACATTTCTGAGGGACTCCAAGGCAGCTACGTGGTGGAGTGCTTGGCCTGGCAACCTGGTCTCTGGGTTCATCCCTAGCCCAATTACAGAGCAAAGAGGCAGACAGTGCAGTGGATTACTGCTTCTCTGCTCGCTACTCAGAGAGAGAGAGAGAGAGAGAGAGAGACAGAGAGAGACAGAGAGAGAGACAGAGAGACAGAGAGACAGAGAGACAGAAGGGGGAAAGAAAGGAAAGGAAAAAGTATGAGGAAAGAAGGGAAGGGGGAGAAGCAGGGTGTAGCCATAAGTTTTCCTGTGTCCTGCAGCCTTTCCGTCCCAAGTAAACACATAGAGGCTTATATGAATTACAAATGTTTGGCCTACGGCTCGGGCGCACCATTAACTAGCTCTTACAACTTAGTTCAAGCTATTTTTATTAATCAATGTTTACCAGATGGCTTTATGCATTACCTGTGTTCCAACACATCTTGCTCCTCCAGCAGTGCTCAGCATCTCCTTTGACTCTGCTTCCTTTTCCTGTCCCTCTGCTTGGAGTTCCCCGCCTGGCTCTATTCTGGCTTGCCATAGGCCAGAGCAGCTTCTTTATTAACCAATGGGAGCAACACATATTCACGGCGTACAGAAAGATCATCCTGCGGCAGCAGGGTGGGTCTGATTCGGCTGGCTTGTGAGACAGAGTTAGGAATTTGACTTTATTCTAATAGTGTTTTCCCCCATGCTTTTAAAAAATGCTTCTCCTGTATAGAATACATGTTTTAGATTTTTCTTTTTTTTAATCTGCTGAGCAGTCTGAATTTTAACCAATATAACAGACATATGGTATTGCTTCCTTCATCCCTTTATGTTGTCAGGGTTTGATTTTTCTTTGGTTTTCATGGCTTGCTAAGGTACTTGCCACATTGTTTCACGGATACTTCTGAACTTTAGCCGCCTGCCTCTGTTCTGATGGCCCGCTGGGGAGCCTGCTTCACCGGTTCCCTTTGCAGGTTAATTGCCTCTTCTCATTGGATATATTGCATTAATTTTATAACATTTCAAAATTTAGGCTGGGGGAGAAATTCAGTTATAGTACATATACTTATCATGCATGTGACTGTAGATTATAAAAGCCCCAAGACCAGAAGTCAAAAAAATAATAAACACACTAACTCCTATGTCAGCGTATGTGTGCATGTTGACTGGTCCAGTTCTATCTCTTGTTTTCTTTGCCTAAGTCAGAGGATCCATCCCCTATTTGCACAATGAGGTTTTAGAAATTTTTCTTCTATTGTATCTTTGAATACTTGTCTAATTTTTTGTTATTTTGATATACTTTAAAGTTCTTGTGGGTCAGAAAGATAGTGCAGCCAGTAAAGCACTTACTGCCAAGCCTAACTGCTGAGTTCCATCCAGGAGACCCACCTGCTGGAAGGAGAGATCCAACCCCATCAGATTGTCCTCTCTTACCAGATATGCATCCTGCTCCACCCCCCAGGGGAAAAAAACACACCTGAAAATTAAATAAAACGTAATAAAAATGTTTTTATTCTTTATTTTTGTCATCTTTGAAAGGTTTTTACTTTTCTTAAGATCAATGTAGGCTCTTATCCTTTGCATAACATCTTTTTTTCTAAAGATTTATTTTTATTAGTTCTATATATGTGTGTTTGTATATACACACATGTGTGTGTGTGTCCCCGTGTGTATATAGGTACCTACAGAGGCCAGAAATGGGCATTAAATCCCCTGGAGCTAGAGTTACTGGTTGTTGTGAGCAGCCTGACATGAGGCTGGAAACCAAACTCAGGTCCTTTGCAAGAACAGTATCTTAGGTTTTTATCACTGTGAATGGATACCATGACCATGGCAACTCATAAATGAAAACATTTAACTGAAGTAGTCTGCTTAAAGTTTCAGAGGTTCAATCCACTGTCTTCATGGCAGGGAGCATGGTAGCATTCAGGCAGATGTGGTGCTGGAGCTGTGAGTCCTACATCTTGACTCAGAGGCAGCAGGAAGTTGACTGAAAGTCACACTGAAGGGAAGCTTGAGCAAAAAAGACCTTTAAGTCCTTCCCCACAGTGACACACTTCCTCCAACAAGACCACACCTCCTAATGGTGCCACTCCCTATGGGGGCTATTTTCCTCCAAACTACCACAAACAGCATCGCTTTTAAACACTGCCCCATCTCCAGCCCCTATCCCGTGTGTTTTTGTTTTTGTTTTTGTTTTTTAAGCCTCCCCTATTGATCTCTAGCTAGTTTTTATCAATGTCAATTCTGTTGTTGTTTTCCATTTCTGTGGCTTTAGTCTCTAACACCAACCTTTTCCTCTTTGCTACCTTCTTTGTTGTCTGGGAAATTTAATTTCAGCTCCTATTTCAAAGAAAAGTCACTTTTGTTTAGATCCTATGGGCTCACCAAGAGTCTGGAAGTTTCCATTTACCCTGTGGATGGTTCTTCAGTAGGGACCATTTCTGTGCATTTCCCCCCATCTCATGTGAGTTTTTGGCTGTTGTTGCCCTGGTCATTGTTCTGTTTGCTTTCTGAGACCTTTGGGGAGGAAGCACCACCCTTGTCTCAGGACACTTTCCATATGGATTTTGTTTCTTCTCCACTGCTCACCTGTTACAGATCTTGCTGCCTTTGCTTCCTCTTGGGAGAGCACTCCTGTGGCACCACAGTGAGTCTCTGCGTGTCATGAGTTTTCTGCTAGATGACCGGTCCTCAACAGCATTGACTGCTTGCTATCTTAGTCAGTGTTCTGTTGCTATTAAGAGACACCATGACCATGGCAACTCTTATAAAAGAAAGCATTTACATGGGGCTGGCTTACAGTTTTGAGGCTTAATCCATTATTGTCATGACAGGAAGCATGGCAGCATGCAGGCAGACATGGTGCTGGAGAAGGAGCTGAGAGTTCTACACCCGGATCAGCAGGCAGCAGGAGGAGAGTGAGACACCATGCCTGGCTTGGGCGTTTGAAATCTCAACGCCTGCCCCCAGTGACACACTTCCTGCAACAAGGCCATGTTGTAGATGGACACTTCTTTCCCACCTGCCAGTTCCCAAATAAACACTTATATTAATTACGAATGTTTAGCCGATAGCTCAGGCTTGTTACTAGCTAACTCTTACACTTTAAATTAATCCATATTTCTTATATACCCTCTATACATGGCTCATGGCTTGTTACCTCATTTTTTACACTTCCCTCTGCATATGCTGGCATCTCTCTGATTCTGCCCTTCTCCATCCTCAGTGTGATTGGCCCACATACACTTCATGCCTGGCTATCAGCCAATCAGCTTTTTATTAAACCAATCTGAATGACAAATCCTCACAGTGTACAAAAGGATTATTCCACAGTATTTTCCTCTTTTTGTCTAATTAAAAAGGAAGGTTTTAACCTTAACATAGTAAAACTACGTACAATGAAACAGTTATTAAGTAAGAATTACAGTTATAATATCCAGCCCATTTGTATTTGACAAATTTAGGGAAAATACTCAATTATCTATCTTATCTTGGTAAGTCTAAAGTTTTATACCTAATTTACTTTCTATCCTAAATAAAGAAAAATGAAATTCTAATTACTTAGTCTTTAACTCCATCAAAGACTCCAGAAGGAATTAATATTACCTAACAACAGAGACGTCTGCCTGGACAGTGACCTAAAGTTCCTCTGCAATGTTAGGGCATCCATCTTCAGCCTACAAGCCTAGAGTACCTGGCAGACTTTTCAGTGAAGCAGGAATCTTGAAGTACTGGCCTGCCTTGTTTTGGCAAAATTCAACAGTCACTTTCTTGTGGGTCCTGCATGTCCAGTCTGCACAGCACACAGTCAAGCAGTCAAGGCAAAAGCAGTTTCTTGCTCAAATGGCTAATCTTGTCACAATTAAAGCAAACACCATATGGAGTTTCTTTGATGCTCATCACCCTCTTTTGAAGTAGAATGGTACTACCAGGAACAGACTTGTCTCATATCAAGAAAAGTCTAAATTATTAAAATATTTTAAATGCCATATTTTGTAGGTCTTTGAAGTGTTTGAAGATTACCTATCTATCTAAAATATATTTCTGTATCTCCTTGAAAACCTAACTAACATGACTGTAAGTTTGATAACTACTAACCTGTGTTTCTTTATTATCCTAAATAGTTTGTAATAATAACTTTCAAGGACTATAAATTTACATTACATTGTTAAATGAGTTGCATAAGTACAATACATTAAATGAGTAGAAATGTATGTACAGTATCTTCTAACAAAAATAACCTTAAATTGTAGCAATATACAAAAATATGTTAAGCAAGAGTAGAAACATATATACAGTATAACAAAAATAACATCAAATTTATATCAGTATACAAAAATCCATACCAATGTAAAACTGATATTTGATATCAGTTCATTTAAGACTAGTAGTTGCTTTTTTGGTTTAAAAGTAGATTCAATAATCTACCCTTTTATCCTATCATTTCTATATCCCCTGCTTTTTCTTTTCAGAACAAAATCATTGACTCTAATCTCCTTTCTTAGCTTTTTTTCCTGACCATTACCAATAACAGCTTGTAGCCAACTCCCCTTAAATGATAATAAACATCCATAACACAGTTTTCGGGAATGTGGGTGTTGTTCTCTAGACTACTTCCTGTTGTTTGTGGGCTCTGTTATCTTTGGGGGAACCTTGATAAAATCTGTATAATCATTAGGTCTTAGCTGGAGTAGTTTGTGAGGCTGGACCATCTCAGCAGCAGCCTTGAAACTGTTCTGGATACTGGATTACCTGGGCCATCCATTTTCTTTTCTTCTTTTTTTTTTTTTTTTTTTTTTTTTTGGTTTTTTGAGACAGCGTTTCTCTGCGTAGCTTTGCGCCTTTCCTGGAACTCACTTGGTAGCCCAGGCTGGCCTCGAACTCACAGAGATCCGCCTGCCTCTGCCTCCCGAGTGCTGGGATTAAAGGCGTGCGCCACCACCGCCTGGCGCCATCCATTTTCATTGGTATCTGGTCTCTTGTTCTGAAAATACATCAACTTTTAAAGGTAACATATATTACAAGTATGGAATATGTGGTATATACAAGTCAATTAAAGATGATTTTGGTTTTATGTTTGAACAGGTAGAATATATGTTACATATTTTGTAGTTCTAGGTTTATTTCTTTATGTCTGTAGTCAGGATTTCAGGAGGTGTCCCTGATCAAACCTGATTTTTTTAACCCAGAATGAATCTACCACTTCTCATTTCCTATGGAAATAAAAGCACAACCTCTTCCCCAAACAACATACCTTCTGACTTTGAAGTAAAGATATTTTAAAAATATATAGGTTTGTTTAATCTAGCAGCTTTTATAATCAATTGTCTCTTAGCAGTTACCATTTGCTCATTAGCAGTGAAAAAAAATCTAAAGACAACACAATGACATACAGGATCCAGACCTCTGTGTATTTTCCATATTTATGTGGCTTATTGTATTTTTTATTATTCTATTCCTTTTTAAGGACTTTATTATTTTAAAACTATGTTTTTAATCTAAGACTGTATATACTCTTTCTCTCCCAAGCCTATGTATATTTTTAAGCACACTGTTTCAGAGCTTTTTTTTTTTTTTTGGTCTGAATCCTTTTTTACTATGTATCTTTATCCTTTTTCTGATCACAGGCCTTTAAACTGGGAACTGCTTCTCTGTACTGCACCTGGCATGAAAGACTATGGGAACCTGCCACAGTTCAAACCTGCAGGCAATGGCCAAGAGCGTCCCTGTACTGCATGAGAGACATGAGATTAGGAAGCTGCTCTTGCTTTGTTTCTGTGTGTCTAGAACCCTTTTTCAAAGCTCTGTCAGGCTTCACATGGAAATTCTGGCCCCATGTTGGAATGCCATTTGTAGGCAGAGTTTTTTGTCCCAGCAGTGTGCCCAAATAACCACACAAGAGTTTTTTTGTAAATTGTAAATGCTTGGCCAATAGCTCAGGCTCATTACTAGCCAATTCTTACACTTTAAATTAACCCATATTTCTGATCTACCCTCTCTGCACATGACTTGGTACCTTTTCTCAGTACGGCATGCCCATCTTGCTTCTCTGCATCTGCTGACAACTCTCCTGATTCTGCCCTTCTTCATCCCAGCATCCTCAGTTTGATTGCCCCGCCTATACTTCCTGCCTGGCTGTCAGCCAATCAGCTTTTTATTAAACCAATCCAAGTGACAAATCTTTACAGTGTACAAAAGGATTATTTCATGGCACTACACCTCCAAATCCTTTTAAATATTGCCACTCTGTGTTAACCAGGCATTCAAATCTGTGAGCCTTTGGGGGTCAGTCTTATTCACACCACCACAGTTGCCATTTGTTTCTTGATGATGTCATTCTGATTGAGATGGATTGTAGTTTAATTTGCATATCCCCGATGGCTAAGGTTGCTGACTGTTTTTCTCATGTGTTTACTGGCCATTTTACATCATCTTCTGAGAACAATCTGTCCAATTAATTCCTTTCCTCATTCAATGATTGAAATGTTTGTTTATTTAGTGTTTATTTTTTTATTTTTTTTTATAATTTATAACCCCAAATATATTTATAAATTAGAAATGGAAAGATCTACAAATGAAATTATGAAGGTTCACCAAAGTCATTTAATCTGTCAGTTTCTCATTCATTTTTATGTCTTAATAATATTCTATTGTATGAATAAGCCACATTTTATTTCTCTCCAGTATTTGTTAGCTATTTGAGTTGTTTTAACTTTTTTACTATTAGCAACACACTGCTGTAAACCTTCATGTACATGTTTCAAAGGTGCACATTTTCAGTAGTTTGAGGATATATTCCTAAGGGTAGAATTGTTGAGTAACAGAGTAACAATGTTTTGCATTTTGACCAACCACCAAACTGTTTTGCCAAAGTAGCACACCATTTTACAATCTCACCAAATCCTTGTTTTTAAGGCTCTGATTTTTGTACAAAAGCATTCAATCATTCTGTCAGACCAAACCAGGAAAAATAATTTTTTAAGAGCTTTATATATTTTAGATATTAATCTGCTGTCTAGTATACAGCACTCTGTTCCATAGCTGCTCATGAATGATAATCCAGCATTTTATTCACTAATACATCCATGTTACCATGAAAGATGATTTAAGTGTGTTTGTTTCTTAACATTGTGTGTTGACTTTTGGCGAGGTGGTAGACAGTCAATCAAGGAAGTTATTATTTTGTCTATTTTGTCAACTAAAAACACATATGGCCAACAGAAGTGTTTCTTGGTTTTTTAATTAGTTATGATCTTTAGCTATTTGATAAAATCCTACAAAGAAAAATCATATTTATCAAATCAGTTTTATAGGGGAAAATGCATGAAGTTCAGACACTTTCAGTCAACCAGAAAGTGTTGACTCAAAAAACATATTTGATATCGGTTCATTTCCCTGTAAACATGGCATATATGACCTCCCAAAGTTGGTGCATCCTTAATATAAATTTTCTTTAAGATATTGATATTTATGATATTGGGAATTTATATTCCTTGAAAGGATAATTGCCATAATCCTGGCACACAGATTCTCTCAGGAGGCAGCTGTGTCCAGCTGGTGGTCCGCATTCCCTGCTCCTTCTCCAGTGAGTGGAAACATTTAGGTCAATATTGATATAAAACTTGACGAACTTTGTTCTCTTACAGCTTTGGTTCGCCTTTGTTAATGGATTTTCTGGGCAGATTTTATTTGAGCGCTGGTGCATCGGCTTGTACAATGTGGTAAGCATTCCCCTTCTACCTGATAGCATGCAGAACTTCAGGGCATTCCTTCACTGTTTATGTCTGGGAAGTGTATCTAAGCCAATCATCTGTGTCCTTCGCAGGCAGCACAGATCTATCTTTAGGGCCTTTGTCACCGTGACACATCCTGCAGAAGCCCAAACTCTCCACACATGGTTTCAATCATAGCAGATCATTCTTGAGTAGCCCCATGAAATTATTAACCCATATATCTTGGTAATAGGCCCCTGGCTTACCCCCTTGCTAAATGCCTCTGCAACATTTTCAAGTAAAAATTTCTGTCCTGCCTCTAAACTCACTCCATCATATAACTTTACTTCTGAATTCTTAAACATAGATATGAACAAAGGACACATGATCTAGTGAGCTTTTTGCCTTTCCTGGAAGGATGTCTATGAGTTCTGAGTTCCAGCTCCTATAAGAACACTCAGTGATATCTTTGTTGTTTGTTTGTTTGTTTGTTTGTTTGTTTGTTTGTTTGTTTTGAGGGGATTGGGTTTTTTTTTATTACTTAGTGGGTTAGATAAATACAAAAGCCAAAAATAAGTATAAACTATAAGCTAAAATGTCTAGTTTTCTTGTTTTTTGTTTCTCTGGCAGAAAGAACTAAGGGGCAGGTGTGACTAAATGCCATGGTGACCCAGCTGTAGGTCACTGTAGTGGCTCATCTTTTGAGTTGCTCTCTCCGACTGCTTGGTGAACCAATGGTAGCTTCTTGCATGGAGTTCAACCTCTGAAGTAGCTGCCCCGGGGAGGTGTAGATGGAACGGAGGGAGAATGGTACTGTGTGCATTGGGGGCTGTTTAGTCACATCCTCCAGCCCACTTTTCTCTCGACAGCTACCCTGTTGGCTATAAAATACTGAGCACACAGGGCGACCTGGGCCTGTGTGACTTGTAGGGGAAAAGGATCAAGTGTGTGGGCCCAGACACTGGCAAGGCTGGGTTCTGCTTTTGATTTGAGCTGTGACGGGCAGTTCGTTAACCGTATTACCTGCTGCAAAGTGCACTACCTCCTTGTGCAGATCCACAGAGAGGTGAGCAGTAGAGAGAGAAGGGTTCAATTAAGGCTAAAACCACCTTCCCCACAACCATGGCTCAAGGGTCTCGCTTCTGTGTACCGACAAGAGACTAGACAGACAGATAATGAGAGAGGGCGGAGATGGCGAGAGAAGCCACATAGAAACCTGTGCCACACACCTACCTCAGACATGAAGCTGATCCCTTGGAGGCTATGTTTTTGAGTTAAGGACAGCCTAGGAAGCATGTCGCCCTATGGGATGAGTAGGGTTTAGCCCTGTTTTCATGCCCAGACTGTGAGGGCAGGATGGTTTTCTTAACTCTGGTTAGCTGTGGTAAATTCAAATTAAACCTAAGAAATTTTAGGGGATGCCTGAGCTGAAGGAGGCTGAAGAACTGTGTTGATCAAAACAAGGCCCATAGTCCACTCACAAGAAAGAAAAACAAGGGTTTGTTTAAAAAAAAAAATACAGATTCCTGAGCCCCTCAGTCACTCAGTAGAGAGGGCCTCAGAAATATGCATCCTTTTAAAAGGATGCCCCTGGGGAGTGTTGTGCCTGTGGAGGGTTAAGAACCACCTTGACTTTAATGTGTAGGGTCGGGAATATGTCTTGTGTACACAGTGCCCACCAACCAATAGAGAAAAGGACTCTCACAGACAAGTCAATTCTGAGGTGAAATGACGCTAGGTTACCAGAGTCCACAGAACAGATATTAAAGTGGATGCTGGGGCATGTTAGAAATGCTCGGGTGTGCTGGAGGTGCTGGGAGGTGCTGGGCATGCTAGGGTGCTGGGGTACTGGAGGTGCTGGGGGTGCTGGTCAGAAAGGTGTTTCTACTTACACCAGATGAGCAGTCCTGGAATCCCTCACACTAGAAGCTTGAAACCTTTGAGAACATGAAAGTATCTTCATTTGTTTGTGGGTATCATGAGAAAGTATCCGAGACTGATTACTTTATAGAGAAAACAGGCTTAGCTGGTCCCAGTCTAGGAAGATGAAGCCATATCTGTTCAGCCCTGGTGAACCCCCCACCAGGTCCTCTGGCTCTAGGCCTCACCTCTTAAAGGTCCCACCACCCCAGCAACCCCACACTGGAGACCAAGCCTCCAGCCATGAACTCCTCTGGAAAACACACTTAGATCATATCCAAATCATAGCAGATTTCTCCCATGGCAATTGTCTTGGCGAGGAATATGAAAAACAATTGAAATTAAAGTTATTTTTTTTAAGCACCAAGAACTCCTAGCTATTCTTTACTTGGGTTAGTCGATTTTCAGCACTTTGCTTCCATGTGCTGTCTCTCTTCATGCATGTGCCCACCTACACAGGAGTGCATGCACCTGGGCATGCATGCATGTGTACACACACACACACACACACACACACACACGCACGCACGCACACGCACACGCACACACGCACACACACCTATTCTCAACCATCTGAGTGCCCATCACCCTCAGTGTAGAGTTGCTAAGACTGTGTGTGTAACTGCAGTATAATGATCAAATCCGAAAAGCCTGACACAGTGCTGTTCTCGCATCCATACTTAATCTTGCAGTTATGGTCTCAGCAACGTCCTATTGTACAATTGGTGGCAGTCCACAGTCAGAGACCTTTTACAGGGGACCACCTTCAAGATGTAAAACATTTGCAGCATTTCTGTCCTGCTTTTTCTCCTCTTGTGCCTTTTTTTTTTAAGTTTGATTCCCCCAGGCAGCTAACGTAGATTGTTGTTTCTCAGTTTGCCACAGCCTTCTTAGACAGAATGAAACAGACTTGGTTTCTGCATGACTCTAAATACTGAGCTGACGATGTCCCATTAGATTCTCTTCCCGTTAGTTGCCTACCTGTGATTGCCCTCGGGGGCTTCGGTTTCCCGCGGTCAACTGCAGACTGAGACTCTTAGAAGTAAGATCCCCATGGTGCTGGGGCTCCATCGGACAGAAACCCCCCCTCATCCTCCGGCTCTACAGTTTTTCCGCCCCCTTTCATTAATGTTCCCCGAACCTCAGGGGCCGGGGTGTTCCGTACTCATTGGGACTGGCCTCCACGGCACTGTGATTGGTTGTAGTTCACCGTAATGCTCTCCATCTGTTACAAAAAGAAGTTTCCTCGATGGGAGGTGAGAACTCTACTCACCTGTGGGTCTGAGGACAAATATTTAGAATGGAGTTAGGGGTTGGGCTGGTTTGGTAAAGTGGTGGTTGTAGATTCTTCTCCAAAGATCCGCAACTTCACTGCCCCTGGGTAATTGGCCAGGTTTCCAATACCGGGCTTGTTGAGTGGACCTCGAGTCCAATTAGCGAGCTCTCGGGTACTGTCAAGATATGTGTGTTGCTGCTGCAGCTCTTTTTTTTTTTTTTTTTTTTTTGGTTTTTCGAGACAGGGTTTCTCTGTGTAGCTTTGCGCCTTTCCCGGAACTCACTTGGTAGCCCAGGCTGGCCTCGAACTCACAGAGATCCACCTGCCTCTGCCTCCCGAGTGCTGGGATTAAAGGCGTGCGCCACCACCGCCCGCCCGGCCGCTGCTGCAGCTCTTGAGGACTCAACCCTACCCCAAGAACTACAGGCAGCTAGGGAACACAGAGAGCAGGAGAAATAGTCTTACCCAGGGAAGAACACGCCAACTGGAATCTGATACCAAATGGTCAGCCTGAAAAACATACACAGACAAGTAACATTCTACAGACTAAGCACAATACACACACACACACACACACACACACACACACACACACACACACATACACACACACCTAACAACAATTAATGATAAAAGAGTCCATGCATCTAAAAGAGAGCAAGGCAGGGGCAGGGGGAATTGGGAGGTTTGGAGGGAATGGAAGAGAAGAGGGAAATGATGTAATTATAATCACAAAAAATTTTAAGTAAAATACCAGGAAAAAGATCTTGTTTGAACTATTTTAATAGTAACATATTATTATGACATCTCTTTTAGTAATAGTTCTCACTGTTAACCCTAACTGTTTCTAGGTTAAAACTTAAACTTTACAATAGGTGTGTGTAGGAAAACCATAGTGTGTGTTGGACATTGTTCAGCTGAGCTCTTAGGTGTCTCCACTGGTCATAACCCCTGAGCATGAAGAACTGTCCCAGAGCGATAGTTTCACTTCCATATCAGTTGAGTTTGAGGGGGGACAGAAATTTTGAAGGCCATCAGGAAGAAAAGCTTCCTGCGTTAAGTCGATTTAGCTAGACATTGTATCATTTTCAGTGAGGGGATAACTCTGGTATTATTTAAATTAATCAAAAAATTAACCCCATTATTAAGCCAACATAACTTAAAAAAGAAAACTGTGAGCAGGGTCACTTGTAGTTACAGACATTTACATAAAACATCAACTAAGAGAGCTTAGCTCTGTGTTGAAAGAGTGAAGTATTTGACAAAGCAGGGCTTTGAATACAAGAGTTTCAGATGAAAAGCAAATCAACCAAACTATGTCAATAAAGTGAATAAAAACATGCTCCCATCAGTAAATGCACACAAGTGTTTGAAGCAGTTCAGCTGGCATTCCCAAAATAAGACTTGGCGAAAAGAAGGAGAAGAAGAAGAAGAAGAAGAAGAAGAAGAAGAAGAAGAAGAAGAAGAAGAAGAAGAAGAAGAAGAAGAAGAAGAAGAAGAAGAAGAAGAAGAAGAAGAATATAAATGCAAAGAAGCCAATTGGCCAGATTTCAAACTGCTTGTAAAGCTGCACACGCTGCCGTCCATGGCAAACTCCGGGTTGGTGGACCAGCCATTACTGCAGGGGAACAAGCCATCATCACTGTGGAGTTCAGCATCATCCTAGAGTTTCCGGCAACCACCAAAAAAGTTAAACAGCTGTTACAAATATTGGGGAAATCATGGGCAGTTTCAATGCTTATACAAGTACTCGTGGAAATGAAACAATGGTCGACTATATATGCTCATACATGATTGTTTATCCTGAAAACCCAGAAGAAACCAACCCAAAAATACTAGAAATATGAAAGAATTCTAAAAGAGCCAGATAAGACTTTTTTTCTGTCCTAGTAATCAATAATTCTATTTCTAAGTCTATAGGCTATTTCTGAATTCTAAATCTAAGTCTATTCTATTTCAATGGGCTCCTAAAAACTGCAAAAATAAGAACTAAGAACTCCTTTCAGAAAACAACTCAACATATACATTGCTGCCAGAGCAGCACATGCCTGAGTCCCAGCTACTTGAGAGACTGAGGCAGGGAGAATCATTTGTCCTCAAGACTTGGGGACCAGCCAGGTAGCATAGTATGATTCTGTCCCTCATGTATTTTAATAATAAATTACATAGTTGCAATTTGATGGTATCCATATGAAATGGCCCACTGTCTTAATGAAAGATTAAGTCACCTGGGCCTCAGAGCACCTCCTGTGATCCTGGCATTGCGAAGGCTGAGGCCAGAGGATCTTAGACTTCACACTCGGCTCGGCCGTGAAGTGAGTTCAAGGCTGGCCCAGGCCACTTAGCAAGGCCTGTCTCAGAATTCAACAGTAAAGTAAAAGTAGGATTGGGGGTATAGCTCAGTGGCAGGGTCCATGCCTACTGTGCACAGTCCCCAGTACCACTGAAAAAGGACAAAGAAATAAAGACCTAAAACCAGGGTGTAAATAGAATGTGTATTGTCTTCTTGCACAGGAAGACTTAAAAGTCATGACAAAGGCCTCAGTCCATGAGCTGATGTGTACATTTACATGATGTGAGCAGGTCTGAGGGGTGCAAGAGAAGCTGGGTAACACAATAGAAAGTGTAAGTGGAAAGGAGGAAGACTTGAACATAGGTGTGCAACACACGTTCAGAAAAGACTGTGGTCTTGACTGTCAGACTAGCCCCAAAAGCACCAGCAAGAACTGTGTGCTTCTGACTGACTCAGAGTCAGAGATCCTAGAATTGGGTTCCACCTCCAGAGTCTAGAACAACAGTACATCAGAGTCTAATAAACCTTAATGGTGATTTTTTTTTTCAACTTTGTGGGAAAGTGTCGATTAATTGTGTTTTTACATCTGGTCCATTATCTGGGAAAAAATGAATTCTGAGCTTATACCTCATAGAAAAATAAATTCCAAATATATTAAAGACTTAAGTGGGAAAAATAAAACCATGAGACTCCCCTAGCATGCTCCTAAAAACTGCACATAAACTCCAGGGTGGGAAAACTGTCCACAAGTGGACACTCCAAAGCTCTTTTTTGACCACTTAAAACTTCAAAGCTTTTAGGTTGCCAAAGAAGCATGTTGGGAAGAAAAGAAGCCTATAAACAATGAACACAACTTGAAGACCCAGCTGGGGGCTTGCAGGACTCACCGATTCAGATAACCATGGGTGGAGAGAGAGAAAGGACCTAGCTAAATGTTGGAAGTGGCAGGCCCAGATGGTCAACACATGCAGACTCACTGGTAGACAGGGAAATGTAAAAATTTTAAAGTAAGAGTTAATATCTTGACTTTTTCAGACAAGAGAATAATAAACGTAGAGTATAACCCCTGCCCATAGGGAAGCTGGCGAAAGGTCACTCTTGTTCTTTGCAAAGGGAGACATAAAAGGTTGGAACTCTTTAGAATACAAGCAGGCAACATCTTATAAAATTAAAACTACATGTTTCCTTCTCTACCCAGCAGCTCTTCCTCCCATGAAATAAAAGCAAAGCATATATGGGACCATATAATAAACGTTTGTCACATGTCTGTGGTAACAAAAAAAAAAAAAAAAAAAAAGAAAAAACTGGAATCAAAATGAATGCCTACCGATGGATTAATAACTCAAATTATGGCACACCCCTGCTGTAAATTATTATGTAAACACTAAAGAGCACTAAACAGACTGCAGTAGTGTTAAATCCCAGGGGCTCGAATTGCTTTCTGTGATGTACTGTTTAGCAGGAAGATCGTGATGAAGAAAAATGTGTGTGATGTCTCCATTTTGTTAAAAAAAAAAAAAAAATTGTCCCCAACCAGGCCGCATAGGTGAGTGCAGTATGCTTCAAACAGGATAAAAATATGGTAGAGCTTCCTGGGCTGTCCACCAGTAATGAGGGATGAAGAGGGCTTGGTGTGGATTGAGGAGAGACTCAAAGAGAAAAAGAAAAAAGCTAGCACAGTTTGTGCTGGCACAGGAATGGTGTGTGTGCCGATGCAGAACAATGGCAGGTGAAAGATGAACCCAAATATGTGCAGAGCTGCTGAGACCGTCCTTGGCCATGCCTTCTGCTGGCCATGAAACACGCAGCTTCTGTTGATGCAGAGGACAGAAACAGTGCTTAGGCTCCTTGTAGCCTGTTACAATCTCTGGGCTGCTTTCCAAAGCCAGCGCGCTCAGGAGAGTCACTGGCCTCGATCACCTGTCTGACCCCAGCAGCCTTGGGAAAGGTGTGCTTTGCTGGTCAGACTCTCAGTCTCCAGGGAACTGGTGTGCACTTGAGATTCTCTCAGAGAGGCTTTTTGGATTCCACAGCTGCCGAGCTGGCTGGGTTTGTGGGTATAGATTCCATCAAAACAGGATAAATTATGAGATAGTCTCTTTGAACTTGCCCGAGCCAAGTGAGAGAGTGACCACATGCCCCAGACGGAAGTGGCACAGTCCTCCTTCCAAGCCCCTCTTCAGCATCTGGCTCTATTTTGCAACATAGAAACAGGGTCACCTCTGACTCCTGAGGAGAACCTGTGAAAGTTGGTACCTTGGAGGCTCTATCTCCCCAAGACTTAGTGTCCCAGTGTTTCCGTGGTCTTCTTTCACCTTTGTCCTGTGTCCTCAGCCAGCCACATTCTTCAAATGCTACAGGTTTCCCCAAAACATGTTGTCAATGCCTGAGAGTTTCAGAAGGGTGTTCTTCTCAAAGGAGGGGCCAGCATCCGCATTGAGCATCATCTTGCCAAACCCTGCAGGTCCCATGCCTTGCAAGTGCCATACTCTGGTGCGCTGAGTCTTTTCTTCACAATGGCACCGTAACGTTCTGGCTGAGCAACCACACTGAACCCCCATGCTTCACACGTTTGTATCATTGCCACCCTGTTGTCATGAGTTACCTCCTCTGCAGGAGACACAGGGTCTTAGAAACTTCCTGGCCTCTCTTCCTCTCTGAAAAAAATGTCTGAATTCTCAGTGCCCCACACATTGTCTGCCCCCATCTCATTCACAGTAAGTGACTGTTGAGTGAATACATGGAGTACCTGTGCCTCCTAAACTGTGAGGAGAGAATCGGGAGAGAAGGCTGTACAACTCCTGCAGCCAACACTGACAGAAAACATGCTGCTTCCTGGACCAAACTGTTGTGTGATCCTCTTCCTGGAGCTGACCATAGTGTGAGCGCCGTGGTTGCTGGTTCTACACAGGAAGGCAGCTCCTCACCACTGAGTTCTTAGCTCAACAGGAATTTATGTTTTTAGCATTCCATGGATTCATTTACACAAATTAACAGTAGAAAGAAAATGGTGACTTTTTTTTTCTTTTGTTCTGTTTGGAGGATGTGTGGGGAGTTGTGAATCATGGAGTCTCGGGCTTGGACTTGACTAGAAGTCATCATTCACAGAGCCGAAACCCCGGCACAGGGTGCAGCCGGAGGGCTGTGTTTAACGCCTTATCGTCTCCACACAGATCTTCACCGCGTTGCCGCCCTTCACTCTGGGAATCTTTGAGAGGTCTTGCACTCAGGAGAGCATGCTGAGGTTTCCACAGCTCTACAAAATCACCCAGAATGCAGAAGGCTTCAACACTAAGGTAAGTGATGTGATAAAACAGCTCTCATGTACGAAAGGCACAGCCCTGCTTCTCTTGCAGCTCTGTTTGAGCTCTGATTACTCTTCCGGGAGATCAGTGGTGCTTGACAGAAGGCATTGACATAACCCCTTCATACCCAGCCCTGTGATCCAGAGACAGTTCCCTCAGTCCAGCCAGCCTCTCCTTCCTTCTCTTCACAGCTCTGGTTTGCTGTGGGCAGCACCATCTCATGCCCCTTTCCATTAAAACCAGCCATTGACTTTCATGAAGCCCTTGTTAGGCTGGCTGCAAGCTTATTTACTGGTTTGAACTTTGTGTGTGAGGTATATGCGTGTGCACACATGGGGGCGGGCACACAGATGCAGGCGCATGCAGAGGCTAGAGGAAAATATTGGGTATCTCCATCTGTCATTCTCCACCTTATTTTTTGAGACAGGGTCTTTTGGGTAGGCCTCCTGTCCAGAGAGCTCTCATCTGCCTGTCTCTACCTACCACCCAGTGCCAGGTTCATGGGCATGCATGGCCAGTTCTAACTTTTACATGTGCTTGGCATTCAGATGGATTTTAATGTTTTCAAAATGAACAACATTTTCATTTTTTTACTACCCAGTTTTAACCTATGTCACCTTTTCTGAGTGGTTGTGAAGTGTCCTCTTACGATGGGGAATACTCACACACTGAAGCTCAGTTTTCAGCTCTGAGCTGGATTGTGTGCCAGCTCCACGCAGGTTTTGTACTGAAATAATAATCTGGAGATTATCCTGCCATCTGCCTGTAAATAGGAGGGAACAGCTTTTGTTTGGTTTTGTTTTCACTCGGTATTTCTTTTCAGTTTGAGACTAACAATGCCCCCTGCAGAAGTGGCCAGCAGCCTTCACAACACCTCATCTGTTGCAAGCTACACACAGAGGTTCGAGCCTTGAATACTCTGATCCCCTGGTTTGTCTTCCTACAGGTTTTCTGGGGTCACTGCATCAATGCCTTGGTCCACTCCCTCATCCTCTTCTGGCTTCCCATGAAAGTGCTGGAACACGGTAGGTGATGCTTTCATGATTTCAACCACCAGCAAGGAACTCCACCTCCCATGAGGCCAGTTGTGCATCACATGAGATTAAAGACAGGGAACACAAACCAGCCACCCAGCAGGAGCTGGTTCCAAGTCTGTAGCATGCCTGTCCTGTCCGTTCTGGCATTTTCTTGGAAATTACTATATAAAAACTAGAAACTCCACACTCGGTTTGTAATAACTGAGTCTCTGACCTTGAGGGAACACTTATGTCTCTTCCCCATTGATTTAAAATCCTCTGTTACTTACTTAAGTGTTCTGCTTGAATTCCCTGGTATCTGTGTGCACAGTCACTTAGGTCTTATGAATTTAATCCCACCTCATGTTTTCTGAGAGCATTTTCCTTGACATAACACCTCTGAAGTCATAGCTGATTCTCCAGGTTGACTTTAGTCCCTCTATACAGGGATGGATAACTGTGTTAGTTCACACTTCCTGATGAAACATACCATAAAAATGCCTTCCCTCTCAAATAAGCATACGCTCCCTGGGAAAAAGTAATTGCTGACGTTGGCCAGCCAGGCCCCTGGATTTTATGAAGGACCTGGGAATATAAGGTTTGCAAGCTGTTCCTGTCAGTGTGCTCCATGTCCCACACAGAAATGACTCACCACACCAGTGCTCTCTAGCCTGTTCCTTGTCCTCCAAAGATGTACAGACACCTGTTTATGTTCTGCGTGCTTTTCTCTCAGACACAGCATAGTTTCTTTTCTTTAGATGGCCCTTAAATATTTAGATCAGAAAATGAATTTGTCTATTTCTAGGTCCCCCCACCCCACCCCCCAAAAAAGAACATTCTAGCAAAATAATTTTCTTTGAACTCTAAAGCCCTTTTCACTTCATCTTTATTTGCAGTGGATTCAATTTTTGATGGTTCTTTAAGTAAGAGTTTCTGTATAGAATAGCCTGGGCTGTGGTTTTGTTTCTGAAGCTGTGGTATGTTGGGGACAGGAACAGCCATCATCCTCATTGTGTTCGAGTCCTGGAGAAAAGAGCACCATCCATGTATACAATCAACAAGAGCGTTTATTATACCAGCATGCTGGGGCTGTCCATCACAAAGGCAAAGGCTACACAAAGGCAAAACGGCAACGACCCCTATGGGAACGTGTGGGCTCCTTTTAAGCACAACTAAAGGGAGTTCCTAGGGTAGTTAGACCATCTCAGATTTGATTGGCTTAATCAAGTGGCAATCATATTAGTGCATTCTGATTGGCTAGGGCTAGTCAAGGACTGATTAAGGCTACTGCTTTTCCATTTGGGGGCTGGCCTGGACAAGTCCCAGGCTTTGTCCTTGTTTGGCTATTACCGTGAGATAGTGACTGTAGAGGGTGACTGGCCTAGTACACACTGACTGTGGGGGCTGGCTCAGCGGCCCAGCTATCCCCCTTGTCCCCGCTGTCAGGGGCATTGAAGACTGATTGTTTGTGGCTTCCTCAGAAACTCTCTGTTCACTTTCAAGAGGCAGGAATTAAGGCTTAGTTTTTAACTGCATTATTAGGGACAGTCTGTCATGATATTTGCCTGGCTCTCTTGATTGCAAGACGGGCTAGTGACAAGAGTGGCACACTTGTGAGCATAAGAGCACTTCACTGTAGCTGGAGTTTCCTCCAGCCCCGCCTGGACCCGCAGCCACTCAGATCCAAATAAACACACAGAGGCTTATACTAATTAAAACTGTATGGCCTAATGGCTCAGGCTTCTTGTTAGCTAGATCTTACATCTTAAATTAACCCACTTCTATAAATCTATACTTTGCCACATGGCTCATGGCTTCCTGGTAATTTACATCTTGCTTCTCGTGGCGGTAGCTGGCAGCGTCTCTCCGTTCTCCCTTTCTCCTTCCTCTTCTCTAGTTAGAATGTCCCGCCTAACCCTGTTCTGCCTCACCATTGGCCAAACACCTTTATTTATCAACCAATTAGAGCAACATATTTTCAGCATACAGAGCGACAGACATCCACAGCACTTAGCAGCTGGTGTTTGTAAGTCAGGCTTGTGCTCATGCAGAGACAGCCCTAGAAGAGTTTGCCTTCCTGCTTGCGCAGTCCCTCGTGGCCGTGTATGCGCTGTAGGGTGGCTCGCTAAATGCTTGAGCTTGTGGCCTGCAGGCGACGGTGGCAGCATTGCTACAGTCTGCCGGGATTCCATCACTCCCCAAATGTGGCCCGTGATTAAAAGTTAGCATGTATGCACTTCTAGCAGAAGTCACCAAGTGAATTTCCAGTTGGGCTCTGACTCCCTTGTCTGTCCCTCCTGGTTCTATCGCTTTCCCAGCAAGCAAACAAGAGGAGATTTGGATCATCGGTGTCATCTGATACACTTTTAGCAAAAGAGTTTTCTGCTAACAGAGTTCCAGATAGCCCATAAAGTCAAAGTGTCAGAGGGAACTCAATGACAGATGTTAGGCATGTCGGCATAGGGACCATTTTTGTTCCCCTGGATCTGATTTCTCTAACACAGTCAATGACTATTTTTGAACTAATTTGTAAAGTTTTTCACTTAGTTAGAAGCAGGAATTATTAATACCACAGACCATATGCATTCATGTTGCCATGACACAGCAACTATGGTGGATTTCAAGGGTGAAAAATAAGTTCAGGACGCAACAAGATGGCCCAGCAGGTAAAGGTGGTTGCTGCCAAGCTGGATGACCTGAGTTCAATTCCCTGAACCCCCATGTCAGAAGGATAAAACCGACTCCCAGTTTCTCCTTTGAGTTCCACTTGCTGTGGCGCACATTCCACGTGCACACAAAATAAATAATAAATGTAATTTTACAAAGGAAAGGCAAATGTACACATGTAGGCTGGGTGTCTTTCCTTTTAAGAGTTTATGCTCTAGGGAGGGAGTTAGCTTCAAACACGGAAAATTCTAGTACAAGGTAGAAAATAACTATCTTGAGTAAAGTGCAGAGAGAGGATGACTGAACCCAGCTTAGGAATACATTTCATTTGGGTTATTATTACCTCTAAAGGAGGCCATACTTAGGTTCAGCTGTGGATCTGAGCAGGCTTCAGTTATTCAGGAATGGCAGAAGATAGGAAAATGGGCTGTTTGTAGTTCCCTGAAATCCCTCTATGGAAATTCTACCCCCAAGATGATGTAGGAGGTGGGGCCATGGGGTGGCAAGGTCATGAGAATAGAGCCCTCGTGAGTGTTGTACTCTTGTGAAAGAGACTGGGGAATGTGTCCTCCAGTGCATGCAGATGCAGAAAGAAGAGCCCTCTGTGGGGAATGAATCCCCTGCCACCCTCAGCAGCTACCAGCGCCTTGGTCTTAGACTGTGAGGAATAATTTTGTGTTGACTGTCACAGTCTGTGGTGTTTTGTATCATCACTGGACATCTCCTCCTCCCCTCCCCAAGCCTTTTGTCCCCGTAAATGAGAATGTGTCTGTACATGTCCAGCACTCTGTGGGGAAGGCTGGGCTGCAGGATGACTGCAGTGTAAAGGGAAGGATGGTGGCTGGATGGGGTGGTGAAATAAAAAAGTGGGCCTGGGTCACCAACCTGCAGGGAGACATTTTCTTATTGAAGGGCTGGAGCTGGGAGAGTTGTGTCCTAACACTTAGCTTATGACTAATTAAGACTGTTTTATAGAGAAACACAGGATTTGGCAAGAGATTTGACATGAATTGCTGCTGGTGCTGGTGCTGGTGCTGGTGCTGGTGCTGGTGCTGGTGCTGGTGGTATGTGTACATGTGTGTCTGTATGTTTCATATTATTTAGATAGATAGATTTGGTAGTATGTCAATGGTAAAAATCCAGAAAGGGATTTAATATCCTAAATACAAGTGAGCTAATTTTCCCTCCCTCTGTCCCTCCTTCCCTCCTTCCCATTCTCCCTCCCTCCCTCCCTTCCTCTCTCCCTCTCTTCCTTCCTTCTCTCCCTCCCTACCTTCCTCTCTCCCTCTCTTCCTTCCTTCCTCCCTCCCTCCCTCCACCTGTAACTCCAGCTTCAGGGTATCTTATGCCACTGACTTCCTTGGGCACCCACTCTCCCATATACAAAGCCATATAGAAAGAAAAACACACACAATTAAGATAATAATAGTAATAATTGTAATAATAATAAATCCATGATTAAGATGATTATAATAGTAGTAATCACAATAATTACAAACCTTTTAAAAAATAAGAAACATGCAACCTCTCCATCTCCAAGAGTTCGAGAATATGGCACCAATTTGCAACAATCCTGGGTGTCTCCAAAGCTAAGGATCCCATCTAGCTCAGGGCATCTCCAGGCCTGCCTTCCTCCTTCCTCGGCTGCTTCCTGAAGCCATTCCTCAGCCTCACCCCTGCTCGCAGTCCTGAGGAACCTTTGCTTGACGGGGACTGAGGTCTCTAGAGTGGCTTTGCATCTTCATATGGTACCACGTGAATGACATCACAAAATCAGTGAGTTTCATTCTAAAACTCTCTCCAAACCACTCCCTGGTGGCCAAAGGCTCAGGTGCCTGTCAGCCCTATTCATTTCTGTCAGGGCAATATGATCTAGGGAAGAAATACTCTTGAGAAGGTGTGGGCAGGTCATTCATTTTCTAGAATGTTTCCAAGAATTTTCCCTTTGCTTATTTTTGCATGGTTTTGGATAGACTTTCAAAGCAGTCTTGTTGATGGAGTTTGTGATCACTCATTCCAAGTTTCAAAATAAACTTGTCTTCTCAGGCAAATCGGTAAATCAGATTTCTCTCAACTGTCCCACCATCGGGCTCCCAATGTGATCTGCCTAAAGCCCCCACCCTTTGATCTGAAAGTTTCTGTAGGTTAAGATTATGGGTGGCGCCATCTCAGGCCCACATCTCAAGGGCCTTGTTGGCTGCTCTCTGGCTCCCGCTGGCATCTCTAGTCTATACAGTTGAGCAGCCCTCCTTGAAGTGGAATGTGGTTATTGGCCAAAGAACATAAAATTAATTTCATTTGAAAAAATTTTTTTTCTGATTTTCCTTGATGAAATTTATAAAGGGAGCAATGAGAAGAAGGGATACACTTCCCAGAAGAGAAAGTTTCCATTAAAGTATTTGTGCTGGTTAGTTTATTTGGTTTTGTTTTTGTTGTTTGGTTTGGTTTGGTTTGGTTTTTCCACTTGACACACGCTAGGGTCATCTGGGAAGAGAGAACCTCAGCTGAGAAAATGTCTCCATCAGGGTAGCCTATAGGGAGATCTGTGGGTTTTTTTTTCTTGATTAATTATTGATATGGGAGGTCCCCCAGCCCACTGTGGGCAGTGCCATCCCTGGGCAGGTGGTCCTGAGGTATAATAAAGGGAGCTGAATATGAGCCTGAGATCAAGCCAGTAAGCAGCATTCCCTCATGGCCACTTCTTCAGTTCCAAACCCCAGGTTCAAGCCTTGAGTTCCTGCCCTGCCTTCCCCTCGTGATGGACTGCGATCAGAGCCTGCACACCAACAAGCCCTTTCCTCCCCTCCCCCCCTTGCTGTAGTTGTGATGTTTCATCACGGCAACAGAGAACTACTCCAATATTGACCTCAGTTTCCCAGAGTCCACAGTGGAAATAATCACTCACTTTTAAGAAGAAACTATAGCATATAGATACTTAAAAATTGACACTGATGAAGAAACAGCCCTTTTCAACATTGGAGAAGGCAGTTATGTACCTCTTTAACAAATGTGTTACCACTGTGAGATCGGGCCTGTCCCAGATGCTGTGAAATGACGCTGCTGACCACGCTAGTCCATGGTCGTTATGACCGCCACTGTTACTGTGAACTCCAGTGTGCCTCCTGTAGGCCCAAAAGACTTGTTTTCACACTGAGCTGGATTTCGGCAAGTCTGCCGCATTCTGTGAGCTCCTAAATTCAATTGCACTCCTTCATGAGGCAAAACAGGAATGGACTCATTCACTAGGCCAAGGGACTCCTAAGTATTAGAGATGCACATGACACATGACCCCCTTCTCTCCTGGAACTCACAACCAGGGAAGGCTTGAAGAGGGAGGCCCAGGTCAGATAGAATATGCTCCAAGGAAACTAACCTTCCCGACCATGAGGACACTCTGAGAATGTGGCAATAGACCAGAGGGAGGCATACATACACGTCAGTGAAGAAAAGAGTGTAAGTCAGCATTCCAAGAGTCTGTTCTTGTAGTTTGGAAAGAAGTTCAAGGGAGTATCTTCAGCCAGGATGCACTCTGGTCAGGGTGTGCACTGTCTGGGGTGTGCCCTGGTCAGGGGTGTACCCTGGTCAGGGGTGTGCCCTGGTCAGGGGTGTGCCCTGGTCAGGGGTGTACCCTGGTCAGGGGTGTGCACTGTCTGGGGTGTGCCCTGGTCAGGGGTGTGCCCTGGTCAGGGGTGTGCCCTAGTCAGGGGTGTGCACTGTCTGGGGTGTGCACTGGTCAGGGGTGTACCCTGGTCAGGGGTGTGCCCTGGTCAGGAGTATGCGCTGGTCAGGGGTGTGCACTGTCTGGGGTGTGCACTGGTCAGGGGTGTGCACTGGTCAGGGGTGTGCACTGTCTGGGGTGTGTACTGGTCAGGGGTGTGCACTGTCTGGGGTGTGCACTGGTCAGGGGTGTGCACTGTCTGGGGTGTGCACTGGTCAGGGGTGTGCACTGTCTGGGGTGTGCACTGGTCAGGGGTGTGTTAATATATGTTTTCTGTGCTCTTGGCACTCTGGCTCTAAGCCTTGATCCAGGCGAAGCTGTTCCTCCCGGGCAGGTTAATCCCTGAGGGTGGCTGGTGATGAGCCCCTGTTAGACAGACCTCCAGGCATCTCCTCTCAGACTGAATGCACTTGTGCTCCTACTCCTCCTCAGATCAGGTAGGGCCAGTGTTCCAGCACTGGGGAACACTCCCATGGTCCAGATCTGCTGACATTACTCAGACTTCCCAAACCTAAACATATTGAGGGCACCTTAACCACGTCTTTCTCTGAGAACCCTTGAAGGTTCTAGCCCATGTCTCACCCTCTGCTCCTGCAAGTTCTAATGGGATCCTCCATGGAATTTTCCTGTGTACATATCTGGCTCGGGAGTTCCATTGTAAGGAAGTCTTAAACAACATAAAAGTCGTGATCATTCTAGTCTCTCAAGTGAACAGACTATGTACTTTTTGTTCGGGGTGGTACTGAGTGAACCCAGGGCCTTGCTCATGTTAGGCAAGTTCTCTACTGCTGAACTACATCCCCCAACCCTCTTTTTACTTTTTTTTTTTTAATTTAGAAGTAGAATCTTGCTAATTTGATTAGAGTGTCTCTAGTTTCTATACTCACTCTATTATGCCTTGAACATTCAGTCTTGCCTCTGCCTCCCAAAGAGCTGAAATTACAAGCCTGGGCCGCCCGGCTTGGCTCCCATGCACATTCTCATGATATGCCTTAGTATGTTACTCAGAAATGGCAAGCTGACTGAGCTCATAGCCCTTATCAAGGAAACAGGCACATACTCTTTGGGTGGCAAAGAGATGGCTGCATCTATGAAAGATTGAGGGAGGAGGGTCACAGCCGCCTGTTTGCATCTGTGTGAGGATCACACATTAGGCAGATCGAGGATAACATGAACGTTTTGTCTCCATCTGTTATTGGCTGATATGTCTACCAGTGGATTTAACACAAAGGAGAGCTTTTCAGAGTCATTCTTGTGCTTAGAGAGGACTGTGGTCTTTGTGAATAGCCAACGTGAACTAAGGAAATGGACTGAAGGCCGGGTACTTTGCTCTCCCACGCAGAGATCTCTGAGTGTGAGTACCTCCCTTCACGGCAGTGATTTCCACGTTTGCATGCAATACTGCACCTGGTACCAACAGTAGTCAGGTTCAGTACCACAGGCTCCCCTGAGTGCCCAGTCCCCGAGCTCACCCTCAGTTTTCCACACTAGCGGAGAGAATCAGAAGGGCTGTTTGCTCCTGAACGGATCTCTCATTTCTTTTCATAACTGTTGGCAAGATTTTGTCAGGGGCCCTATCCAGGTACCAGAGGCTGGGGGATGTCCATTATCTGTGCACTGGAGATAAAAAAAAAAAAAAATTACAAAAAAAAAAAAAGTCTGTGGCCACACTGATATTTGGTGTCACCTTCAAGTTTACCTTCTCTCATTTTTAACTTCTCTTTTCAAGTCTATTTTTAGTAAACACAAGGGAGAAAAGATATTGAAATTTGAGTTCTGTGCCCTTAACTTCATCCAGCTGAGATGGTAAGAGTAAGAACCCAAAGGCTTATGTAACCAGGAACTTAACCCAGCGCCGCCGTGAATGTAATTATAATCGCTAACACTTGTATAAACCCTTCTTTTTGGAGAGTCCTTTCCAGCATTTCATACCACTCTCTATAAAGTAGGGGAAGAAAATAAATGTTCTCTTTATGAATCTGTAGTTGGGAGCGAAATACTGGTGCTGGCGATAGCAAGAGCGGAGCCATGTCCGCAGGTTCGGTTCTGAAAGTTTATTTGTAAAAGTTATCTGGATCCTGGACACTATCTCTGTCCTGGATATAAACCTGGGAGTAGCGAGCTGTCTGTGGCCTCTCTGAGCCTCTGGAATCTTAAGAGGCCCAGAGGCTTATGCAGGGGGTGGGGGCCCGCCCGAGAGTCTGGAGTCTGCTCTGCTCTGAAATTGTTCTGCTGGAAGTTTCGAAGCAGAGGAAGAGAAGGCAGCAGGAACTTGGCATCCATTCAGACCAAAATGTCTTGGCAAACGCCCTTATGGCAGGAGAAGAGGCTGGTGTTCCTGACTCCTCCCTAATGCCTTCTGCAGGACAAGATGCCTGTGGCTGTCCCTTCAGCTGTCCCCTGGTTCTTACTCCAACAGAGCACTGTACATGTGTATCTCCCATCTGGTTTCATGATTACCACATCCTATCTCTTTTGACCATACAACACCATGCTATGATATTTTGCCTTTTGTCTGAGCCATTCCCAAATATTGTGGCTTGGCTGGGTAATGATGTGATGTTTTTAATGAACATTTAATTGCCATTGCATTGTTGTGAAGTATCATCATTTCCCCCTTTGGAATATTCTAAAGAGGTTCCCTGATCGTTCTTTCTGTTCAGAAAATGAGACATACTTTTCTTATAAATTGTGGCTTTCCCCACCATTATTTTCAAAGACATTTCACATACGACATTTTAGGGACTGTTACTACTAAGTACGGAAGCCAGTGTGGTTTTGTCCCAGCTGTCCACAAAAGTCTGCTGTAGTGACTGCCTCCAGACCTTATTTGTCTAAGCCTACATTATGCTAGTCCCTGAGCCCAGTGTAAAAATTGCCAGCAATGTGTGTCTGGAAGAACAGACTCACAAGCTGCCTGCTGGGCACCTCTTGACACCTCAGACTGTCCATGTCTCAGAGAGGCTGAGCTCTCCTCCCTTGTGTGTGGCTTGAGCACCATCATGGTGTGGGTCTGTCACATTCAGCGGCACAACAACCTAAATGTGACTCAGCAGCGTCAACCCAAGCACATAGGAAGGTGACTTTTTTATTCACCTCATGGAAATCATGTAGTAGGCTTTAGGAATAGAGATAATAAATGTTCCCCTTTCCCAGGTTAATCTTCCTTCCTCCTCAGGTTAGTCCTCCTTCTCAGATCAGTCCTCCTTTTCCCAGACCTGTCCTCCCTCTTCTCTCGGGGCAGTCCTCCCACCTCTCTCAGGGCAGTCCTCCCTCTTCTCTCAGGGCAGTCCTCCCTCTTCTCTCAGGGCAGTCCTCCCTCTTCTCTCAGAGCAGTCCTCCCTCCTCTCTCAGGTCAGTCCTCCCTCCTCTCTCAGGGCAGTCCTCCCTCCTCTCTCAGGTCAGTCCTCCCTCCTCTCTCAGGTCAGTCCTCCCTCCTCTCTCAGGGCAGTCCTCCCTCTTCTCTCAGGGCAGTCCTCCCTCCTCTCTCAGGGCAGTCCTCCCTCTTCTCTCAGGGCAGTCCTCCCTCCTCTCTCAGGGCAGTCCTCCCACCTCTCTCAGGGAAGTCCTCCCTCCTCTCTCAGGGCAGTCCTCCCACCTCTCTCAGGGAAGTCCTCCCACCTCTCTCAGGCACTCCTCCCACCTCTCTCAGGGCAGTCTTCCTTCCTCTCTCAGGGAAGTCCTCCCTCTTCTCTCAGGGCAGCCCTCCCACCTCTCTCAGGCTGTCCTCCCTCTTCTCTCAGGGCAGTCCTCCCTCCTCTCTCAGGGCAGTCTTCCTTCCTCTCAGATTAGCCCCTCCTGTTTATTTTATATGTATGCATAAAATGTGGACTATATTCTAGATTATTAGATAATAATAGATATTAGATAAATGCTTTGCACTTTTAAATCTCTTTTAGTCCATGGATCAGCCTGCACGGGAAATATTGATAGTGAAGGAAACTGGGAGTTGAGTGTGGTTTGTGATTCCAACACTAGTGAATCTGAGGCAAGTGTTACAAGCTTGATGCTGGTGAGACTACAGCAGTGCCCCGTCTCCAGAACACGGCAATGGCGGGGGGGGGGGGGGGGGGGGGGGGGGCGACCTCAGTGGGGAGCACTTGCCTGACATGTGCAAGGCCCTGACTTCTGTCACCAGCACCAGAGATAAAAGAAACAAAACAACGGTCAGGCCAGATGTGGCAGTGTGTGTGTCAGCAATGCCAGCATTTGGGGACTGTCCCAACAAACAAACAACAACAGAAGCCGTGAGACCAGGACTGTGGGCTTCAGTTTGGGGCTTAGTCTTCCTCTCCATCCACTCTCCCACCTGGCCAGAGTTTTTCTGGGTTCCCCAGGACTTAGTGGAGATAGAACATCAAGGCTCCAGGTCACTGCTCATCTCAGTTAAAAGTCTCTGTGCTTGTGACTACACAGGATGGACAGACTGGGAAATCCATCTGGACCTAGCAGAGGAGGAGAGCTGAGGCTCGCATCTCTGCCACTCCATGCACGGGGCTGACTTAACAGCTAAGAGCATCATGCATTTCCTGCCCCAGGGAAAACTTGGGGGTCATTTCGGTCATTGTCACATCTTCTTCTTTAACCTCTGTCCCTGATAGGAAACCTCCGTGTTAGAAACGAGGCCTGTAGGGCTCAGCCTCAAATCTAAAAACCTCTCTGCCCTTAGAACTGGGGTAGGAGAGGCAGGCTGTACCAGCATCTCCTAACTCTCATGACCAGGATCTGCCTGCTAAGCTCATTCCTTCCCTCGCCTCATTTACCAAATTCCTTCTCTTGTACATAGTCATGTTTTGTGTTGGCCTTTCCTGTTGTGAACTGAAAACACCACTACGGGTCCTCATGGGCTCCTCCTCCGGCCAGTCTCCCCATGGTAAAGACCAGACTGCTGGGCTCCTTCACAAGTCAGTGATCCTGTTTACCTCACTGCTCAGGCTGAGGTTCCTCACACTCCCTCCTACTCTACCTCCAAAGTGTGAGCAAATGCTGTCATTCCTACTTCAAAATATTTACCAGTTTCTGTCACTTCTCAGTACCTCTGGCGTGGCCTTTCTTGCCCTGAATTGTCAGTTGGACTGAAGGAGGGGGCAGGGGGAGATGGTGCATGTCTCTGCTGCCCAGGACAGCAGTCACTAGCCACACACAACTTCTGAGCATTTGGAATGTGGCCAGTGTGGCTAGGGAACCAAGTCTTTGCAGCAGCTTCATCATTGTATAATTGTGTCTCTATATTTACACTGTACAATTCCCCCATCTCAAGGTGTAATTCCATTACACAACCCAACCACCACATCATCATCAACTTTCAAACACTCCATCACCCCCGAAGGCTGTCACCCGGCCCTCAGACCCTTAGCAACTGCTGTTTTGCACCATGTCTGTGTAGGTCTGTCCCCCCTGGACATTTTATCCTAACTTCTTTCCCCTCTCAAGGTTCATCCACATTGTGGCATGTACCCACACTTCATTCCTTGTTATTTCTTCACAATACTCTATTGTATTGATGCACCACTCACTGAGTGATGGACATTTATTTGTGCATTCACCACTTGACGGACATCTGCACTCTGAATAGGCTACTGTGGATAGGGAATAATGATGCTCATTGTTTTAGACGTCGTGAGCAGTTGTGAATAATGCCGCTCTGAACATTCATGTATAAGCTTTTGTCTTTCATTCACATTTTCATTTTTCTTGGGAATTACTGAGTCATGTAATAAATGTGCGCACTCTTTTTTAGGAAGTCCCAATAATTTTCCAAAATGTCTACACAGCTTACTCAGCTTCCAGCCATGCGTGAACAATTATAGGTCTCCTCTCTCTCTCTCTCTCTCTCTCTCTCTCTCTCTCTCTCTCTCTCTCTCTCTCTCTCTCTCTCTCTCTCTCTCTCTCCTCCAGAGACGGGGCACCTGGCTCTGCCTCCCACGTGCTGGGATTAAAGGCATATGCCACCACTGCCCGGCTCTCTGACTCTGTCTCTTGGTTGTCATTTTTGTTATTGGCATCCTCATGGGTATGAAGTGATTCTTCAAGTGGCTTTGGGATTGTTTTCTTTGTTCCCAATCATGTTGAGTTTCCCTGAATCCCTGTTGGCCATTTGTGTGTCTTCCCTGCTTAATATATGTACTCAGATCCTTTGCCCAGGTTCATACTGAGAAGTTTTAGATTGTTTGTTGGGTTCTTTCTATATCCTAGACACAAGCTTCTTATCAGACATAAAATGTGCAAGTGTTTTCTCCATTGTTTTGATCCAGTCTAATTGGCCCTAGTTTGTCACCATACTTTTGGTGTCTTTTCTTGAGATCATTCTTAAATCTGGGGCTGGAAAGATGCACTGCTTCCATTTATTCTAAAGGTTGTATTGCTTTGGCCCTGTGATCATGTTTTGTTAATTTTATATTGTGATCATAGGCACAGACATAAGTAAATTCTGCAGTTTTTAACCATTTTACATATGCAAATCAGAGACACTAGTTGAGCAGAGCTTGCTGTTCTGGCTGTTTGCAAAATTGTTTCATCACCTCAAACTTTTAACTCTGAACTCATTAAGCAACATCTCCCTCTCCCTCCTCCCAAGCCTCTGGGATTTTTTTTCCAATTAATTTAAAGGTAAGCAACTAAATGGAGCTAGTGGATGCATAACTCTGCTGTTTCCGGTATCACCCTCCATCACCTGCACGGCTGACTGCCATCCCTGCCTAACTGGCACTGTACTTGTCATTCTCCCTGTTCTGTTCTCCCGGGAGCTGCACCCTTCCTTTGGGAATACTCTAAACGATTTCGTGGAAGGCTCAGCAGCCTCCAGCTTCATCGGTCCTGACCACCACTGAAGTGCAGACTCTGGTCCAGCCTGCATCTGTTGGCCTCTGACTGTTTGCTCGCTCCCTGAATCTCTAGACAGACCGGTCTTCATGATGAACTCTGAGCTCATCAAGCACTGTTTTCATTAAGATTCTTAACAACGTCTTTTCTTTCCCAGGAGCCTGTTCTTGATGATCATTGAACTAACACCTCTCTATCATTCTGATCTGTTCCCGGGTCACCTCTCTAACTAAAACAACAATCTCTGGCCACTCTGTATTCAAACAGTATAGCTTAAATTTCCTCTAGCTGACTGTATGTCCACTTGTTCATTTGTGTATGCTCTGTTCCCCGACTGTCATTCAGACTCCATGGAGACTGGAGCCTTTTCTTCTGCGTTCCCACAATGCCTTGCATAGAGTAGATTTGAGTACATAAAAGATTGAGCTTCCTCCTTTCATGGCTATGATCTTCATTAAACTCAAATAAACAACCCCTGTCTAATCTCACGTGACCCTTAGTGGAGTATGTCTTTAAGGTACTGCATCTATAATAACCTCAGACCCAGTCACTAGTGATAGACACTCTCAATTCACAATGGCTGTTTGCAAGGACAGGATGAGTATCCCTGGCTTGGAACCAGAAGCATTTGCTTGCTCAAAGATTTTGGACTGTGGAATAATTAGCATAGATTTCACTCATTGACTATCCCTAACCCAAAACCTAAAAGGCTCCCGTGGGATTCCAAAGCACTTAAGACTCTAGGTTTTCAGATGAGGGATACTCAGCTCACACCAGTTTTTTGACTTACTGAAATCAATTGAGCTGCTCCCTTTTCAGCTTTCTCTGTTTGCTTTCAATGAGGTTCTTCCTCACCTTCTCACCTCTCTTCATCCCCTCTCCCATCAGTCTCCGGAGCTTTCTGTTTCTGTCTGGGGTGGAATCCCTTTCTGATCTCCTAGTGTAACTCTTCCAAAGCCCGGCAGTACTCATGGAAGTTCGGGGCTGTGGTTAATGTAGCCCTGGTGCCTGCCACTCTGTGCTTAAGTGTCCTCTGGTCACAGACTGACTTCTCAGAGCCAGGAGCAAAGCTATACCCTTCCACTGACCCAGGGACCCACCCACTACCAGAACCCCCCCACACACACACACAAACACACCTGAACCTGAGTGCGAAGGAGGGAAGGAGATGGGAAGCCATTCTTGACTTTAAATTTGTTTGGCACTCCTGGGATCGGAGTCAGATTTCCAGAGTGGTCACCAAGCAGAGTCTCTCTGGCTCCATGGCTTCCAGGAACCTTGCAGAGCCACCCCTGGAAAGAAAGAAACGTGAAGACGAAGCTTTGAGGTCCCAGCTGTATGAAACACCTCTCACTGGATCACCTTCACTCCCAGAGCGCAGGCGCTTGAGTGAGAACAAGAACCATGAATATCTCCCTAGGAGAGTCAGTCACTTTGTGCTCGGTGTGATGCTGTCCAGTCCCACTTCAGCAAATATTAAGAGAAAGGTTTGAGAAGGTCCGAGAGCTGAGGCACTTGATGTGTCCTTGGACCAGTCCTTGTTCACCTTGTTTTCAAGCAGACCAAAAGATAATTTGATTTTAAAATATATATATATAAATTCAGTGCCAATCAACCATTAGTTTTGTTTGAACATATGATTTTGTTTTATTCATTTGAAGGACACATAAGGTGAAAAAATACCATTATCATGAGAAAGGACCTTTAGAATCACGAAGGAGTTAGTTTTGAAATGACCTCACGCTTTGAGAGATGCTTCTACTGTTCCATTTTTCTATGTTCTGAAAAAAAGAAAAAGAAAACAGATTGCACTGTGGCCTCTAGATATTAACAGTGGCTTCTTTGTTTTCCAGATACTCCACTGGCCAGTGGGCACGCCACAGACTACTTGTTTGTTGGAAATATTGTTTACACGGTACGTTTAGCACTGTTGAGCCATTCCTAAAGGGCACTCATGAGGGTTCTACCTCCCCAGTTATACACGGCTCCCCACATTAAAATGACTTACTCTACGTCTTTGTGGGCTGGGGCTTCCTTGAAGTTCAGACTGATCAAGAAATCCTTGCATCATACCAAACTCCTCTCTCTCTCTTTTTTTTTTTCTTCACAGTACGTTGTGGTTACAGTTTGTCTGAAAGCAGGTTTGGAGACAACAGCGTGGACTAAAGTGAGTTGTCTTTGGAACTTTTCTTTCTCCATTATAGATAGTTGTATGCAGTGACTTCCATTTAATCCGTGGGGAAACAAGAAATGCTACACTGTTGTCTTATTTCAAATTTTGCAAGTAAAAATTGTTTTTGATCTTTAGGAAGGCAATTTGGAATTTGGGATCCAACCTCTCCTGGGGCTTTATTTGCTCAGCACCTAGCCCAGCTTACAGCTACTGATTATTACCTGCCTGAAATGAAAATTCTCATTGTTACTGGGGAGATGGGGGGAGAGGAAAAGAGAAAGGAAGAGAGGGAGGGAGGGAGGGAGGGAGGGAGGGAGGGAGGGAGGGAGGGAGGGAAAGAGAGAGAGAGAGAGGGAGAGAGAGAGAGAGAGAGAGAGAGAGAGAGAGAGAGAGAGAGAGAGAGAGAGAGAGAGAATGCAGAACAAGTCAGAAAATGTTGTATTTGCACGTGGCTCTACCTTGGCACTCCTGGGCAGTCTCCTGACCTCTGACTTGGTGTGCATCCTCAAATAAAAGGGTGAATAGAGTTTTGTCATCTTTTTTTTCTCCTAAAGTCTCACATTTGGAATCCTTAAAGCACACTTCAGTGAGACGATTGCTCGTGATTAGAGAGTACCACACTGCATAGCTATCCTGGGTTTGTTTTATCAGCATCCTGTTTCCTGTTTGGTTCTTTCCAAGATGGGCTAAGACCCACACTTCACAGTGGGACTGTAGCTCGCTTACCTCCTGCTCTGGTACTAAGTAAATGGGGTAGGATGGAAGGTCACCATGGAGCCAGGGAATCTGTCAAAGGATGAAGGCGGGTAGGAGGTGGAAATGGCAGCTTAGCCTGGAATATTGCAGGAAGAGGTAGTGAGTGTCAGAATGTGGAAGTACTAGTTTAAAACTAGAACCCGAAAAGCAGAGCTTGCTGAGGGATTGGATTGTAATTTATAAAGAGAGAAGTCAAGGGTTGTATTAAGGGCACAAAGAAAAGAGGCCAACAACTTAAAGAGGCATAAGATGTTTGTGTCACAGAAGTGAAGAATAGAGTTTTAGTTACTAGAGCTGAGGAGGGGGAGGGGGAGGGAGAGGGGGAGACGCACGGGAAGAACTAGCAGATGCAGAGTCAATCAGGGTGGGAAGAGTCACTTTAAAGTCCTGTATGAAGTGGGGTAACTATACTGAGTACCCACTTTCAAAACAACTGGAAGGAAGAATTTTGGATGTTCCTCAAGTTCAGAAATGATGTTTTATGGGTGTGGATATGCCAGTTATCCTGACCTGATCATTGCATAGTATATACATGCATTGGAGTGTCACACTGTACCTATGAATGTGAACAATTGTACGTCGATTTTTAAAACTCTATTAAATGCAATGTTTCAAGTTTTTAAAGGGGGCATTAGCCATTCCGAGTTGCTTTTAAACAGTCTCTGCAAATGACAGATGTTGTCTTTAAGGGATAAGAATATTCTATTTGTCCATTTCACTGCTCTCTCACTAGATGGCTGCACCCTTGTTTTATAAAAACAGACACGAGATAACCCCAGGGATGGGCGGGTCATGGCTGGGGCTTGGATTTTAGAAGAAGGTTGGGGGCTTAACACACCTCCATCTTCAGGATAGTATAAGCCATCCATAATTCAAATTTATCATGACAAATCCTGAGACAAGGAGCTTACTGAGAAAGGCAGAGCTCTCCAGTAACGAGTACGTCCTCAGTTTCTTCCTTCCCATCAGGGAAGGGGTTTGGATGTGGGATGGGGGTTGGGCAACTTATGGACTGGAGTAGACACTCCCACCCTGACCCCCGGGGCCAGCAGAAAGCCCTGTCTAAGCATTTATTTCCTCCACAGTTCAGTCACCTGGCGGTGTGGGGAAGCATGCTGATCTGGCTGGTGTTCTTTGGTGTCTACTCCACCATCTGGCCGACCATCCCCATTGCTCCTGACATGAAAGGGCAGGTCAGTACTGTGATTGTGTGTGTCGTCTCTCCATTATGCTTGTGCACAGGTGAGCGAACAAGCTTTCTGTGTCTTGTAACAGTGAACTTGGGTAAAGGCAATTGTCATCTGCTTGCGTCAAAACTTGACAGTAGCTGAACCAATTCAAGCAGCTAGGAGAGGTTGTCTCATCCACAGAAGTGGTGTGAGACATTTAAATACCATGAAGCATCTCCCCCTCAGTCCTCCGACATACGTGGTGTGCTCACATTTCCTTAGTTATGTGCTGGTTGTATACAGCAATGCCGTTTGTAATTGTATACAAAATGGGAGTGGTTTTGAGGCAGTCATGATCCAAGCTTGTGTTGATCACAGATTCAGTGTTAAGTACATGATTGACTGCTTAATTGGTAACTGGTCACTTGTAAAATATCAGCCTAAGAACTCTAGTAACCAGGTAGTGGGTATGCCAGAATCTTCCTTTGTTCATATCTTCAAGCCAGCCAAAGAGGCTGAGGTTAGAGATCTTACTACTCTTGTTGGAATTGTTTCTGATTTTTTTTTTTACTTAACCTATGCCCAATTGTCTAACATTGAACCACTGACAATGACCAATTAGGTCACAGAACTCTTATCACGTCAGGTGTGAAGAGAAAGGAGTTGGATATGGCCTAAAGCAATAATCTCAGTTCTCAAGTGAGGCTGTATGAGCCTACACCATAAAGCCATGCTGGGCTGGCTACACAGAGTCAGAATCCTCTTAGATCCCCACGAGGGGATGCTCCAAGCCCTAGGCTTTAGGAGCTACTAGGAGCCTCACTAGCTAGGCTCATCCCTCTTTGTAAAGTGAAGCACTATTGTGTTACTACTTTAGGTCCATTCCCTAGGCTCTGTGTTTCCTTCCCAGAGAGCCAGAAACCCTCTGTCCAGCCCTGCCTTGGCATTTCTCTGGATGCAAACCAACATGTACAACTCTTAGGTCTCCATTATCTGCGAGACTGCCATTGTCTCTAATACTAGACATCTCTTACAGGGCATGTGCTCTTTGAGTAGATGTCCGTGCTGGTTCAGCCTCCTGAGTGTGCAGTAGGGTGTTTACAATACTGGAAACAGAAGCAGGGGTAGGAAGAGATTAACTGAGGATCAGGGCTTGGCCGTCCTGACTACCGGCTCTGCAGCCTCTACAGAAATAAATACAAACTCCTGGGTCTAGATACACGTCCAAGAGCTTTTGTTCATGAGATAGCCCAGGCTATTATCACTGGTCTTTTACCTGGTAAATAAGTCAGCCGATACCCCTCAGTGTCCAGAATGCTGGGCCTGTCCTGCAGGAGTGAGCTTGCATGCCCCCCATTGATATCTGTAGGGAAAGGAGTCAAGCAACATGTAAATGTCCAAAACAGAAGAGAGCCATGCTGGCAGGATGGGGTCGACGGGTGCCTGACTAGCAGACAAAGCCCTTCCTTGACAAGTGCTTCCTTTCCTTGACTGCCCTAGCAAGCCCCGCTCTGTGTCCATTCGCTCTAGTAACTACAATTCTAAAGTGCTGAATTGGGCCATTTGCCAAGTCCCGTCCTCATAAAGTGGCTGACTTTCAAACTACAGAGAGGCTGAATTCCTCATGGACCCTTTAGGGTGCGTACGGCTCCCCTGAGCAAGGGCAAAGGTCAGGTGTGTCTTCTGCTGGATGGCAATAGTTCAGTCAACAAAAGGCATTTATGGACAGTCCCATGATGTCATATGTCCCAGTGATGTCATATCTCAGCCATCTGGGTGTGTGTAAGTACTCTCCACGGGGAATGAAGAAGTCACCTTAGGATTCGTTTCCCAGATGTCCCCTTCATTAAGTGATACATGGCTGTCCTTGCAGACAGTGAGCTGTTCCCACCAATAAGGAGCCAAGAAGTGCTCCTCTTCAGTTAAATTACGCAGCACTTTTGTATGAAAACTTTGGATTTTACTTAAACTGTGGCATTTTCTTCCTTTCTGTTGGTTGGTTTCAACAGGAAGCAAATGGGTCGTTTTGAAACAACACAGTTAGGTAAGACTGAGGCTCCTGCTTGACATCAAGTGAGAGGACCAATAGAGTTTTCATCAAAGATCTCTTTAGCGTCTCTGGTCTTTCTCCGGGGTGAGATCCAAGTGGGAAGGATGTGAGTGTGCGATGTTAGCCTTCACTCCATGGCCCACAGCAGCATCTAACCTGCTACCTGATTCAGCAGGCTGTTGTTGGCTGAGAAGTAGCAAGAACCTATTAAACACTGATCCATGGTGCAGAACAGACAAATGTATAGAGCATGCCCAGGACCAGTCTGACTTCCCACATGAAGCCTCAGAAGGGCTTTCTCCAGTCACAACTGTGTCATCAAAAGGGGCAGCAGCTGGGTTTAGGTGTGGTCAGAGGAGGAAGGGTCCCGGGCGACACTATTGCAAGCATGCTCTAGCCATAGCCACTCCTTAGAGTGGGAAGCATTCTAGGAAAAGGGTGCTTTGTAGAAGTTAATATTTTAAGAATGCTTCTAGTGATTTTCATAAACTGTGCTTTGTAGTTGACTCCACCATAGGGTTTTGGCAGATGAACATAATTCTTTGAAGCTCTGGAACTGAGCTGGGATCTAATGGTAAGTGGTATTTCTCCCCCCAAGAGCTGGAGACAGATACAGCAGCAAGCATTCTGTCTATTCATAAAATCTTCAGCCATTGAAAAGATGCATTGTTTGTGCTGAGAGTTTCCCCACTAATGTGATTAAGAATTTCTTTGTCTGGTCCATTCTGTCTGCAGTGTTTCTCACAGGGCTGAAGGCAGCAGGTCTTCCCTTGCGGGCAAAGGGAAGGGAGGACTGTAGAATGAAGGAGTTCTTTCCCACCGTCAGAGCTTTTAACTATGGCACCTTGTAGTGTGGTGTGGAAAAGCCCGGCAGCCACCCAGGAAGTCCCAGGGAACATCTGTGAAATCAGAGAAGCTCCCGGGGGACTCTTCTAAAGATGCAGAATTTGGAAGGTTTTAAGGGACACCCCATTTCTTCATTTTTCTAGTAGCACACTTAGATCTATAGACCTTGGCTTGTGTCTGTCTGTCATGGTGAATAGCATGGCCCTCGGCTATGGAGAATCGATGAGGATGATTTTCCCAGGGTACCATAACCATGCAATCAAAATTTCTCCATCGCAGCTTAAATGCTCTAAAGTGGAACACAGCTAAATTCCTTAGTTTACCTCCGTTCCCAAAGTTCCCTGTTGGTGTGGGGCTTCCAGGGAAACTGGATCTAATGCCAGGGCAGTAATGTACTTGAATTTTCTTCAGGCAATTCCCAGGGCTTCTGACTTCAGGGCTGTGTGAAGGGAGGCCCCAAACTTCACCTTTGGTCTCAAGTCAGGAGCTGGAGACCCTGCCCCAGTCAGACACCACCTCCCCCTCAGCACATCTCTTGACCTGGGGTGACTTCCTAATCAGCAAAGTCAGAATAAGCCTAGTCACTCTGGAAATAGCTCGTGGTTGTAAGCCTAGCCTTTAACAACTGAGCCATCTCTCCAGCCATGGAAATAGCCTATGGGAAGTCAAGAACACACATGTTCTCCTTTCCTGGCAGGAAAATGAGTTCTGAATCTTTCTGAAAAAAACAAAAATTCTGCACAATTTAAAACCCCGATTCTTTTGGCCAACACATTTTAAAGACTTTATGTGAGGTTTTCTCAGTAAGGGCTTGCATCAGACTCATCCTGTTAAAATCCCTCAAGATAACATGTGCATATAATAATGCATGAGCAGAGAGAGAGAGAGAGAGAGAGAGAGAGAGAGAGAGAGAGAGAGAGAGAGAGAGAGAGAGAGAGAGAGAGAGAGAGAGAGAGAGAGAAGAGAGAGAGAAGAGAGAGAGGTCCGGGTCTGGGTGTGGAGGCCCAGTTTGGAAATCACTGCTCTAAAATATTCCACTGTAACATTTTAGCTCCTGACAGATGCCTAAGAGATGGTGGTCCACTGAACATACCCACACTTGTCCAAATTCTCATAGGCAAGAGTTGTGTGAGATATACCAGGTAGTCCCAAGTGCCTCAAGGCAGCTCTGCTTTCTAAATAGGGAATTGTACCAAAGACATTACATGGCTTGCCATGGAAAAATACTCCTCACCAATGTTTTTTTTTTTTCCTTTAAAGTTCATTTCATTGCTAATAAAAGAGGGGGAAAGCCTTCTCACTTCAAAGCGTACAAACTGCTAACTCTGACTTCAGTGCCAAACACCAGGCCCCAGCCAGTTACTGGCATGGAGCAGACTTTTTTTTTTCCCCTCTCATCCTAAATATGGGAATGGATTTATTTGTGAGCTTTCCAGACATAATTGGGAATACAGTGTACACCCCGCTGGGCTAAGCACTAACAGAGGGGGAAATGGTGGAGGTGTGTCGTTTTGCTGTCATTGAGTCAAAGTGATCTGGGGCTCTTCTTCCCCAAGAAGTTGTCTCCCTGGATTGTGTTGTCCGTTTGGTTTAAGGTCTGGGAGTGCCCACATGAGATGTGAGAACATAGAGTTTGTTTGCAAGTTGCGCGTGCTCCAATAGGTAGGCCAAGAAGACATGCAGACCACCTTGCTCAGCTGCTGTCCTTGGCTGTTTCCCAAGGACCAGGGTTGCCGGGTAGGCATTGCCCAAGCACCAGGTGAGGCACTGACCTTAGGTTAATGTCGCTGGTGTGGTATGGGGTCATCTGCCCTCCTTCACCGGTCCCAAGGTGTTTTCACACGTATTGTGATTTGTTGAGGGGCACAGTCCCCAGGAGTTGTTTCTGCCCCTCCCTACAGGGATGTGCTTAGCTTCTCTGTGGTAGTCAGTGGCTCAGCAGCTTGAGGGAAGCATTTGCTCCCTCGGGTAATCCCTCAAGAGTCATCCACCTTCTCTTCTAAATGGCGCGGGTGCAGCTGGGGGCCTGACGCCATTTGAATTCTGGATGTTCCTCCAACGCTAACACATGGGGGGGGGGTCTTTAGGTCACTGGAAGTGGGTCCTTGAAGGGACAAGGAGAGTCCAGCCCTTTGGCTTTCTTTTGCTTCCTCTTGGTAAGGAGGGATTTTGTTATGCCATGTGCTCTCTTCAGGATATACTGCACTGCCACAAGCTTAAAGCAACATGGCCATCCTCAGAGATCAAAACCTCCAATACAGCGAGCCAGACGACATTCATGAGTTCATCGTTCAGGAATTTGTTATAGGAGTGGAAACCTGACCACCACAGACCTGAGGAATTGTTCCATTAACAGAAATAAATCCACCCTCAGAGTCCTAACCCTTGTGTGAAAGACAGACTGGAAAGACAAAAACAGAGGTCTCCAGGGCAGTTGAGGAAGGAGGAACGGAATGAACCGCAGCTCCCGCTAATCTATGCTCGTCAGGAGCTGCTCCAAATGTACTGTGTGGCCTTTGTATGTAGATCCTGGGAGGGAAAGATTTCTTCAAGCTTGAGTGGAGGTTGAGATGTTCCTTATATTACAAGCAAGAAGTCAACCACAAAAATAAATGTTTTTGTGCTTATTCTTCTCATTGGTTAAGAAACAGAGGGATATATATATATATATATATATATATATATATATATATATATATATGTTATATATAATATATGTGTTATGTATATAAAATGTGTATATTTAAGTTGGAGACTGTGAAGTGGCTTCCAGTTCTTGCTAGTAGCAGTAATGATAGCTCACCACCGTATCCTACCTACTTCTCAATAGGACTTCAGAATTAACAGCATTGTTGTGATAAAGAGCCGTATCCAGCTTCTTCCTACTCAGTATGGATTCTGTTTGTGACTGTGGGACCTGAACTAAATTAACCTGAAACCTGAGACATGTAGACAGTTAAGTCCATTGCTTGTATTGTCTGTGCTTGAGTTACTCCTGACCTTCCACTTTTCCATGTGTGCGGAGTCAAAGGTGTGTAGAAAGGCAGTGTGTACCTGGGGATAGACAGAAGAACTAGAGAGAAGACACATATGAGTAACAGAAGTAAGCAGTGTGCATTCCACAGTTAGTAATTGTCAGACAAAATCCAGTCGCTCCTTTCTGGCGGGTTGATCCAGAGCCCCTAATATTACTCTTTGTCTCTCTGCCTCCTTGCACTGGGATGACCAGGGAGTGCCACGATGCTCGACATTTCTTCTTATCTGGGTTCTTGGGATCAGACTCAGGTTCTCTTATTTATGCAGCAAGCACTTTAGGAAAGTGGCCATCTCCCCAGCCCCTGCCACAAGTTTCTAAAAGGATTTTCATTTTATGGTTGAGTGCACAGATACGCAGCATGCATATGTAGAGGGTTGACTGTATACATTTCACATAGATGCACTGAACGTGTGTGATCACATAAAAGTGAATGAAGCAGTTCATTCATGAACCTGCCACTGCCTGGGGAGACTGAGGCTTAGACTGAGGAAGCTCTGTGGCCAGACAGGGTAGGCATGGTGATTGCCATGAGTCTCTTGGACTCCAGGGTCTGAGTCACAACCCTCTGTCACTGCAGACAGCAGCAAGAATGATGATAAACCAGGTATCTGCTCAATGCCGGTCACCCCTCCTTAAAATGTTGCCTTACATTTGATCAGAAGTGACCTGCCCTGCAATGAGATGGAGTCTTAGACACATGGGTGGAAAGTTTCAGGCAACAGGCATTTGTTGGAAAATGTGATAGAAAGCACCAGCGTTGGGGGACCAGCTCTCCCCTCCCCAGTGCACAGTGCTCCCCCTTGGGGCAGTTCATTTCATTCCGCCAATCTCTTTCAAAGGTGCCGCGTGTTGGAAGCCAGGTGGCTTTGTTTCCCTCTTCAGTGAGCCGCTTTGTGGTCCTCCTAACTTTTGTTGCATGTATTCACATTCATTTTTTAAAATACCTGTCAGCAAATTAAAGTACGTGTTCCATGCTGATTTTGTTTGTTTGTAATATTCATGCCCGGCGGTCACAGAGTCTGATTTATGTGGTTTTGAGCTTTTTCCTTTCGCCCAGCATGGAGAAATGGGTTTTTGCAAGTTTTGTTCCCATTGCACAAAGAGGTGGGCACCTCCCTGACATCTTCAGAGGGCAGTGGCCCTGTCTGGGGGCAGGTGACTAACGCAGCAGCTCTCCTTCCCTGAGATGATGGGAAGCCTTAGGTTTGCCCTGTCCAAAGGGAACAGAGATTATTGAGAGAGCCAAGACCTATACAAGAAAATATGACCAGGATAAGTTAGATGATAAGAGAGACTTGAAATGGAGGTATAACATACTATTAACCATGGCCAGGACATGGCTGATTTATGTAAATAATAGTATAAAGCTTTTGTATGAACATCAATGCTAGTGATCGACAATTCAGCAAACAGGGTTCAAATAGGTGAGATTTCCAGGTGCTGGGTTTGCTACTATGGAAGTCAGATTAAGTGGCCATTGTAAGTAGTTAGGGTTCCTTTCGCTAAACACAGCCAAAGAAGTATCAGTTGTTTGGAATCGGGCAGTCTGATATATTTGGTTTGTGTGTGGGGGGGTGGTTGTCCATGTTAATGGTTGTGTCCTGATTTTGATGAGGGACAGGAGGACTGGGAAGAAGCCTGTTATATTTCCCAATGTACTCTGAGGGCTATTCCCATCCACATGGCCCAGAAGCAGCTTGCAAAGTCCTGTGGCTTATCATCTTCTTCCTGCCCTGTATCTGTCTCCCCAGCCCCCAGTCCCTTCTCTTTCAAGAAGTACACTTCTGGGGCTGGAAAGAGGTGACAACACATACTGCTCTTACAGAGACCAAAGTTCATTTCCCAGCATGCACTTCAAGTGACTCATAGCCATGTCGGGCAGCTTGTAACTGCCTGTAATGCCAGTTGGAAGGGATCTGACACCTTTTCACAGGTACCTACACTCATATGCATATAATACCCCGCCAACACTATCGTGTGAGTGATTGTGCATGTGTGTGCACTTGTGTACACACACACACACACACACACACACACACACACACACACACACACAAACACACTTACTAAAATATAAAAAATTAATAAAGAAAAAGAAGTATACTCTGGTACCTCTGTTCTGATCCTAGACTCTGGCTCTTCAGCCTGGGATTTATCCCCAAGGCTGTCCCTTCCCATGCACTGCAACAGTCAGTCAGGAATGGCCACTGAGTCACACCGGTCTGCCTGGAGATAAGTCAGGGATCTTTATAAAAACTAATGTTAGGAATAAAGTCATGGGCTGCAAAGCTTGCTGTATGAGCCTGGAGTTACCAGGGGCTGTCGCAGAATAAGAGAAGGTATCTGTGTGCTGTTGGCTGAGCACAGAGCAAAGCTGACCTGAGGGCTGATGGGAAGGTGTCCGTCCCTTGAGCTGCCTCTCCCCGGAGCTGTAGCCACCTCTGTACTTTCAGATCGCCACGAGACCCTGTATTTCCACTTCTCTCAAAGATCGTTTCAGTTAGGTTGCTGATACTTCTGCAAAAACATCTAACTAATGGAAAAGCTGATCAATAAAGTTACAGACATGGAAGGCAAAGTTGTCAGGGTCAAGTTAGGATAGAGAGGACTCCTATTCCTTCTGGAAAATCTCCAGTCATTATCAAATGGTAGAAAAACAGTTGGTTAACTTGACTCCACCAACATGAAATACCAAGTGACCTCCCCTTTTACAATGTCCTTCCTCCAACGACTTTATGCCCACCTCGCTTCAACAACCAAAATTTTAAAAGCAGGCTAGGATAGAAGCTAATATCTGAAATTATAAGGGGGGGGAGGAGCTTTTCTCTTTCTCCTGGTAGCCAATGATTCAAAATGGCTTAGAGTCCAGGACCCTTGAAGCTGGCTCAGGTGAACCCTTCCGACTGCTAGCATTTGGAAGAGGCCAAACCAAAGACCTGCTCATGGAAAGGGATGGCTACATAGATAAATTTAGTGTTCTTCCTTAGAGAAGTGTATTCAAGAAGCTGATTATAAGCCCATACAATTCTCCTACCCAAAGAATGACTGAAGGTTTCTGGCTAAAATTCTTCTAGCTACCCGTGAGAATATATGGAATATCACTGATACTTGTATTTGTAAAAAGGTAATAGGCATACTTCACTATTTCATGGAATGTATTTGTTTGGCTTGTGATAGTAAAAAAAAAAAGGGGGGGAGCAAAAATGAGAACAAAGTGGATTTTGGTGGACCTTAATCCAGGAGGCTTTAATCTAATCCATATCCAATGTATTTCTGATGGGTACACCCCAGACCACACCAGCAGAAGTCACCATACCCTAAACCAACACAATGCTGGACAGCATTTACAAAATGATATCCAAGGGTCTGCAGTATCTAAAGTAATAAATTTAAGGAACTATGGAACTGTGGAAGAGGTTTGGGCAGAGAACACGTTAAGCATAGGCTTTGGTAGCATCTGGCCTCCAATAAATCATGGAGGTGATTTCATGGGTGAAGTGAGCTTCCTGGGGAATTGCTCCTAGGAGGATGAGGGGCCAGGGAACTCCAGGTCACTGGCTGCTCAGCACAGCTTCAAAGCAGTGAGACGATCTGGCATCCTCGCAGAAGGGGATGCAAGATTCCCTGGTGTGGCAAGAAAAGAAAGCACCTCGTATTTGGAATTCTGTCCCCATCACTGCATCGTAATTTAAAGGCAAGAAAAGTGGGGCACACCATGGTCAAGAACCCTGTTGTATAGGAAGATGCAGGGGTGGGGAAGGGCGGAAGCAGAGGACCAGCAAGTGTGATGGAGAAGGCCAGGTGGAGGGAGAGACCTGCAGGGAGAGGCTGAGACTCGGTGACTGGCCTGATGGGAAACTTTACCAGGTCTGCTAAGGAAAGAAAGAGTGACCGTGAAAAATGTCCTGTAACTGAGTAAGTCTGGATTTTGCCCTTTCATGAGAAATGTGGGGAAAGTAATTCCAGAAACAAAAGAGAGCATGAACATTCTTGTGAGCGGTCTTTCTGACTGCTAGGTTGTTCAAAAGGGTCCCTCAGAAAGTCATGACCTGTTTGTTTGGTTTTTTGTTTTGTTTTGTTTGTTTGTTTGTTTGTTTGTTTTAAGGATCTCTCTACTCGTCAAAGAAAATCAAACATTACATTAGAGTGTTTTAAGACCTCCATGTGGGGCTGGAGAGATGGCTCAGTAGTTAAGAGCACTGACTGCTCTTCCAGAGAACCTGGGTTCAATTCCCAGCAACTACATGGTAGTTTACAACTGTCTGTGGTTCCAGTTCCAGGGGACCCAACACCTTCACCCAAACATATATGAAGGCAAAAAAAAAATCAATGCATATAAAATTTTTAAAAAGACTTCCACATGACATAAACTTAATGACCATAAATAACATTTTGAAACTCTGACATTTCGATGCTAAAAAATAATATTGCCAAATAGATTTTCATCTGGGTTTTGTTTGCTTACTTGTTTGTTTTTACAGCGCTGATGACTGAAGTCAGGGTCCTGCACAAGAGCTCTACCCAGCCCTTGATTTTGTGAGGAAAGGGCCTTGTTGTGTAGCTCAGGCTGGCCCCCAGCTCACAATCCTCTTCCATCAACCTCCCAGGGACTAGGATGGCCAGTGTGGTTACCAGTGTGGGCCACCGTGACCAGCAGCAGCTTTGTTTTTAATACAAAACAAAAAAGTCAAGAAGCAGCTGCAGTTCGCAGGGTTTTCTCTGAAGGACTTATCATTGTTTAAAGACTTACCTTATTCCATGTTTGGTAAATTTATTAGAGCAATAGTCTCTTTCCCAGCACTAAAGTGATTTTATTTTATGTAGTTCTGGCTTGGGTCATCCTGGTAAGAGTACCATTTACCAGATGCCATTTTAGACCACTTTCTCAAAAAGAAATTATTTTTTTAAGAAAAGTAATTGCTCTTTATTCCCCTGTGACGCTCATGTAACTTCCTAAATTAGGAGTGCTGTTCTTAAAAGTTATACTTGAGTGCATATGTTCGGCAGAGCCTACCTCTCTAGTCTTTCAAATTCTGACACAGCGTAGGCCTGTGGAAATGGCTCAGCTGGTGAAAGTTCATGCTGTACACATGAGGACCTGAGTCCAGTCCTCAGAACACACAGAAGAAAAAGCCTGTCAACAGCGAGTGGATGTCCTCCCAGCACTGGCACGCAGCAACAGGCCGCAGCCTGGAGCTCACTGGCCAGCCAGCCTAGCTGAACCCATGAACGGCCAGGTTTGGTGAGATGCCTCAAAAGAGGATGTTGCTGGAGGGCTTCTCTCCAGGTTCCCCAAGCCCCGCAGTCCCACAATCCACATATAAAATAATCACTCAGACGCTTATATCACTTATAAACTGTATGGCCGTGGCAGGCTTCTTGCTAACTGTTCTTTTATCTTAAATTAACCCATTTTTATAAATCTATACCTTGCCACGTGGCTGGTGGCTTCCCAGCGTCTTCACATGTTGCTTGTCCTGGCGGTGGCTGCAGTGTCTCTCCTCCTTCTTCCTGTTTCCCCAATTCTCCTCTCTCTTTGTCCCGCCTATACTTCCTGCCTGGTCACTGGCCATCAGTGTTTTATTTATATAGAGTGATATCCACAGCACTTCCCCTTTTCTTTTTTTTTTTTTTTTAAAGGAAGGTTTTAACTTTAACATGGTAATATTACATATAATAAAACAATTATTGAGCAAGAATTACAGTTACAATATTAAAGAAGATGTCCTATCTATCTTATATTTGTGAGTTTAAAGCTTTATATCTAACTTATCTTTTATCATAACTGAGGAAATTACAGCTATCTAGTCTTTAACCACATCAAAGACCTGAGAAGGAACATAATGGTACCTAAGAAATGGTAGATGGATGCAAGCAACTTTTGGGAATCTTGCAAGAGTAGACCAAGACAGCTGGCAGCCTGGACAGTCACCTAATGTTTCTCAGCATTGTTGGTGCATTTAAATTGGCTACAGGCCTAGAGTATCTGACAGACCACTTTCAGAAGCAGGATTTCTGAAAGACCATCTTACCCTGTCTTGGCAGAGTACAGTGGTCGCTTTCCTTATGTCCCGCTTGTCCAGAAAGGACAGCATTGCATTTGTACTGTCAGCCATCAAGGCAAGGGCAGTTCTTTGCCCAGTAGGCCATTTTGTGCCAAAAAGACAAACTTCCAAATGGAAATGTCTTAGAAGCCCAACATTCTCTCGGGATCAATTGGTGCAGCCAGGAGCAATTGTGTCTCATGTCAACAGAATTTTAAGTTATTTAAATGCCATATTCTCTAGGTCTATGAAGTGTTTGAAGATTACCTATCTATCTGAAATATATCTATGTATACCTAGAAGACTTAACTAACATGGCTACAGATATGATTATCATAGATGACTAATTATTAATCTATTTTTAATTATCCATTACAATTTTAAATGAGTTACATAAACATAATACCTCAAACAAGAATAGAAATATATATATATATACAGTATAACAAAATTAACTTCAAGTTTGTATCAATAAACTAAAATTTATACCAATGTAAAACATTTTAAACATAAACTAAAATCTATACCAATGTAAAACATTTTAAACAAGTTTTTCTTTAAAAGTAGGTTCATTAATCTACCCTTTTATCTTATCATCTCCATATCCTCCTATATATCTAATCATATTCCCTTTTTCTTTTTTAGAAAGAGATCACATTTATAATCAACCTGTTTTAAATAAAAAATATTGGTTTTTCTCTGTCCCACACCAGAGGGCTCTTCTGATTTGGGACACAAGAATCTCTTAACCATTTTTTTTAAGCAATATGTCTGGGTTTAGAGGGGGAGTGAGCCAATTCCACCTCTAAAGCCAGCTTGGTATATTTGGGAATTTGGGCGTAGCATCTCTTACTACTTCCTGCTGGAGGGGGGCGCTGTATCTTATGGGGACACAAAAGAAAATTTTAGGCCTATGGGGTAGTCCTTGAGGCTGTATTGTGGGAGCCAGTTGCCTTGAAACCATTCTGGATGTTGGATCATCTGGGCCATGGTGTCATCAGATATCTTTCAGGGGGTCTTGGCTGGTCAAACCTGATGTATCTTAATATGGAACAAATCCATAGCCTCTGGCTTTCTGTGGAAACAAAAGCAGAGCCTCTTTTCCAAAGTAACATATCCTTAAATCCAAATTTTAAAGTCAAGTTACCTTTAAAATATACATATTGGTTTAATTCAACATCTTTTTTGATCAAATGTTTTTTTGCAGTTAAAAATCCCAAAGACAACACAATCCAGATTGTCTGTGTAATATTCATCTTTACGTGGCTTTTTACATTAATTTTTTTGTCTCTTTCAAGCCTACGTATATTTTACACACATTGTAAACGATGTTATCTGAATCAGTCTTTTTGTGAGCCTATTGCTTTAAACTGCATCCTTCTAAGCCTGAAACAGCGCTGTGGCTGCTGGCTCCGCCCACTTCAGCTTCCCAACATGGCGGTGATACGTTTTCCGCCAGCTCTGGGAGTCACCAAGTCTCAGAAATAGTGGGTCTAAGCTTTTATCAAGGCAGCATGTAGCCCAGAAACCTTTTTTTAAAAAAATACTAGTAAAGACTAAATCTACTACACAGAATAATGTGCCCTGGCAGACCCCTCATTTCCGCCATACTGCCGGTCAAAGGCACACGCCAGGAACCCGCCAGTGTTCAAACCCACGTTTTGCGCCGTCTAGCTGCTCATATGAGACAAGAAGCAGGAACCTGGTTTTGGCTCTGTTTAGAATTGGTTATTAAATATTCTCAGGTTTAAGGTGGAAGCTCGAGCCGTTGGGCGCCATTTGTTGCTGGAGGGCTTCTCTCCAGGTTCCCCAAGCCCCGCAGTCCCACAATCCACATATAAAATAATCACTCAGACGCTTATATCACTTATAAACTGTATGGCCGTGGCAGGCTTCTTGCTAACTGTTCTTTTATCTTAAATTAACCCATTTTTATAAATCTATACCTTGCCACGTGGCTGGTGGCTTCCCAGCGTCTTCACATGTTGCTTGTCCTGGCGGTGGCTGCAGTGTCTCTCCTCCTTCTTCCTGTTTCCCCAATTCTCCTCTCTCTTTGTCCCGCCTATACTTCCTGCCTGGTCACTGGCCATCAGTGTTTTATTTATATAGAGTGGTATCCACAGCAAGAGGAGGTGGAGAATAACTGAGAAGACACCAGCCTTGACCCTCGGACTCTGATGCATACACCTATATACACAAGACATACACACACCACACACACATACACACCACACATATACACCACACACACACTATACACACACACCACACACATACATACACCACACACACACCATACACACACTATACACACACACCACACACATACACACACCACACACATACACACACCACACACATACACACACCACACACATACACACACCATATACACACACACACACACACACCACACATACACACCACACACACATAAACACATACCACACACACACACACATATACACCTCATACATACACTCACACACATATTCTATATACACACCTCTTACACACACATAAACCACATACACACATACTACACACACTCAACACACACACCACACACACATACACCATACACATACTACAAGCACACACCACACACATATACCACACACACCACACACATACACACCACATACACACACACACACACACCTCTCACACACACACCACACACACCCCACATACATACACACCTCACACACACACTACACACATACCACACACACTACACACACACCACACACATGCACACTACACCACACGCATCACACATACACACCACTGAGAGGGTTAAATGAGCTTCCAGAACTTGAAACTCTGAGTATTGAACTTGTAGGAGACGAGTCGTCTGAAAAGAAACCATGGGCTTTGAACTCTCCATGTGTCCCTCAGCTTTCCGGGGCTGTTGACCATGCATCCATGTTGCTTGCTTTTTCCGTGTTTGAAGTTAGGCCTCGCTAGTCCGGCTGCCTCTGGCCCTCCCCGCCTCTGCTGCTCTTTGTAGCACGTGTCTTTGGAGACCTGCGCGGCAGCTTAAATGTCAATTTGAGGTCAGAATTTCGCTCCGCTCCAGCTTTGCCGAGAGAGCCCGCTCAAGCTGTTCCACCAAAAAAACCCTCCTAACGTGAGCTTGGGAGCCATTTTCTAAGGCCCCTGAGCCTCCGGCTGTGAGGAGAGAAGAGCTGCTCATTAAGGACTCATTAAGGACGTTACTTAGATATGCAAGTGCTGACAAAGGGGACCGGGCCTTTTCTAATGACTTCCTAACAGAGCCGCCATTGTGTGTAGAGAGACCTCAGGTGTGAAGGCCACTCTGAGAAGGTTGCCTGAGAAAATAACCAACTTGCTAAGTAGGTTGTAGAGGAAAAGCTAACAGTTTAACCACTTGCTTTCACTGATCAAAAAAAAGGGGGGGGGAGGGGGAGTCACTGCTGTCCGTTAGGTAGGACCTTACAGATGGCCCCTGCAGAGACTGTAAGGATAGGGATGACCTGGGGGAGGAGATTAAGCCACAGGAGCCCTCACCCTATCACCATTCCTGATAACCTTATGATGTGTTGTATAGTTTATATCAAAAGTAGTGGCTAGTGACTAATGCCATGGGGTAATTAATAGCCATACCGTGAATTGAAATATTTCTGGCTCTTTCTACGTCACCCATGCATGCAAATGGCTTCCTGCTCCCGTAGACTCTGAACACTCCTCTGCCATGTCTCCTCATGTTACTGTCTGCTGGGCACCATCCTCTCCCCATCCCTAAATCCTTAAGCTGCCCTTCCCCTGGTCGCCCTTGTCAGGGCAGCGGGAGCCGCCTCTTGTTAGAGCATCCATAGCGACACAATTTCCACGGCACCATGTGTCTTCCGGGACTGTAAAGAAACAGGAGAGTTTGTCTGACACCAAGGACAGTGACTGCTGTAAGGTCAAAGAGCCTGGCCTTGGGATGCGGTTTTCTGTGTGGCTGGTTTCCGAGGACGCATATCTGACAGCTGGAACTCCGGTCAGCAGTTCTCCTACGAGAAATTCTTCATCATGGTGGTACCAAGTCGGGGTTACTAAAGGAGAGCCGGATGCTCAGCCCGCCTGATTTGGGACTTCACCTAAACATGCTGAACTTGATTAGCTATCACAGTCAGAATCCTTGAATGTAATAAACACCAACAGACCCCACCAAATTGGATTTGAGATAAGAAGCAGAAAAGGAAAACTTGGGGTGAACTGCAGCCCCAATATATATGAAACAGCTAAGTGGAGAGCCAGGTTAACAGAGCTGGAGGGAGTCAGCTGTGGTAGTACACAGCTGTAATCCCAAAGCTCAGGAAACTGAGGCAAGAGGGTTAGAAATTTCAGGCCAGCCTGGGCTACATAGTGAAACCCTGTCCCAAAATTAACAGGGAAGTGATAAGGAAGAGGTAGCCTCCTGAGTGAGAGCCTGAGGCCTGTGGGGCCTGGCCTGGAATGCCCAAGGGTCAGAGAGATGCAGATGGATAGGACCAGATACTCCAAAAGTCAAATATAACTCCTTGTATAAGAATCCATTACTGGCCAGTGTCTAAAGCAATTTGAAAAATAATTTTTATTTTCACTCCAAGAAAATCCAACAGCTAATCCATGGGGCTGCCTCCCGGCACCCTCACTTTTCATAAACTGGCCAAATATTCCACCATATCAAAATATGTGTTCTTTTCCCTCAAGATGCTATCAGGTCAGGAATAGCCAAAAAGAGAGTGGGGTGGTGGGGAGCGTGTGTTCGGCACTCTTTCATATGTTCATGGAAATCGTGGCACTTTTAATGGGAGCACCCAAGTTATTGGCGCCAAGGGAAGCTGCTCCTCCCTTCATTCTTGCAGGGAGGCCTTTCTGGGTAATGGAAGATTGGAGCTGCATTTGGGTTTGGCTGCATGGTTTAGGTTCTTTGTAGAACATATTTAGGTCGGTTCACCCAAATCTGCCGTAAGAATCTGCAATAAGGAAACGGTGCCCGTGCGGAGCTCTTGCTCTTTCCCGGCACTTCCTCCTGTCTTCTCCTGCCCCAGACTGTTCAGCAGAACTTAATCTTTCCAACAGAAGTGGCCAACTTTCCCAGCAAAGGAATCTGCAGCCTTTGTGGTTTGGGTAAGAAAGGTGGTTCGTTTTACTGGGACCTTGATGAAATATGTTTTATGATAAATTCAATCTTTCCTCAAAAAAAAAAATCCCCAAGTCTACTTTTCTGGGCAGAATTCAACATGAAAGCCGTTTCTATTAAAGCAGCCAACGGCTGGAGCTGTGTGGACCTAGGCAAACAGTCTTGGGTCCAAGGTTAGGATTTTTATTACCAGAGGTACCCGGTATGTCTGTATTCTGGAAGAACAAAGTCCAACACATGGACGTGGGGTTCACTTTTAATTCACCTTTTTGGGTAGTTTAGAAGGAATTTCGCCCCCTACCCCTTTTTAATCCCTTTCTAAACTTGGCAGAATGGAGAAGGAAGGGCCTCTGCCAGGAACAAGTAGCAGAGGTCTACAATGTTTCAAAACACAGGACAACGGCTGGCTTCATCACACGGACTTCAGACAGAGTTACTTGCGCTCTGATTTTGGCACAGCACGCAGGAAATTCCTCGTTGGTCTGCCCAGGGCAATAAACAGACCTCCTGCATCTAACCACATCCACGCTGAAGTTTCTCATGTGGGGTTGCTTTAGCTTTCTGTATAAAACTTAAGGGTCCCAGCATTCTCGTTCCGTGCTTCCTTAGTGCCTCGGTTTGGGAATTTGTGTTTAGGAGTTGGTGGGTCGTGTGGTGTGACTTTTCTCTGTTCATTGGCAGTCAATAAAGGTAGATGAGACTAAACACGTAACCTATAGAGAGGGGGAAAGATGCTGTTGATGTTTGTTTGGTCTTCTAGACCTCGGGTTCCCTGTCTGGGTATTCACCTACCAAATTCAGATTGGAAAGAATTGGAGGAAAAAAGCTATACAGGACACCCAACTGCTTTTTCTCTGCCATGGCACCCTAAAAAAATACAGCACAACATATATTTAGTTAGCATTTGCTCCATTGGGAACTTGAAGTCATCTACACTGACCAAAATTAACGGAAGGACGTGTGTATGCTCTCCAGAAACCACGTCCTCCTTTCCCACAGCACAGTCCGCCTCAGCCCACTTCAGGAAGGCCACCAGGGAAGGTGTGAGGGACAGAGCAGGAGGGTGGAGGAGCAGAGAGATTGCTGGGAAGGATATCACATCGTCTGAGTCAAATTATACTCATTAATTCAATTTGTGTCAGGAATGTGTGTAAATAAACGCCGGCAGCTGTGGGGGCTGTGTGTCCCGCAGGGCGCAGGCAGGATGCAGGGCCAGAGGACCAAGAAGCCCGGACTGGGGCCTCCGCGGATGATGCTGCCACCATGGGATAATGGCAGCAGGAATGGTATTATCATTATCGCATTAGAGGGCTTTAAATGCAGAGTCACAGACTGAGCCGAGTGGAATCAGAGAGGCTGCCCTAGTGCAGATAAAAATCTTCATTATTTGAAGAGATTAAGCTTCCATGACTGCTCTTTCCTCTCTGAGGGGGGTGGGGAGGGGGGGGGTAACTACAGATCCGATTTCTTGGGTTAATGAACATAGGACAGTGCCTTGTCGTCCCCAACCTGGCACCATTTCCAGACAGACAACCTGTTAACAGCCACACTCCCAGGCATAACAGTTTAGAAGAAACAAGGCTGAGAACATTGAATTCTGTCCACGAAGGACAAGCCCAAGGTGCCACGAGGCTGTGATTTGGGACACTTCACATTCACAGACTGTTTTGGGGGCTGACTGACCATCACCAACTAATATTTATTAGGCCCTGAGAGAAGACGTGCTTAACCCTTAGAAGATGGTTCTTGTGATCCTGATACTCTTAAAGTTCAGCAGGTACTGTTTACTCTAAAGGGTTGCCTGTTTCCCAATTTAATTAGCCATAGATCTTTTGTCCCTACACACTGATGGGGTGGCAAAGGAAGAGAGTCAGATGCATCTTTTAAATTGTCTGGAATTCCTTTGTGCCTGGGCAGGGGGTGTCAAGATGATGATGATGATGATGATGATGATGATGATGATGATGGCAGTGGTGGTGGGAGCTAGCCAAGGCTGCACAATTTACTGGATGCTTCATAGTCACCGTGATTTCTACTCCACACAAGAAACAGGCCTGTGGAAGTGAAGGCACATGCTCATGGTCATGAAACCTGGAAGGGAGCTGGGATTTACTTCCTGGCAGGTTTCAGGACCCTAACAGCGGCCACCAGCCCCCAGAAATCCCTCTTCTTTGAGCCACTACAAACATGGCCCCCTCCTTTTGACTCACCCTCCCCCCTGTTCCAGTGCCAGCTGCATCATTTCATTGTGGAGGATTGATTTATGAGGATAGGTGTATGCGGGCCTCTCACTACAGGATGATCTAATAAGGAATTGTGGGTGAAGCCTGGCAGAGACTAGCCCCCCAGGGAGCTGCAAGTCGCCCCTCTCAGACGCTGGCAGGCCAGTATCTCCATCTCTATGCACTATGAGGGTCCTGTGGGGAGCAGTGAGCAGAATGTAGTGGAAGACTGAAGAGCAGGGCTTGCCATGTGGCTTCTTCCCAGCATCCTCAGATGACTCCAGAATCATCCTCTGTGGGTGCCTCCAGGCAGGACCAGAGACACGCCAGCACTGCAGGCTGCTGAACCCCTTGGGAGGCAGTGCAGTTGACATGGCCTGTGTACGCCGGGGTGGCACTAAGCCCAGGGCGTTGAGACACTGATGGACCTTCTTGGTGGACTTGTGGCTTAGGACACAAAGCCTAGCTGAGAGTGACAGGAAGCAGAATAAGGCGTTCCCTCCTGTCCTGGGTCCTGGGTCCTGGGCATAGAACCCATGGCCTTGTAGACATTAGACACCTGGCCACAGCCCAGCTGGAGTCGGTTTAGTAGTTTTTCCCCATTTTACATATGGCTCTTCTCTCTGTAAGAAAGGGAGACCCTGGGTCCATAGGATGCGAAATGTGGTTCTTCTGGCACGTCCACCCAGCCTACCCTCAGTAATGGTCTCTTGTGAGGACATCCTGGGAGAATGGTCAGTGCAAGGACAGAGACCTTTCACTCTTGCCTTACACAAATATCCACCCTTAGAAGGGTTGGTGGCCTTCAGTAACCAGAACAAGTAGAAGTTGGATCCACCTCTGTGTCCTTCTCTATTACAGAGTGGTGGCAGAGGATGCTCAGTTCTCAGAAATGTGTGTGTGTGTGTGTGTGTGTGTGTGTGTGTGTGTGTGTGTGTGGTGTGTGTGGTATGTGCATGTGTGGTATATGTATGTATGTAAGATGTGTATGGATATGTAGATGTAACTATCTTTTTAAATAAGAAACACAGAGCCGATTGCAGAGTTAAAAAGCCCAAGAGGTCAGAGCAATAGCTAAGAGCTAAAAACCTTACCCTTCACTGCCGCTGCTGTCCTCCTCAGCCAGAGAACTACTTCCTGTGTCTGTCTTCTTATAGACATTCTGTTCTGCCTTTTCATTGGTTGTAAACCCAAGCACATGACCTCCTTGTCACTGCCCATCTATACAGACCTCCAGATCTTCTATGGTTGGTATTGAGATTAAAGGCGTGTGTCTCCATGCTGGTGGTATCCTTGAACACACAGAGATCTGCCTGTCATGTGATCGGGATTAAGGGTGTGGGTTACCACTGACAGACTTCTGCTATGGCTTGCTATTAGCTCTGATCCCCAGGCAACTTTATTTATTAACATACAAATAAAATCACTTTTCAATACAAATATAATATCACCATAGTGTATATATATGGTATGTGTGTGGTCTGTGTGTGTAGTGTGTGTATTTGTGTGGTGTGTGTATGTGTGGTGTGTGTGTGTGTGTGTAGTGTATGTGTGTATGTGTATGGTGTGTGTATGTGTGGTGTGTGTATTTATTGTGTGTGTGTGTGGTGTGTATATGTACAGTGTGTATATGTGTGTGGTGTGTGTGTGCCTTGTGTATATAGGTGTATGCATCAGAGTCCAAGGGTCAAGGCTGGCGTCTTCTCAATTATTCTCCACCTCCTCTTTTGAGACATCTCACCAAACCTGGCTGGTCACTGGTTCAGCTAGGCTGGCTGGCCAGTGATCTCCATGGAGCGGCCTATTGCTGTGTGCCCAGCGCGCTGTTTACAGGGCTTTTTCTCTAACCTATGCTTCAATCTCTTTTCTTGATTTCCCTCTTTTGTCTTCTGTCCCTCTATCTGGCCCAGTCACTCTGTCCTTCCATACCTTCCATGTGAGGTGACAGACATACCCCTTCAGAGGTGGTCAAAGAGGCTATAACTGTATGAGGAATGTGGTCTCCCCTCCCCAGCATGCTGATGGGAGCCACTGCAGCCTGAAGAGAGTCCGTCCTGAGCCAGGGAAAATCTGTCCAGCCCACTGTTCCTGATTATGACATTCTCTTCCTATTAAGTCTGTGGTCTTGTTTATCCTAGAATTAAACCATCACAGCCGAGATGAGGGGAATTCGATCAGAGCTGGGTATTTGTGGAGCGAGGGCATTTATCTCCACTTAGAATTGGCCTTTTCACAGCCACGGGGGTTGTTTTCATGCATTGTGTCTTAATGATGTGTTTATTTACCTAGCCTGACACAGTTCTCTGCTCTGGGTAATCCAATATAAGCTGGTAATACCCAAGATTCCTAAGGCAGGAAGGAACTTTTCAAAGAATACCGAGGACTCCCAGTTTAAGTTTCCACTGAAAGAGTGAAGGAAAGTCTACCAAAGAGGAGCCAGGGAGAAGCCGTCTGAGCAGGAGCCTTCTGGTTCCAGTGGTACCCTGTGCACTGCTCACTCTCACCGGCTCCAGAGCGCTTGGTCAGAGGGAGCTGAGTTCTTCCCCCTAGGGTAGAATAGTTGTTAACTCCGAAATTGGCGGGCAACAGTATAGTGACTCATAGGTGAGGTGTATATTTTTATATATCTGTCACTGTCGGTAACAGCAATAAGTTTTCCACATTACAGATGCATTACCCATCATCCTCACATACACACCGCCCCCACCAAAAAAAAATAAACCAGAAAAGTTAGAACCTGAGGGCAGCATGGTAGTTTAAAGTATTTGTTGCTGGCATTAGCTAACACCTAAGTTATTTTTTCTTCTGGAAGATTCTCAGTGTGGAAATGGTGGCCTGTGGCTCCCACTAGGTCGGATGACATACGTCCAGTTTCCCTTTCTAATTGGGGGAGGTTTGTATGTCTCTGCCTTCTACAAACTGCCACACGGCAGGTCCCTCCCAGTCGACCATACTCCTGAGTCACAGCTGGGAGCAGTCTGTGCTTTGTAAATGGCTCACTGAATCCAGACTCAGGTGTGAACCACGGCTGCTACCCTACTCTCAGAAGACGCTGGACACTGCCACTGAGCTAAGCAGGCCTTCTCCTGACAGGGCTCAGCCTGAGAGACCTCCACCTGACAGGGCAGAGCGTCTCCCAGGCCAGTTCATGGAAATCCACTTCTAATGACAGCCCTGAGCCTCTCAATGCCACAAGAAGCTGTTCAGCAGATGCAGGGAAGAGTCTGAGGCTCTAGTCCCCTCTGAGGGGACTGTCAGAGTCGCACTGCCCGGTGGAAAATGGTGAGCAAAGTATAAAGAGGCTGCCAGTCCTGGCTGTTTTTTCATTCTGTGGTATTACAGGTTGTTCATTATAGCATTGAGTTTACAATGAAAGAAGTCATCAGCCTGTGTATACTGATAACAGCTGGCCTAATAGCAGACACAGAAGGCAGCCATCCTCCATGTCTGAGATGTCTCCACAAACGGCAGGGTCGTGCACTTAGAGTCAGGGGTGTGGCTACACCGGGGTAGGCAGAGGATGAGTAAGGAATGGGAGAGGCACAAGGAGGCTTCTACTAAGTTCCTGGGGATTTTGATCTGAATAAGTCCACAGCATGAATTTTGTTAAAAAAAAAAACAAAAACTGAGATGCACATGTGCATCTTTATATAGGCACTCTGATAAAAGTTTACATTAAAATGTGTTGTGAGGTGCCAGGTAGTGGTGGCGGACGCCTTTAATACCGGACTCAACTTGGGAGGTAAAGGCAGGCGAATCTCTGTGAGTGCAAGGCCAACCTGGTCTGTAGAGTGAGTTCCAGGACAGCCAGGGACATAGAGAAACTCTCTCTCAAAAAAATAAAAATAAAAAAAGAAATAATAAAAAAAAGTAAAAATAAAGAAGGAAGACAATGGATGCCTTTAGCAGGCAGCACCTTGGGGTGGGTGGGGGGCTTCCTTCACAGCCACCCTGAGCCCTTGACTTCCTCACAGCTCTTCTTAGGAAGTCATGCTTTGTCTGTTCAGAGTGCCCAGCTTTGTCTGCCAGTGTCTTAGTCAAAGTTTCTATTGCTGTGAAGAGACACCATGAGCCACTCTTATATTATGAAACATTTATTTAGGGCTGGCTTATAGTTCAGAGGTTTAGTCTATTGTCACCATGGTAGGGAGCATGGTGATGTGCAGGCAGACATGGAGCTGGCTACATCTTGATCAGAAGGCAACAGGAACAGGACTGTATCACTGGGCAGTATCTTGAGCATAGGAGACCTCAAAGCCCGCCCACACTTCCTCCATCAAGGCCACACCTGCTCTAACATAGCTACACCTCCTAATAGTGCCACTCTCTATGAGCCAATTACATTCAAGCCACCATAGCTTGTATGATTTTTTTTTAAACAGAGCAATTATAAGCACATCAACATTTTTGAATCCAGTGAAATACTTTGGAAATGTTTCATTTGGCTGCATATGCAATGAATAATCTTTGTTTCAGAACATTGTTTCAACATTCTGGCATGTAAATTGCCACCATTGGAATTTTGTTGAAGGTCATAGAGGTAGATGGCACTGGCCACCAGGAGAGGGAACCTCCATGCTGATGTCCATAATGGCTAGACTAGTTCACATTCCCATCATCTCAAAATGCATTATATATTTACATGAAAATGACCTCATCTAACCCAGTATGATAAAAAAAAAAAAATTGGGTAAAGCAAGTTGAAGGCATGACTTAAAGATAAAACTTGGACCTATCATGCATCAGGCCCTGGGTTAAATTTTTCACACCCATCTCCAAATGTGGTGAAGAACAGAAACTGGCCAGGACCTAGGGCCGCCCCTAGTATTTGCTAATAGCATTTGTAAGGTGGGTAAAAGACCTTCTGCTCACCAAAGGTAGCACAGGTTAGCCAGACATGGTACAGCGGTTACATTATAAGATGGGCTATAACTAAATAGAGTTTATTTTTCCAGTATAAAGGTAAAATGGCATTAAGTTCCTACGAAACTACCCATTCTGACATGTTAGTTCACAATCACAATTCTTTTCACTCAAGAGCTTTATCTTAAAAGTAGCCAAACATTTGTGCAAAACTTCTCACATTGACTGAGAGAGTTCCCTCTAAATCAAGTCCACAGATTAAACTACATTCCCATATAAGTTAAGTTTATGTGGAAATTCTATCTCGGAAGCATGCCTTCTAGAGGATTCTTTGCCTTGATGTGGTGTGAGTTTGTGTGAGTATGTTGGGAGGTGGGGTGCACATGCATGTTTGGGTGCTCATGCTCATGTATGTGAAGGGCAGAGTTTGACACTGAGTGTCTTCCTCGGTAGCTGCCCACCCTGATTTTGGAGATAGGACCCCTTCCCAGGCTGATGCAGCTTGACTGACTGGTCAGTGAGCCCCATCGTCCTCCTGTCTCTGCCTCCGCGTACTAGATTCTCAGTGTGCCTCCAGAGTGTGGATGCTGGGGATTGGAACCAGATGTTCCTGCTTTGCATCTCAAGCCTGATACCCTAAGTCGCCTCCCTCGCCCCTCCAGGTGGCCTTTTGCTTGTCCTTTGACTTTTTTTTTTTTTTTTGAGGGGTGGGGATAGGCAGGGAAGGAACAGTGTTGTGCTCCACCACTGTAGATCCACATCCTCTAGCACGGAAGAAAGAAACACTGTTTATCATCCTCAACAACACTTACTTGTCTCACCATGTTGTTGCTTCCTTCCTGACCTTTCCCCCTTAACAGAGACCAAATCTTAGTTACTCTTAAATGTGTTTTTTTTTTTCCGCTCATTTGTCACATTGTGACAAATTATAACTGTATATGTTTATATATAATTTAAATCATTTAGGTAAATATTTTACAATATCAGAAAGCTGGACATCCCTTAGGTAGAGGGTTGTATGAATAATTTTTATTTACATCAACTTACTTTCTCTCAGTTTCTTGGCAAGAAGGCTGTTTGGGAAGTAATTCCACTGCTCTTTAAAAAACACTGCCGTGTGGTCTGGCCAGAGTTCTAGTCCCAGGTATGGAGGCCTGGGGTTAATGAAATGTTCCTCTAGAAGGGCTGTTATTTTAGGCAGAGGCTGATTTCTGTGCAAACCTTAGTTCCCTTCCTACAGGATGTTTTTCTATCACCTGCATCCTTCCTCCGTACACAGAGAGATGGGCCTCACCTCCCAGTGCTTGCTCTCCTCCACCCTGGTTCTCCTCGCTTGCTGCTCACCTCCCAGTGCTTGCCCCAAGACATGGTTCCTTCCTTTGTCTCATGACCCCTAATTTCCTAGTTCTTTGGACTTTCCTTCTTCATGAACCATTTCTTAAATATGATTGGTCTGAAGGACCCTTTCCTTGGCCCCTCTATTTACTTTTTACTTTTTTTCTAGTTTCTACCATATCCACGAAAACATCAATTTCAGCTAAGAAATTTATTTACATTTAGTGCAACATTTTTCTACGATTTGATGTACAGTTGGCCCTCCCTGTCTGTGTGCATGGGTGTCCCTGTCCATGCATTCAGCTAACTATGGAGGAAAAATAGGCAGAAAAATGTTGTATCTGTACTGAACAGGGAGAAACATTCTATTGTCACTGTTCCCCGAAACAATAGAGCGGTCCGATGAGTCCCACAACCTGTGCCCTGTATAGGGTGTCACAAGCCATCTGGAGGTTATGTAAAGTGTACAAGTTCTATGAAGACACTGTGCTGTTTTTACATAAAGGACTAGCACACCAATGGATTTTAGTGGGGGGGAAGGGGTGGGGGTCCTGAAACCCATCCCTTCAAGGGTGCTGAGCTGTAGCTGTTCATTGAAAGTGGAGACAGATCGTTTTCATTTTTTTGTATTTCTTCAAATACCTAGCAGTACCTTCGTAATAAATATCAGATGGCTGGGAACCATGCTTATATTGGTTAGAGTTTCTTAGCAACTTCCAAATCAGTCTCAGGATTTTGTTGTAATGAATTATCCTCCACTGATACACTGCCAGGATGAATGTAGCCTTTTTCTCTCCCTGGTACCTTTTGTACCCTGTCGCCTTTGGTCCATTCTTAATTAAAGTTTCTATTAGATTTCTTGCAGAAGGGTATTGTGGGAACTAAGATGATACCTTACTGAAGGATTTTCTTTATGATTGTGGAACATTTTGAGCATAAGTCCACAGCGTAGAAATGCTACCACCCTTGGGAACATGTTTTTTCATCAGAGAAGCCTTTTATTGCCAGAGGGGAATATTCTGTAGAGCTAAAGCAAAGACCTGTGAAATTTAGCCTTTAAAAACAAAGCTGTGTTTAAGTTCGGTGGGAACAGACGGTATTGCTTAAAAATGACATGGCAGATGTTATGAAATTTGTTTTAAAGCATTACTCTCAGGTTAAGTCATGTTTGCCTCCTTACAACCTGGAACACATTTTTACAACTTTAGAAATGGAGGCTCTGCAGCGCTGAAGCTGCAGCGTGGGCCTGGACCACGGACTCCCACCGAGCGCGAGATGAGGAAATGAGGCCCCCAGAGCTACAGAGGGACCTCACTTGTGTTCCTAGGTTGAGCCAGTAAAGACCGAGTTGAAAATGCAGGCCAGGCTGTCCTGAGAGTTACCTTTTCTTCGTGAAAATGGGCCTTCACAGATGCTATTCATTGCTCTTGGTTTCAAGTTATCTGTGGTTTTTTTCCTTCCATGCAACCTCAATATTGCTTGAAGGCATTTCCACTGGAAAATGATCATGTTCACAGCTCATCCTATTGGGAATGGTTTAGAAATCACCCTGCTTCCTAGAAACATATGGTCGGTCTCTCTCTCTCTCTCTCTCTCTCTCTCTCTCTCTCTCTCTCTCTCTCTCTCTCTCTCCCCCCGCCTCCCACTGAATTAAAAACTTCTATGCATGATGGAACCCCATGAGATATTTCTGATCTACCTTGTCATGCTACATCTTCTTCCTTCATACCTAAAATGTACTCATGGCCCTCCAGGAAAGGCCAAAGTAAAAAAAACAAAAAACCCACAAAGCTTGTCTTTGTCAGACATGCTGGAAAACATCCCTGGGGGAGGAGGGGGACACATTTAGCAGTTGGGTTGGACTGGTGGTCTTTTGCTGTTCACTTGATTTTTTTTTATTTTTTTTTGGTTTTTCAAGACAGGGTTTCTCTGTGTACTTTTGGGGTGCCTGTCTCCCAAGTGCTGGGATTAAAGGCATGCACCACCATCCGCCTGGCTTGTTCAATTGATTTTGAGACTTGGTAGTCTTGAAGAAATGGAAGTATGTGACTTTCAAAGTCTTTTCAATCCTATAAAGGAGACAGATATAGAGATTGAGATAGAGATAGATAGAAGTGATAGATAGATAGATAGATAGATAGATAGATAGATAGATAGATAGATAGATAGATAGATAGATAGGTAGATCAGTGTCATTTGGGATGCATCTCTTTAATTATGAGATATTCAATTTGGTTTTAGAAGTGATGCTTGGAAAAAGTAAGTTAAAAAGCAATGGAGACGCTAGGCAGTGGTGGTGCACACCTTTAATCCTAGCACTGGGGAGGTAGAGGCTGGCAGATCTCTGTGAGTTTGAGGTCAGCCTGGTCTACAAAATGAGTTCCAAGCTAGCCAGAGCTGTTACACAGAGAAACCTTGACTTGAAAAACCAAAAAATAAAGCAATGGAGACAAAAGTCACTTTCCTGCTTCCTCCTCTCCCACTTCCTGCCTCCATCTCCTGACACACACAGACACACACAGACACAGACACACACACACACACACACTTTTTGAATGACTACGCCCCTTGCCTGTGTTACTTGTGCTCCGAGAACCCAGGGCTCCCTCTCCTCTGTGAATGGAGCCTTTTCTTCTCCTTCTCCATGGCCTATTTGATGGCACCAGTGACTTATATAGGACCACAAACTATATTGCTTTTATATAAAGCACATAGGGTTTTTGATTTAGGGGGTTGTTACTGTGTTGAGACAGGATCTCGCTATATAGCCCAGGCCTGAAACTTTCTATGTAGATAGACCAGGCTAGCTTCAAACTCACAGAGATCTGCCTACCTCTGCCTCCCAAGGTGTCTGCCACCATGGCCTACAAGTTATATTTTATGTGTATGGTTGCCCTTTGTGTGAACGTGAGGACTGGCTAATTCTTCAATGACTACTAATAACATTCCTAGAAGAATGCCCAGAGGTAAAGCAGTCAGATGAGTTTGTGCCAAGTGTCAGAGGGGAGGGAGACCTGGACAGCTACACATCTAGGGCTGTTTCCATCAAGCATATTAAACATATTAATCACATGGCTTTGGTGTAAATCAGCAGAGATTATTGTTGGCAAGCCTAGATGTAGCCTACCTTGGCTCCCAGTCTGGATGCTGTGCCAGCTCCTGATAAGCCTCCAGTGTGCCCTAACAGACTCCATAGGAAGGATCTAACTAAGTGGTCCTGTAACATAACATCATCCCACGGCTCATTCAGTGTCCTAGATGTGACTGAGCAATGGAGGCCATGGGAACAAACCTCATGAGAGTCTGTCAGTTATAATGGGTGATAGTCCATTGACTCCTATTAACTGCTGAGTAAATGACATGTGGAAGACTTCTCTTACTTGGACTATCATTCAGGAACACTTCAATTAACACATCTGCATGTATCCATTCAGTACATCATACACATGCCTTGAAGGCAAAGGCATTCTTCTGAGGCTTATAGACTGAGTCACTCAAAGACTGAGATACCTGTGGAGCATCTAGTTTAGAGATGGCAAGCAACTAGAGGTAAATGATGTGCAAACAGGAAAAATGGAGGACAGTGGCGAATGGCTAGGTACTCACACCGGATGTTCTGGTCACAGAGACCTCAAGGGGGCTGCTGTGTTGGCAGGGATCCCAAGGAGCACAGCCAGTGTCCCAAGAACATGGTGGGTGTGTGGTCATAGTTGAGGGTAGTGTAAGCCAGGTAGGAGCCAGGATGGGGAGTACGGAGGAAAGAAGAAGGGGGAAGAAAGTATGCGGAGACCAGAGCTTAGAGGTCTTTGTAAAGGGCAGAGTGATAAACTTGGGTTTTACACTACATGAGATAGGCAACCTTCCTGGGAAGTAGTTAGCTTGGCAAAAACGACAAGCAGGGAGGCCAGATTAGAGTGTGGGCAGGCAGCAGCGAGGGTGGTGGCTGCCTTCAGATGTACAGAGCTCGTACAAGGCGTGGACGAGGAGCTCAGGGACAGAGTGACAGAGAGAGACATCGGTGGAGTTTTGTCCTGAGCAAAGGATGGGTTTGAAGGCAGCAGAGCTACTGACCAAGGCAGAAGGCCTAGAGCAGAAGTAAGTGTGTGTGTGTGTGTGTGTGTGTGTGTGTGTGTGTGTGTGTGTGTGTGTGTGTGTGTAGTTATTTCAGTTCGTTTTCTGTTGCTATTGCAAAATACCTGAGTCTGGATGGTTTATATAGAATGAAGGTTACTTTAGCTTCCAATTTGAGAGGGTGGTAAATTCAAGAGCTTGGTGTTGGCCTTTTGCAGCTTGGCAGAGGCATCACATGGCAACAGAGCCAGTGTGCCAACTTAGGGTTCTCTTCTTATCAAACCACCATTGTGATCGTGAGGACCCACCCCGTGACAACTGATCCTAACCTCCTCGGGTCCCACCCCCAAAGCCACTAACACATGAATTTGTGATTCATTTTCCAACGTGTGAATTTTAGGGGGACAACAACAGTGGGATGTGGGACAGAGACGCTGCTGAGTGCTGCCACCCGCGGCAGCCTGAAGTTCCTTCCAGCCACCTCCACTCAGGTGAAGTGAGCCTTTCCCCACTGACCCATCTCACGTGACTCAGCAAAGATGAGATTCTTGGCTGTGCCACAGAAAAGCATTCTGGGGCACCGAGGAGGGAGCAGAACTGGAGGTCACTAAGAAGGGATTTAATGTTAAGTGCACAGCTTCACAGAAAGGTGCTCAGGGCAAGAATCACACACTCAGGTGCCCAGTGGCTTCTCAAGAGGAGATTCTCATGTGAGTGTCTGAGTAGTGGCCGGCCATGTGTGTGACTTTGGTGGCTCCAAGTTTCATCTCAAAATATGGCTAAGAAATTGGTTTGTTTTTTTTTTTTCCTTTTCTGCCCCCTCTTTTTTGATAAATGAAATTATAGGAAGGAACCAGGAAATAGCTTCTTGTTGGTCTACTGGAAGTAGGAAAAGCTGGGGGGTGAAGGGAAGCTGGGTGATAGAGAGAAGGCCGGCACTGTAGGGTAGCCACCCTGAGTGGGGCTGGACTGGGCTGAGGAAGGACAATCATCGGGCAGACCTGGGAGGGAAATGGCTCTCGGGACCTCTGCCAGCAGCCTGGGTGGCACTGGAAGGGCTGCAGGATAGTGTTGGGCTGCAAGGTTTGCAAGTGTCTGTGTTTGTAAGGAAAGCAGATTTGGGGGGGGGGGTCAGAACTGAAAGGGCCTGGGGAGTTTGGGGAGGCATGAATGAGGGCTTTGCTGAAATACGGGGCTGCAGCGTTTCTTTTCCTGGAAATGAAGAGATCACATGTGGTGCCCAGAGTCAGGAAGGTGTCTGCCTGTGTCTGCCTTCATAGAAATTAAGTGCTATACCTGTAGGTGTGTATTTTACTGCAAAAAAAAAAAAAAAAAAAATGCAATTTCAATAAGAGATCTAAATGTACAGCTGTATTACATGCCCTCACTGAATTTGTAAATTTAAAAAGAAAATGAAATCAACTAGAAAGGAGAACCCACAGGGTTGAATTCTCTTTCCCTTGTTTTCTATGTAGCGTTCAGAAGCAGGAGCAGGGCGCTTTCTGGGAGGAGGGAGCTTTAGTGCTAGCCTGGAGAGTGAGCTGCCGAGGAGGAGGAGGAGGACTGAGGTTTCGGTATTAGGTCTGATTTCACCCACTCTTGAGTTTCTCAGCTGAGCTAATAAGGCCACGGAGGCGTCTTCTAGCCTTTTGGCCCGGCATCTGTCTCCAAACAGAATACAGTGATTATTTGTAAACGATCGTGTCTCTCTGACAGTGATCTCAAAGGAGTGTCTCTTTTTAAACAGACACAGCGAGATGATGTGAATGAAAACGTTGCATAAACACCAGTGGTCTTGCCAGATTTGAAAATGACGACTTAGAGCTAATTCGCGGCGCTTTAGTTACATTAACCAAGACTCGAGACCTGCTGAGGAGCTAGCCTGGTAGCTACAGAGAGGGCTAACAACAACTTTGGGACTAAGCATGTGGGATTTAAGAGGGACAGCAGAAAACCACTTAGCAAGAAAGGAATGGAGATTGCCAGATGTGGGAACCATTCCCTCGCCCTCTCCTCCGCATACAACACCAAGGCAGTGGCACTCGGGCCTTCTCGGGTAGAAGAGCAGTATGCTAACTCAGTTGCCCCTCCCCTCCTCCTCCCTTCACCCCTGAATGTGGGTCTCCTCAACACAGGTTTCCCCTCTACTGTCCCTCCACCTTTAGGCCCCAGTGCACTGTGCGCCCCAGTTCCTTCTCCTGAACCTCAGGCTCGTTTCCTCTAAATGAATTTCAACTTTACTAAAAGACCGTTGCCTCTTAAATAACTAAGGTTGTCAGAGCCCCTGAAGACAAACTCGGTAGGCAAAGACAAATGGATCTCTGTGAGTTCGAGGCCAGCCTGGTCTACTTAGTAGGTTTCCCCTGTGCTAACCCTACTTGGCTTCTCCTGAGCCGGCAGCGCCCATATGGCTGTTTCAACCCTCTGTTGCCCAGGGCTTTCTTTTCTTGCTACTTGTCTGTGCTGTAGCAGCAGACTCCTGGCTGAGCTGGCTGCCCGCCTACTTTCCTCCCTTGGGTAAGTATCCGGACTCCCTGGCTCCCCATGAGTTCCACCCTTTCCATTTGCCCCCGTCCCCACACCCAGTGTATCCTCAACTCCCTTTGTCCCGTTGGAACCTAAATCATTCAGGCTGATCACCTGATCATCAGAAGCCTCCTTGAGAGGATAAGTCAAATCTCCCTCCTGACTCAGATTGCCCTTCTCACCCCATGCTTCCTTCTGTGCATACCGTCCCTCATCTGTGGGAGGTGGGCTCTGTTTGGGAGCGTTGAACTGAACTGTCCATCCCTGCCCTCACACTCTCAGCCTGCTTTACTCGTTACTCAGAGTCTCAGTGCTGTCCTCTGTAGGGCTCACGATGCCCTCCACATAGATACCCACCTCAGCCCCGTTCCCTGCTGTTGATTATATCTCCTTGCAAAACATACACAGTAGCCACCACTTACCTACAATTTCTCTTTCTCGATCGTCAGTTACCCATACACATGCATAATCCAAGATATTACATAGGAAAGTGCAAAGATAGCAACTCATAAGTTACTCATTCTAACTAGTACGTTGAATTTCTGCTCCATCCCGAATGAGACATGACCCCCTTGTTCAGCCTGTCCGTGCTGTAAATGCTACCCGCCCTATTGGTGACTTCAGAGATGGCTCCATTATCAGAACATCTGTAGGAGTATTGTTTGTGATCAAGTCACCTTTATTTTGCTTAACAAAGGCCTGGAAGCACAATAAGGGTGAAATCAAAGAGGTCACAGGACAAAAAAAAAAAAAACATGGAGTGATAAATTACCCCTGGTTCTGTGTGGCAGAGTGTGGTGACTCTGGGGGAACTCACAGGATGGGGTGTGGGTGGATTTGGTACTCCACATTGCAGACATCCACTAGGTATCTTGGGGCATAGCTCCTGTTAATATGAGCCTTTGGTTTCATAATTACAGGCATAAAATGGATTTAAAAGAAACAAATGAGAGTCTTCTAAAGAATATTTTTGAAACATTATGTAACACCCGCCGCTCAGGGAACATGGCAGAAGAGAATGCAGAAAGATTCTCTAGTAACTAGAGAAGCTACATCCATAAAGTCTCACTGACATGACCGCCCAAATATGAGCTGAATGAGGAGGATCCCAACAAACACACCAGAGTAGACAGAAAAAAGCCCACCGGGCCTCAGCCCAACACAAAGAACTACAGACAACTGGGCAAAGCCGGGAGTGGGAGAGGTGGTCCTCCCCAGGGAAGAACACAATCGGTTGTTAGTGATAAACACTAACAAAGTCTTGAAAACACCCATACAAGTAACACTGTATAGACTCAACAGGTGGTGTGTGTGTGTGTGTGTGTGTGTGTGTGTGTGTGTGTGTGTCTCCCTCCGTGTGTGCATGTTTATGTGTATACAGATACATGTATGAACGCAATAACAATGAAAAAGGAGGTCATGAATTTGAGGAAGAGTAGGGATGTGGGAGCATTAGGAGGCAGAAAAGGGAAGGGAGAAATGTTCTAATTAAAATAAAACCTCAAAAAGAAACAACAGAAACATTTTGTGAATTCTGCCCAGCCCTGTAGAATCAGAAACCTAGGACGTGGAGTCCAGCAGGCGGCACAGTGGACATGGGTCACAAGGTTCCCCTGTCCACTGTCCTGTCAGATTGAGAGCCATGACTGTCAGGCGTCTTAAGTCTTTGACCAGCTCCGTTTTCTTCCTGGTCACACCTAGACTTTGAGGGGACACCCAAGACCCTTGACCTCTTGGGCCCTGGAGGCAGGGAAGGGGACTTCACAGCCTCGTGACCGCCACTCACCTGCCTGCACTCTTCGTCACCTGCAGGAGCCTCTGTCCTCCCCAGTCTGTTTGTCCTTCTACACTCTCACACGCCATTTTATGCCTCAGCTGCTTCCTTCCCACTGTGCTGGGTAAATTGCTCGTGGATAAAGGCCTGATTCAAATGTCAAGGTTTAAGTATAGTGTTGACTTACACCTTCTCTGCCCTACACTCTCTCCTATAATTAGTGGTCACTTTCACAGGACATTGTCTGTTCCATCCAGATCATATTCCATTATAATCTACAGTTCTCACATCTGTTCCTCATTACTCTCTCAAGTCCTAAAGAATGATGAGGACATTCCGCTATTTCATTTCAACATCTAGCAAATTATTAACATGATATGCTTACCCAGTTCTCAAAGGCTTTTTCCCCAGCACCAGCCCATGTTGCCCACTGCACACAGAGTACACTAACCTTACCTTCAGCACTACAGGCTTCAGATACAGCTTTTTTCTTCCTCAGCCTTCCAACCACAGGTTCTTCCAAGATGCCTTCTTCTTGAGCTGAGGGCGTCTCAGTGGTAGTGCCCTTGCCGATAGCAGGTAGACATAATTGTATGTGAGGATATGATGTCATGTTTCAGTGAAGCATAACTATCATATTCTTCACTTTGAACACAGCATATTGATGAGACCATCAGAATCTCTAGCTCCTCTGAAGTTCACTTCTTGTGTTAACTTTACTGTCCTGTGCAATAAAACACCAGAAATTACTCTTCCTGCCTAACTGGAACGTACCTGTGGGCCTGTCCAGCCTTGCTTGGGTCACCACCGTTCTGCCCACTTCTCCCGTGAGATCAACTTCATAGCTTTCATGTGTTTGCTTTCCGTTGCTGTGATGAACACTGTGAGCAAAGCAACTCAGGGAGGAGAGCAGGTTTTGGCTTCTGTGTGTCCCCATCACAATCCATCATGAAGGGAAGAAGTCAGGGCAGGAACTCAATCAGGGCAGGATCCTGGAGGCTGGAGCTGATGCAGAGGCCATGGAGGGGTGCTGCTTACTGGCTTGCTCCTCATGGCTTGCTCGACCTGCTTTCTTATAGAACCCAGGACCACCAGCCCAGGGGTGGTACCACTAATAATGGACCGGGCCCTCCCCAATCAACCACTAATTGTAGGCTTGTTTCCAACTAGCTCTTACAACCTAAATTAGCCCATTTCTGTTAATTGTGTGCTGCCCTGGGGCTCTTTAACTCATCTATGTACTTTCCATGCTGCTGCTTCTGTGTCTGGCTGGCAACTCCTCAGACTCTGCTGCCTTCTTCCCGGCATTCTTTTTGTTCTGCAAGTCTTGCCTCACCTCTACCTGTCCAGCTGTTGGCCAGTCAGCTTCTTTACTAACCCGATCACAGTGACGTATATTCACACAGAGTAAAGGAATATTCCACAACTAATTAAGAAAATGCCCTACAGGCTTTGCCCGCTGCAATCTAATGGGGAAGCGTTTTCTCAACTGTGGCTCCTTCCCCCAGATAACTAGCCTGTGTCGAGTTGATATGGAGCTAACCAGAGCAACGTGTGAGTGAGCTCATGCAGAATTTGTCTGTCTGTGTCTGGCTTATTTCACTTAACATGATGGCCGTGTTATCACAGATGATAAGATTTTATTCTTTGTTTGTGGCCGAGCGATGTTCTGTCATGTAGATATGTCATTAGGTTTCCGGGTACCAGAGGTCCTCCACCTCCTTCACTAACGGTTCTTAGACTTTATTAGCCACTTAACAACCATTTCGTGAGCATCGACAGTGGGCCTTACTGAGCTCTAAGGAGCCTTTCAGCCTTTGAACCTTAAAACAACAAGGGCATTCCCTGAAAAGAAACAATTAAAACCTTACTTGGTGGTAAGTCGGTTTGGAAATTCTTTTCTCCTTTTAGCCGTCACTTTAGGCTTTCTTCATGCCGCTCACACCCACACCTACTCTTTTCTTAAATCTTATGTTATGTCTTCCACGAGACCGGACCCTAGTCCTGCTAGCTCTCAGTATCATGCTGCAGTTCAGAATGAACAGAGAGTGGAAAGATAGTCTGGGGGGTCGCGCTTTGGCCCAGTGGTAGAGTGTGTGCATGCGTGCGTGCGTGCGTGCGTGCTGGCATGAGGATTTCAGTTTTCTAAACCATGGTGTAAATAAAGAAGACAGATCTTGCACTATATCAAAGTAGGATTTTAGGGAGGACAGGGAATGTAGGCGCTGGACTTCGAAGCCCATGCCAGCACTCTGCCCTGCAGGCTACAGAAGTAGAGTCTAGAAGGCCTTTTCTAGAACGACCTATTGCTTACAGCAGACTTCTGATACAGCATTTTCTCTAAGTCAGAAGTCACTGTACATCCCAGGGCAGGCAGCTCTGACCTGGACACCTGTGGCTTGTGATCCCTGGGACTTGGTATGACCAACATTTTCACCAACAGAGTAGTCCAGTCCAGCTGGGATTATGCAAGACTTTAGCGTCTCTGGTTCGTCAACCCTGACACAGCTCAAAGATCCATACTTTGATCTTTTCAATGTGTCTGTCCTGTACTGGAGTGGGCTTGTCCTCCTCTCTGAAATACACAAGGGTGTCCTTGAGGCCTGAGTCCTTTTAGGTGTCCCATAGCAGCATTCCACAGCAGCTGTTCTATTTTCAGGCTCAGTGCACTTGACAAATTCCAGACACCCCTCGGCTGCTACAGTCACTAGACCACTGGTGACTTCAGGCCTCACTTGGTTCAGGTCTCAAGGGAGCCGAGCCAAAGTTGACATGACTTACTATTCCAGCAGCAAGCTCCAAACAGGCAAAACATTTAAATACCAACTGTGCCGTCTTCAAAAGAAGTGACTTCAGAGGCGAGGCTTGTGTGCAGCACTTTAGTTTCCTCTTGGGGACAGTGGGGACCCTGTGCTGTTAAATAATCATGCTCTGGGAGCCTTAGATTTTGTGTAACAGGCCAAAAAAGCAGAAAGTACTATTTGGATGGAAATGGGGGTGAATAGCATTGAGTCTGAAAAATTAGGTAATGTGGATGTGGCTTTAATGGAATCATGCTCCTGAAGTTTTAGGGTTGGTTTTTTTGTTTTGTTTTGCTTCGTTTTTGTTTTTGTTTTTCTTGTTTTTATTTTTGTTTTTCCTTTTGAATGTTTATTGAATTACTACAGGGGAACAAGAGGCTGGGCAGGGGCTGTAATGCCTCTGACCTCCTTTCTTTCTTTTTTTTTATGTTTAGGTTTCATGGTACAAACCTCAAGCTTTGAAGATTTTTATTTACTAGTAATATGCACACACTACATATTTACTTAAACAATTACTTATACATCCTAGCTATGTATAAAAGTTCTACCATAGAGTAACTGATTGATTTTCTTCCAATTATCTCTTAAAAACAACATATATTAAATATCTCTACAAATCATGTTACTGTAACAATAACAATTAAATTATTCCACATAATAGCTTCAAAGGCTTAAGGACATGAGTTATCCACAAAATGTAGCTAGTAAAATAAAGTAATTATGACAGAGTTTATCCATGTTGTACTTTATATTAATTTTAATCTTCTCAGCCATTTTTAATGGTACAGTTCATTGGTGCAGCATGCATTCATCAACTGATAAAACCATCACTGACATATTTACTGTCTTGATAGATTTATCCAATCCAGAAGCCACATATGAGCAAAATCACACAGTGTAATCCTTTGTGCCTGGCTTATTTCAGGGAGCATTGCGTTCTCTTGGTTCATCCTGGCACATATCAGAACTTCATTTCTCCTTCAGGCTAAGTAACTTCTCTCCATCCACGTAATCCACCTCTGTGCATTCTTTTGTTGATGGACATCTGTGGGGTTTCTCTTTGGGCTGCTATGAACCTTGGTGTACAGTGTTTTCATATGGATCTGTTCCTGAATGTCCCACTCTTCATCCTGTGACAGTGGTATAGTCTGGCCTCTTTGCTGGTTTCCAAGGGAAAACATTTGAATGGGAAGCCACTTCTGGTCTCAAGTTCTAGGCTGACTAGTTAGGGGATTTTTCTACATCTTCAGACCTCACTATGCACTGCATCTCAACAAGACCATTCACTGTACCTAGAAATGACTAAGTAAATGTAAAGAGAAGACGAATCTTCTAGGTCAGGTTGGGTGATGGGTGAGAAAACTGAGCCCTTGTGCTGTTTCACGTGTGAATGACCGAAAAATTCTGGCCCCCTGAAAGCCACAGACCTTCTTATAGCCTCAGCCACTTGAGATGTCAGTCTCAGTCAAATGGTACAAGATGCAAAATGGTTTCAGGAGGTTCTGTGTAGAACTGAGGTCTCGTTGAACTGGGCCGTTGCCATCTGTCTCTAGCCCCATGTGTGAACCTAGCTGGTGTCAGGCGGGAAGCAGAGAGGAAGACAGCAAATTCAATGTTTTTTTTTCTTTCTTAATTTCTGTATTAAAAAAAAAACAAAAAACACAGGGAACAAAAGGTGCCTGATATATTTAGCTTGCTTTGATCTCTCCTAGGACCAGATTAGCATTTATGTTTTTGTTTTCCAGTTAGGGAAACATACTGTTTTGCTCACCAGATTGAATGAAAGTGGTCTCTGCTCAGTTTCTTCAAATATGAATACATTACTAACAACTGGGCTCATATAATAAAAAAACTGTGACCTTCCAAATGATCTGAGCTGTCTGCTGCATGTCAAGGCTGCCTTTTCAGAGAAGTGCTAATTCACGTTACGTCCGCCTGAGAGGTTTGTTTAATGAGTAGATTAAATGGCTGATTATCCTTCTCTTAGTTTTTTTTTTTTTTTTAAGGAAGGGCTTCTGTGATGGCCCTCTGCTGTTTGGCAGAGGAACACAGAGGGGCCTTTTAAAATGACCCCTGCAGGGTCACTGGGACCCAAGCTGTTTGCTTCATTAAACTGGAGTCTCTTCTTCAGGGCTTACCCCTCCCATCCACCCTGACACAATTGTATCTAAATTAGCATCTGACCAGCCCCCCTTTCTCTCCTCTTTTCAAGCCCCTGCTGACAGGGATTGGCAAAAGATGTTAATTGGTTGGGCCTGGCTCAGAACAATGGACTTGCCAAGCTGACAAAAGGACTAATGTTTCTTTCAATACGCATCCAGATTCACATAAGTACCTCTTTTAATTACCGGGAATTATTGTAATGCCTGGTCAATGGAATAATTGACCCTCAACAGCTAGTGCTGGTTCCATAATAAATAATGGCACAGGCCTAGTCAGAGGAGCAGGGAGGAGAGTGATTTGCAGAGACTAAAGAGCCATTTTCTCAGCCAGTGTTCTGTGATGTACCAAGGCTGCGCAGTGGGAGCCCAGAAGAGGGGACTAATTTGTGCTTGACTGGGAGACTTCAGAACAGAAAGGAGCTGCCGGTGAGAGAGTTTTGAAGGCCAGAGCTGTGTGACGATGGCTTCTGTGGTCAGCCACAGGGTGTGGGCCCAAGGGCTGGAACACGGGTAGAGGCATGCACGGCGTTTGCCTCCACCTGGGACGAGGCAGCGCCCCTCTGGCTGCACCTGGACTTCCTCTTTCAGAAGGGAAAGTTCTGCTTCTGACTCAGGTCCGATGAGCAGAACCTAGGCCCAGCTCATCCTCCGCGTCACTTGCAAGTGATCCGGACCACAGTTTTTGAAAACAAAAGCTAAAACAGTGGCTTTTACAGAATTTGTTTTTAAAAAGTGACTGGGGTAGGTAGGGTTAGGGATGAAGCCGGTACAATTCCTGACTACTATGCAAGAGAACTTGGTTCAATGCCTAGTAATAGAAAGATGGAGAAAGGGGAAATTGGACATCATTGGATGGGAGTATAGACTATTTCAGAATGAATCTTATTCTGTATATCTACAGTTCACAGGATGGTGTGCGTATAGATAGTGAAATGGTAAAAGCCTAGTAAAATTGCCCTGACCCTCCTGTCATCTCAGAGATACTTTTGTGGTTTGTTTTGTAACAAGAGCAGCTAAAAACTACTTTCCTAGCTGTGATGATCCCTAATACAAATGTAAATGCTAGTCTTCGGGTAAGACATTAAATTGTAGACTGAAAAACAAAAAAATCCAGTGGGCAGAGAAAGCCTGGAAGCTTTTCCCCACTCTGGAGCCTATTCAGCCCACTTTCCAGACAAAGGACCAGAAGGCTTTCCTCATATGGGTTTCATCTAAAAAAAAAACCCGGAGCGTGCAGAAGTGGACACAGCTGGGGACACTTTAGGGGATGGACCTTCATGTCCCCCACCCACTCTTCTTATTCTTGGGAAGCTCTGAACAATCTCACTCTCTCTCTCTCTGCCATTGCAGCCCCCTTGCAGAACACGGGGCTTCTTGGACCTTGACTGGAAAAGACATGACTTCCCCTCTCCCTGCCCCCCCCCCGCCCCGACTCCCCCCCAACCCCAACCCCGCACCTCCTCTGGAAGCCACAGATCTCCAGCTCGCCTGTCCTGTTGTTTTTCTCTCAAATGCTAACCAACTATCTGGCCCTTGAGAATCCTTCTGAGTCTATTTTTAAATTGTTTAATTAGTGAGGCTAAAATCCCACAAAATGGACCCTGGAATTTCCTAGTAACAAGACTCCAGGATTTCTGTTCACTGTATCTTTTCTTCCTGCGGTGCTAAGAATGGAGGCTAGGGCTTCCCACTTGTGCGGGCAAGGCAGGCACTCTACCATTAAGCTATGCCTCCACTCTGCGTATCTCCTGTGTTTAATCCTTTCACCTAAACATTTCCCCCTCCTGCCCCATGTAAGTGAGACTGTGTAATAGTTTTCTTTTTGTGTCTGGTTTATTTCACGTAGCCAAATATCCTCCGTCACATCCATTCTGGGAAATGGCAGGATCTACTTTTAAAAAAAATTACTTTTCTTTTATGTGTATGAGTGTTTGCCTACACATATGTAAGTGTATCACATGTGCCAGTAGAGACTGGAAGAAGGAATCGGATCTCCTGGAACTGGAGTTAGAGATGGTTGTGAGCTACCGTGTGGGTGCTGGCAACCAAACCTGGGTTTACAAGAGCTCTTAACCACTAAACTATCTCTCCAGCCCCAGGATCTTCTTTTTAAACAGCTGGATGACAGACACACACTGACACACACACACACACACACACACACCACACACACTGACACACGGTCAGTGTGTGTGTGTGGTGTGTGTGTGTGTGTATGTGTGTGTGTGTGTGTGTGTGTGTGTGTGTGTGTGAGAGAGAGAGAGAGAGAGAGAGAGAGAGAGAGAGAGAGAGAGAGAGAGAGAGACTTGCACTTGGGCTGAGCCAGCATCTTGATGTAAATGATGATGCAGGCGACACCAGGACACTCTCTGAGCTGCTGTTTTACTCTCCTTTGGGTGTACATTCAGGAGGATTAGTGGGTCATAAAGTATTTCTGTGTTTAATTTCCTTAAGAACCTTCATACTGGGGCTGGAGAGATGGCTCAGAGGTTAAGAACACTGGCTGTTCTTCCAGAGGTCCTGAGTTCAATTCCCAGCAACCACATGGTGGCTCACAACCATCTGTAATGAGATCAGATGCCCTCTTCTGGTGTGCAGGCACACACGCAGATAGAGCACTCGTGTGTGTATATATAAAGTAAATAAATAAATCTTAAAAAAAAAAACCTGCACCCACTGATGAAGATGTGATGGTTTGCAGGTAGTGAACCAAGTGTGCAACCTGTAGGCAGAACACTGTATACGCAATACACAATAAAAAAATAAAATCTTAAAAAAAGAACCTTCATGCTGTTTTCCTCTTGCATGTATGAATGTAAATTAGTACAATCATTATTTTTAAAAAAGTTTAAAATAGAGCTACTATATGATTCAGTAATCTCACTTCTGTGTCTTGATTTAAAAGAAAGCAGTATGTTGAGAGACATCTACACACCCCCATGCTCATGTCAGCACTATTCATAATAGCCAAGTCAAAAAATCAACCTCTCAAACAGTAAATGAATGGATAAAGATAATGTGTACAACACACACACACACACACACACACACACACACACACACACACACACACTGCAATTTTATTATCCAACCTTAAAAAATAAATTCTGTCATTTGCAACAACATGAACAGAACTGAAAAGCCTCAGGTGAAATGGGCACACTACAGGACAGTCTCATGTGCTCACATATATGTGCAGGTGAAATGGGCACACTGCAGGACAGTCTCATGTGCTCACGTATATGTGGGACCTAAAGCAATCCAAACCACAGAAGCAGAGTCAAACGGGGGTTATGGGGGTAAATGGTAACAGGTAGAGAGATAACGGTCAAGTTTAGGAGATAGGAAGATACGATTCTGTTCTGTTGTAGGTAGTACACGGTGTGATGAAACGGATTTAGTTAGCAATAATGTATTGCACTGTCAGAATTCCCAAGATAGTAAATTTAAAATGTTCTCACCCCAAAAACTGGTGATTATTTGAGGCGATGGATTTATTAGTTTTGTGTTTGTTATTGTATCCACAAATCATATCTTTGTACCCCATAAATATATGCTAATATAAATATAATTTACTAATTTATTGTTGAAATTTTTAGATTAAGTCAGGCATAATGGCCCATGCTTACAAGCCCTCCACTAGAGAGGCTGAGGCAGGAGAATTGTGAGTTTGAGGCTAGCCTGTGCTCTATGGTGAATTCAAAGCAGATCTAAGCTACATAGTGAGATATTGTCTCAAAAACAAATAAAGGAGCCAGGGATATAGTTCAGTGACAGAATATTTGTGTGAGACCCTGGGTATGATCCATAGCACTGCAAAACAACAACAACAACAATAAAACTGTGTTCACACACATACATATGTGTATGTTCTTTGACTATGCAAACATGGTATGAACTACATAATAAAATCCTACTTTGAGGTTTAGATTCTGATTTTGTTAGCAGAAATTTTGGAGAGTCCTACCAGACTTAACACATGTTACTGGGGAAGTAGGGGTCCTCTGGGGGCTTTAGTCTCAGTAATAAAAGAATTTAAGAATTAACTCAAAAGGAACCTTGAGAACGATTTTGTTAGGAATTGAAAGAAAACCCCTGGAGTAAAAAGTTGTAAATCTCAGCAGCTGACCAGAGAAGGAAGATGGAGAAAAGCAAGAGCAAAAGCCATTCTGCTTGTGAACAGGCACGTGGTGGAGAGAGCACAAATAGCTCCAGAGAAAGCTGCAACCCCACCACCACCCACCACCATCCCCACCATCATCCCCACCATCATCCCCACCGTCCCCACCACCCCACCATCATCCCCACCATCATCCCCACCATCCCCACCCCCACCCCCCACCATCCCCACCATCATCCCCACCATCCCCCACCATCCCCACCCCCCACCATCATCCCCACCATCCCCACCACCCCACCATCATCCCCACCATCCCCACCACCCCACCATCATCCCCACCATCCCCACCCCCCACCATCATCCCCACCGTCCCCACCACCCCACCATCCCCACCATCCCCCACCATCCCCACCCCCACCCCTCACCATCCCCACCATCATCCCCACCGTCCCCACTACCCCACCATTCCCACCATCCCCCACCATCCCTACCCCCCCACCATCCCCACCATCCCCCACCATCCCTACCCCCAACCATCCCCACCATCATCCCCCAAACATTCCTACTCCCCCCACCATCCCCACCCCCCTACCATCCCCACCACCCCCCACCATCCCCACCACCACCACCGAGTACCAAACAAAGCATCCTTAGTCAGGGTTCGAAAGGCCAGCAGACCTAAGAACACCTCATGGCTGCTCCAAAGCAGCTACACAGGGGGGCGGGAATTCTGGAAAGGAAAAGTACATCGTCTCATTAAAGGGATAATGATTCTATCTCTTTAGCCTGATAGCCCCTTAACCAGGGGATGGACCTGCCCAGCTAGAATGTTCTGTCTCCACCTAGGCCGGAAACTCCATTCTTTTGATCAGATAGAAATGGATTGCCCCTTATGTGCCTTCATTGAGGCATATTCTTCACTGTAGCAATTCTAAAGGTTAGTATTTCAATCTGTCCCAGACCCTCCCCCATTACAACAGGGACCCTGTACTCAGCAGTGTGAACATTTCCCCTGGAACATTCATTCAGTGGTTTTAAGAACCCATTTTATCTGGGTGTCTATGAGACTCCCAGAGCCCATCTCACAGGAGATGGGGCAGTGTGGCCTACTAAGCAGAACTGAGTCTCCCTCCCAACTTAGCTACCTGTGTGGATCTTGGGCAAATTACTGAATGCCTACAAAATTTGAGTTCCACTTTGCAGGAGGGATTAAGAGTTTGCTGTGTTGCCTGTGTTTTGTTGCCTGGGGTTCATGCAATGGGAGCTTGTCTCCAGCATGGTGCTGTGAGAGGTGGAAAAACCTTTAAGAGGTAGAGCTAGGGGGAGGCCCTTTGGTCCTAGAGTGATGACCCTGAAGGGATTATCAGTACTTCTCTTGAGTCCCTAGGTTACCTCTCTGGAAAGGGTTGGGATAAAAGCCGGAGGCAGGCCTCACCCAGCTTCTCTCTGCTCCCTGCTTTACCATTTGCTCACTCACTCCTTGCCACCCATTCTGGACCTTTTCCAAAGCCTGGGTTGAACTTCCACCTTCCCAAACTGGGAGCTAAGTAGACTTCAGTTTTTAGTAAAGCGGCTAATCTAATGCTGTATTCGGTGTAGTGAGAGTTACAGGTTCAGGAGTTAGCCCTGCTGTCCTGCTCCCGTGCCTGTAATCATTGCCCCAGCATCCCACCGATCGGAGAACACAGACAGAATTCATCATTTGCTTGACTCTAGAGAGCCTTCACTCCCTGGGTACCTCTCTCCTCAGTCAAACACAGAACTGAAGGGAAAGTATCCAGATACTTTTTGAATGGCGGGAAATGAAATGTTATACTGACTTGCATCTTTTCAAACAGAAGGCGAGGGGAAAGTCAGTCAAACAAGTGTAACGTAATTCCTATGTGCCGTTCTGATCTTTCTTGCAAAGACATTTTCTTTATATAAAATCAATATTTGATTACTTCCATGCAGGCTTCCAGCAACAGAAGAAGTCGCAGTCAAGATAATGACTGTTAGCTCTTAAGCTAGATACTTGTTTCCCATGAAGAAAAAGCTACAGTGTATTAACTAGAACACAGGGCTACATGCCACCTCTCTCCCTTGATGGAAAACCTTTGGAGGCACTGGATGTCTCTGTGAAAGTATATTATTGTGTGTTTGTTTGGATGCCTCCAATGAGTAACTCAGTCTTCGAAGGACTGGGGTCTCTTGGGCTAGGTCAATGTGAACAAGCCTGAAGAGTGACGGCATGGAGGGAGGGCCAGATCTTCCTGGGCTTCTCTGCTTCTTCCAGGAGTGGAAGCTATTGGCTGATGGCACAGGCTGACCACCAAACCAGAGCTTGGGTCCAGGTGCAGTAGGAAACCATTCTGAGCCTATGGGTGGTTCAGTCACTCACTCTAGGATACATTTCCACCGTGTAATGAAGGAATAGAACCAGATAGTCTAGTGTGACTCCAGCTTCTCACCAGAAGATAGCCAGGACCTCATTTCGTGGCTGTGCCATGAGACACTCAGAGTATCTTCTGTTCCTCAGAATTCCTCTCCCCCAATATCCTAATTGCATCTTGCTGACTCCCCCACCCCTGTCTCCATCCAGCTCATCTGCTTGTTTCTAATGCCTGTCAGGTATGCTACTCTGGTCATCATGTCCATCCCCCCCACATCTCTCTGTGTGTGTCTGTGTGTGTGTGTGTGTGTGTGTCCATGTAGTAAATAAAGACACCTAGCCAAGACCTCCATTGAGTGCCATACTCGCATTTCTAGAACCTCTCATATTCTTCAGCTGTGTTCACATATGACCTGTATCCAGCACTTACCCTAGGGTGGTTAGAGTGAGAATACCCCCCATAGGCTCATACATTTGCATACTTAGTCCAAAGTTGATGAACTGTTGAGAAGGATTAGGAGGTGTGGCTTGGTTGGAGTAGGTGTGGCTTGGTTGGAGTAGGTGTGGCTTGGTTGGAGTAGGTATGGCTTGGTTGGAGGAGATGTGTACCCGGGAGTGAGCTTGAGATTTCAAAAGCCCACGTCAGGCCCAGGGTCTCCTCTTGTGTGCTTGCTGCTTATGGATCAGGATGTATGGCTCTCAGTTACTGCTGCAGCGCTATACCTGACTGCTTCCCACCAGGATGATAATGGACTAAGCCTCTGAAACTAAGCAAACCCTCAATGAAATGCTTTTTCTCTTTTTTTTTTAAAAAAAAAAGAGTTGCCTTGGTCTTGGTGTCTCTTCACAGTCACAGAACAATAACTAAGACTAAATGGAGTTCATTGTCTGTGACCTACAGACCTAAGAGCATCACTAGTCATCGCTGGGTCCCAACTTGAGCCCTCTTATAGCTACTTATTTCCATTTCCCCCCTTCATTCACAGTGTGTGTGTGTGTGTGTGTGTGTGTGTGTGTGTGTGTGTGTGTGTGTGTGTGTGTGTAGCATGTTGGAAATATACAACAGCATCTCATACCATTCAAGTTGCTCTGCCCCTAGGCTCGCTCCTAGGCCTCCGTGACATGTATTACAAATCCACTCCTCACCTCTGCATTTCTGATGATGCCATGCTGACTGTGGCCCTGTCCTCTTCAGCTCTGCCATAGCAGTCACAGAACGAACCTGTGGCCAGGATCTCTTTCATCTGAGGCTTCATCCTACAGTACAGCTTGCCATGGCTTAGAAACGTGGTCATGATCACAGCTATGGACAGAGCACTCTCCCATTGTTAAACTAGAGCTTTCTAATGTCCACAGATGGAGCCTCCCTCTGCCATGTCAGGGTAGCTTCTTTACCTGTGCCTAGACTGCCCCCTTCTCCACATCCCCTGTTAAGATGCTACTCACTTTACCAGCACCTCCACCATTCATCAGGGCTCTGCTGTAGAAGGCATGCTTCCTGTGTGGACTCTTGTCCAAACTCCCCAGCTAAATTCATGTTTCTCTGTGTGTCTAGCCATAGCTGTCAAGCAAAGGTCTTAACTGCTCCAGCTGCTGGAGGAGCCCTGATCATAGAGATTAGTCAGAATTGAATCAAGGACCAGAAGCCAGGCTACTTAGTTTAAAAATACTGTACTAAGTCAAGAATTAGTTGCTGAGGTGATAAAAAGAGGAGATAACCTCGAGATGAAAACAGACCCCCAGCATCCTAGGCTGGAAAGACGATGGGAAGAGGTACCATTATCAGAGCCGGGGAAACTTGAACTCTGCTGGGTCTGTGCAGAAGAAGAAACCATGAGCAAACTGTAGCAACTTCTAGAGCTCCCCAGGTGGGCTGATGGGGAGGGATGTAAACCCCTGGCTCCTCCCTTCCTCTAATCTCTTGCCAGAGCTTCCCACTGGCAGAACCCAGTTGGAAGTCACCAGAAAGGGCAGCCTGCTTGAGTTGACCCCTGCAGGGCACGTGGGGAGTAGACTGTCGTGCCAAGGAGACCAAGCAAGGACAGAGGTTGCCTCTGTCTCTTAATGTGTCACGAGCTGCCGAAAGCAAGGTCCTCATCTTAGTGGGTTTTGCAACCCCAGCGCTTGGCACCACGTGGAGTTTAACATTTCGTATATTGGAACGAACACTAATGTTTCCTTCTGAGAGGGAAATTATGTTATTCTCAGCCAGGCATGGCCCCATTTATCATACTGTTGAAACAAAAACATGAAACACTTCCCTGCAATTTTTTTTCCTTTGTAAAAATCATAGCCTTTGTGTAATTATTTACTCAAACCCATGCTTGAGTTCCATCTCAAGCCTTTCCTCTATTAACATCAAGCCAGTACTATTTATCAGCTCTGGCTTGGTTTTGAAAACATTTCTACCAACTGTGCATCAGATTAAATACAGGAGAGGAAATGGAGATTGCTCTAACAAACAATCGGAGAAGGAAGAGGGCAATGTGCTGCTGGCCGGCACTTTTTTACATAACTCATCTTAAATGTGCCTTTGAACCAACACCCCCCCCACGTCACCCTTCCCACACCCCTACCCCCCTATACCGCCTGCGCCCCCCCCCCCCCGCATGCACATAAGCAGCCTTGCTCTGGTGGGCTGGCCCAGCTGGAAGGGGAGGCTGGCTCACTGCCCCAGCCTTCCAGTCTTCCTTTCTGAGAGGTCTTTCCCTGAGAGGGAACATTTTCAGGGAGAAAGGCTGTCACCACGGTGACACTTAGACTGTGGCATCTAGCTGCACGGGATGCTGTCAACTGCCAGAGATCACATCATTCAGCTCTAAGGTGGTAATGTCAACTGTGCCACAGACCCAGCATTGGAGCCATGTGACCCAACAGAGTTGGAGGTGACCTTCGAAAACATCCCACAACCTTTGCTTTCACGAGAGGAAATTAAACCTAGGAAAGTGACAGGAGTGCTTTGTGGCCACCATAGCTTGACAGCAACAGCCTGAGCCAGGACCCAATGTATCCAATTCTAGAAACTGTTTAAGCCATAATTATGGGCAGCCTTTCCGGTGTCATTACCATGTTTGTGAATTAGTTTGCATCTCCCCTTTCTGATCACACCTTCTTACCTATAATTTGTCTACACTAATATTTTGCATATGCTTCTTTTTAAAATCTTGTATGTATGATGTATGTGTGTTTGTGTGTATCACAGTGAATGCGTGGAGATCATAAGACAATCCTGGGGGCCAGTCCTCCCTTCTACTATGTCTAAGACACAGTCTCTTGGTCTGTGCTGGGTGCCCAGGCAAGACAAGATACCCTGGGATAGGGTGAGTTGGGTACTGGCTCAGGTGTCCTGCTAACAAACCTGGTGTACATAGTGGTGAGCCACAGAGGTGCTGTCTGAAACATGATGGACAATAAGAACTGGTACCCATGCTTATCCTTTGACTTCTATGTGTGTGCGGCGTCACGTGTGGCAAGCTAGCTGCCCTGCAAGGCTTTCGGGGACTTTCCTGTTAGCTGCATCCCATCTTACCATAGGAGCCCTGGGACGACAGATGTGTGCTATTGGGTCCTGAGGATCTAAACTCGGTCCTAATGCTTGTGTGGCGGGTGCTTTGCCCACCAAGCCATATCCACAGCCTTCTGCACTTCCTGTGTTAGATTGCTTTAGGCTGAAGTCGTAAGTCATATATCAGACACTGAGTGCAGTGTGTTGGATGCATTTTTATTTCCTTTCCTTTTTTCCCACCAGCATCTATGTCTTTCCTAGTGATTCAGTTGTTCTCACACCAAAATCCTTTAATCTCACTCTTTTTTTTTTTAATTCTAATACGTGAAAAGACTCAGAGGGACTGGACCTAGCCATCCTGCCCTTGGGGCAACCTCCATTGGTAGAGCCTTGGCAACTCTAAACTCATCCTCTAGTCTCCTCCTGGCCCAGAGTCATGGCGCCTCTGTCCTGGACGTTGCCATGGATACAGTGAAGCATAACTAGACATCCTCTCTTCCCTTCCTATTTTCTTCTGCCCCCCCCCCCATTTAACGACTCTGTCCAGGGCTCAGGTACATCTAGTTTAGTGGTAGAATATGTACCTAGCACATACATGGCCCTGGGTTCAATTCCCAGGACTAAGAAAATCACAAGATAAATAATTAAACAATAAAGGCGTCCTAAGTCTGCAGTGAACCAGTTTGACCTACTTGGGCAGGTCAGATAACTGAGTACCTAGTTGGAGACAACTCTGACAGTGGTTGTTTTACGTTATTATTTCTGCTCTCATGGTAGCCCCGAAGCATGGTTTCTATGGCCATGCTTTCTGAGGAAACAGGGAGGGAAGGAGGGAGAGAGGGAGGGGGGGGGAATTAAGTCAAGGTCACAGAGCTGTTGAGCTGCAAAAAGCTGGGATTCAAACCCAAAGTCTGATTGACTGTGGACCTGCTCCCTATACCATGTTACTAACTAGACTATATTGCTCTCGGTGCTGTGTTATAATATTCATAATAAACTGGTGGTGATAGAAATTATAATTTACATAAAAATAGTTTTATAAATAATCACTAATGTGGACTTAATTTTCTAGAAAATTCTGTCATGAGGTTTAAAAGTTAGAGTTGTCACTATACTAATAATACTTCCAGAAAGATATGTTTATTCCCCCCACTAAATAAAAATAATTTCTACATGTATTATTTAAAATAACAGATGTATCTCAAACATATGAGGGAAAACATATTTAATTCTGAACTTTTCTAATACTAGGAAATACATTTTTGTCTTTGGATATTAGAAGCCCCACAAGGCTACCGCCTACAAAGACAGAGGAGGAGAGCAAATAAGAGAAGGCAGATGTGTGAAGGGAATGGTTATCTGCAGAGGGACATGTGCTTTTAGACCAGTGCGATGTCTTTTATAAAGTCGAGATTCTGGCCAAACATATGAATAGACTGGAAGTGTGAGCCAGGTCAGCAGCTGCTCAGAAAGCAGAGATGGCTCTGCCCCCCCCCCCCCCGCCCCAAAGGCAGCATCCCAAGAGCACTTGGGTAGAAACCAGATTATTTCAGGATGCTGGAGACAGGAGGTGTCCCCAGGGAGAACATCAGTTCCTGAAATCGGATAAGAGCGGGAGGCTTTGTAACAGGAAGCAAGCAGGCCAAAATGCCATCATCGTTGAGTAGACAGCAGCAAGTGCCCTTCTCTGTTCAAGAATCCAGTCACGTGGTTGCTCTTCACCGCTTCTTGTCCCAAGAGCCAGCTCCTCAGCACAGAAGGAGAAAGGCCAAAGTGCATAGAATACACAGGGTGTGAAAGTGTCTGTTACCTGGGTCACCAAAGAGCCTGTCAGTCCAAAAGGCCCATTTCTCATTTATGAAAGATATTGCCCCTCACACACACACACATATACACAAAATCAGGCTAACGTGAGAGAGTGACTTGGGGTTCGTGTGATTGACAGTTGTCTCCCATCCCTCCCAGCAGCCCATCAGAAGCTGTACTAAGTTCTTAAATGCTGGTCACCTGTATCTTGGCCTCATAAATGAATATGGGAATCACAAACACACAAACAACAAAAACAAAGTGGGAACAGTAAAAGGCTTCTGAACATACAACAATCAAAGTTAATTTAAATCCAAAAGTGTAAGGAATCCAAGGTGATTCTGGCGGTGTTCTTGGCATGTTGCATCCTGTGGTTGCAGCCTTGACTCTAAACACAAAACATGTGTAGCTTGTACTGTGTGGGCCTTCTTGCCACGCAATGCCAGCAAACAAATATTCTATATTATGAATTGCAGCATTCTCAATGTACATTCAAAGTTTTCTGCTCTGATAAAAAAAAAAAAACCATAATGGTTTAATTACAGAAAACAAGTAATTTAATGTTTTCCTACCATTATTCCTCAGCATTGAATTATCAAATTGTGTCTTTGGCTGTAGTGTCATAGACAAGTACCTTCATCCAGCATACAAATGCACTCTTGTCTTTAGTAAATGATAAAATTAAGCATACAACAAAGAATTTTTCAAATGGATTTTTACAATTTATCCTCAGTAAATATTTGATTTGCATACCCATCTTATAGACCTATGTTTGGGGTCATATAAACATTTCTCAGGCAAAAAGTTGTCATAAGAAGAAAATGTTGGAGAAGGGGTCTTCTAAACAAGTGCCTTAACATTTCATTTAATTTTGTTTGGGCCTCACTCGGAATGTGATTACTGTCCCAGAGCATGGGTTGCTGTATTATATACTGCGATTATTTTAAATTAATGTCCCAATGTAATCTTAATAAGGAATTGCTTTTTAATTGTATAAACTTTATTATTTAAAAACTTGCAAATAAAAACATCAGACACCAAAATTAACGAGTCCCAATAAATAAATTATTAAAGTAAAATGCTGCCAGTGCATAGATATTGGATGGAGGTTAACCGTAGAAAATGTCTAAAATAGTGTTCCACTCCAGCGAGACTGCTGATATGCATGATTGCCGTGGGAGACTTAATAACATTTAATGAATTCGGAGGGAGAATAAACCATGATCACAGATAATAAAAAATTAAAACATTTAATTAAATCCCGTCTAGAAAGATGAAACTTGCATTTAAGGGATGTGATATTGTTCCGTTCTAAAATTACCCATGCTCCTCTTCACTGCAATGCTCGAATGAGCTTACAGTAAGACAAGGATGCAGGGAAAATGACCCCCATTCACCTGAGAGAGTTCACCTGAGACACGAACAGTCAAGAAAGGTCTCAGCTAAAACACTCAGCGTGTGGTGCGTGGCCTGTCCTCCAAGTCTTTAGCTTTACTCTGAACCTGCAGCTGAGGGAATGGAGGTGGGCGCTAAATGTCTTTCAAGAGTGAAGTGTGGGATTGGGAATTGTGATGTTTCCTGACCTCTAATTTTTGCTAGATATAAAATTTACATTTGGTTAATTTTATTGTATTTTACACACACACACACACACACACACACACACACACACACACACACACCTATACACCTATTCATCCTTCAGTATCTATGTGGCTTTGGTTCCAGAAACCCACATGGATACTAGAATCCATGGATGCACAAAATGGCTCGGTATTGGCATGGATGCCGTGTCCATCTCTAGATCCTCACTCACAGCATCTAGCACAGTGTAAAGGCCCTATACATCATTGTTATGCCACACTGTTTAGGGAATGATGGCAAGAAAAATCTGTATGCGTTCAGTACAGAGAAAGTTTCTTTTTTTTTTTTAATTTTTAATAACATTGTTCATTCATAGTTGGCTGAATCCATGGATGTGGAACACGTGAACATGGAGGGACAGCTGTGTGTCTGATGTCATTCATATATATGAGGAAGATAAGCTACCCTGTTATCCTCTAAGTGTATTCATGAAGGGTGTCACTCCATCAGGCTGTGCCCTTAGGACGTCTTGGGACCATTGGGACGGCCCTTGGATGAGCTTGAGGGCTCCAAGCTGTGCTCGTGGTGACGGCAGTCCTCAAGTGCACTCCCACACTCAGTGTGTTCTCGAGGTCCGGGCTGCCCACTCCCACTTGCAGCGTATTAGAACAGAGGCTAGCTTTAAGATATAAAGTGTTTTCTGGCTGTCAAGACTATTACCTTGATTATACTCTTTATTAGGAAATCTGCCTTTGAAAATGTCTTTAGGGACTGGGGATCTGGCTCCATTGTTAAAATGCTTGCTGCACAAGAGTGAGAATCTGAGTTCAGACTCCAAATACTCACACCAAAGCTGCATGTAGTGATGCATACCTGTCACCCTAGTGCAGTTGGAAATGGAGACGGACAGATGCTATCGGCCAGCGGAGTAGCTGAATCCATGAGCTCCAGATTCAGTGAGACACACACACACAAACATGTACACAGGCATACAACATGCATGCATATAAGCACAAAATATTTTTAGTCCAAATACTCATACGTACTTACTTTAAAATCTGGTCACTGTACTATGCTAAAATCTATATAATCAACTGGCAAATTAGAAATCATGACATAGAATCAGGGATAGTCACTAACATTGATATAAATAATTTACTAGAAAATTCTATACTGGTGAAATCTCAAAACAGCATAATGGCATATATCATATTATATATTTTATATTGCAAAAATTAGCCTCAAACCATCAGCCACAGTAGTCACAGGATTGCTGCGATTCTGAGTGTACCACCTTCTTTTAAATCGTATTTGGGTCACTGCACCTAAGAGATCTGTGGTGATATTTTCACCACAGAGATCTGAAGAATTGGGCTTGGGATTTTTGTTCTAAGATGTGGGAAGCAGTATATACTCTTATTTACAGGGAGCTGCACCCTGGGGAAGGGACAATGCTCCTGAACCCTGAGTTATCAAGAGCATCAAGCTGCATGTGGGGCCTTGTGAATACTGTCCCCTTCCTCACAGTCACTCCCAAGGGAGTTCTGTCCTCGCTCAGCCCAACCTTCAATCCCAGGTCAGCCCTTCACCTGACTGGGACCCTCCTTCCTCTGGCCATCATCTCACCTGGGGGCCATCCCAGTGTGCAGACAGCTCTTTCCTGCAGCTCCGGGCCATCTCTTCCTTCCAGATCGCTCTGCCATTTTATTTTAATTGGAAGCCACCCTTCCTTTGTATCATCATACCTTCCCCTGGGAATCCTTCCATCTCCCAGCGCACCCCTCTCCTCTGTGATGCCCCCCCCCCGCCCCCGGCCAGCCCCTACTGCTGGCTCAGATGTCCTAGACAGCATTGTCGACTCTTCAGGTTCCTCCGGATAGCTGTGCACTGCTGCTCTTCTGACCTGAAAGAGAGTCTACATCACTCCTTTACCCGCCAGTCTCAGTGGTCCAGAACCCCCAAGACTTCTCAGTATCAATGGTACAGGTCCTAGGCCAGGCACGTGTAACAAGTGTCCCCATGTTCCCCTGCATACCTCCTCATCTTGTATATACCTCTGTAACTCAGTAAATGGCTCCACTGACTACCAGCTTACAGAGCCAAGAACCAGTCACCAGCTGGCCATGTCTCCCTGCCTCCTGCTCCATCAAACCCTACAGTGACCCTTGGAGTCTACATTGCATCTTGCAAGTTTGCCTGGCACTCTTGAGATCTCAGACCCTTCAGGGGGTAGAGACAGGAAGACCCGAAGCCCAAGGTTATCCTTGACTGCAAGAGAAGTTCAAGGCCAGCCTGAGATACGTGAGGCTCATTCTCAAAATTAAATACATGACTAAAACAAAATTAAAAATCAGCTGCATTTTCAGAGTGATGGAATAGACCAGAAAGATCCTGGCATTCTGATTGCCTGTAACTTCATATAAAGAAAGGTGGTAAAACTACCCACACCATCATACCATCGCTAACAGTCCTTCCTACTTTAAAATTCTACCAGAAGATCTGTCATCCCAGTTCTTAATGCGTTCTGTTTGTTTGTAGTGCTGGGATGAAACCTAGGGTTTTACATGTGCTAGGCAAGTGATTACCCCCTAGCTTCAGCACCAAGCAACTGAAAAGAAGTGGTCAGGATCATGCTTGGGAAGAGTTCTGATTCTAGAGCAGTGGCTCTCAACCTTCCTAATGCTGCGACCCTTTAATACAGTTCCTCATGTTGTGCTGACCCCCAACCACAATGTTATTTTCATTGCTACTTCATAACTATAATTTTGCTACTGTTATGAATTGTAATATAGATATTTGTCTTCCAGTGGTTTTAAGTGACCCCTTGACCCCAACAGGTTGAAGACCACTAGACTAGGTGCTCAGTGTTACCTACCTTGTGTGAGGTTCCAGGTTCAGTCTCCACCACCACCAAAAAGAATATGAGTTTTTATTCTAAAGTAATATTCAGAATTTGGATGATCTTAGGCAACCCCATTGGAGTCCCAAACTGACGTCTGGTTGTTTAAGACAAAGGAATAGCTTTTAAGAGAATGGGTGTGGCTTGTCTTGTGGCACCTTTGTTCTGGGACTGAGCCATGTCTGATGACAAGATGATGAGATCTTTACATCCTGAAGTTTCAGTGAGCCATAAACACAAGGAAATAAGTTGACAATGATCGCTTCATGGAATTGCAACTATTCACAGAGATGACAGAAAGGGACATCTGTTTCCAGTCAGTGGGCAGGGCAGTTGGCTTCCTGTAGCAGCTGCCTGCTCCTTCCATGGAAGGCCACCAAGTGCTCAGGGGTTATAAATAGGCAGTTATTAGAGCTCCTTCAGAAAGCATTAAGCAGAAGGGTTGGCAACTTTCTGTTCTTTTTTTGGCTCCCTCTTGGAATTAGAAGGCCACAGCTAATACGCTTGCATGTGTCCACATACCTCACACAAGGGTATTGAGGGTGTGGGTCCCAGAGAGGAGGGGGGTAAGGGCGCGGGGGAGTGGGGGCAGTGGACTTGATGGTCTACACGCACATTTGTTGCTGTTGTGTTCATATCTAGGGATACTGTGAGTCAGCCTTTTCCCAACGGTACAGGCACTCACTGGAGCCCTGCAGTTCCTTGGCATGAACTGTGCCCAGAGCCTTGCCAGAACCCTGGAAACTGGTTCTCTGATGAGGAGTAGGCTCCAGTTTCTGGGCTGTGTGGATCCAGATTTGGAGGTTCATCTCAAAGGGAGGAGAGCCATGAGACTGGAGGCACACATGGACCATGCTCACATCAGAAAGCTAAAGAATGACCCAGAAACCCATGTCTGCCTGGGACGACAGTGAAAAGTGGCGCCCACCCCTGCTCACACTAGGGAAGGTTTGGGGATTCTCCAGTTCAACTGAACCGTAACGATAAAGTTTTCCCATAAGCAGATCCACCAGCAGAGCCCTGCCAAGAGCCTCGGCCATGTGCATGCCAGTTCATGGAGTCTTTCTAAAATAGTCCCTTATTAAAGTCTTGTGTTTCACTTTCAGTGAACATTTATTGCTTTCCCACTTCAAGCCAGCACTCCACCCGTACAGGGACAGACAGAGTGAGCTGGTCTATGGCCAGAGGGTCAGCCTGGGGATTCAAGAGCATGAAATGTACAACTCACAAAATCATTTTCCACCTCTTACCATTATTTTTGTAATTTGAGAAACATGGCTCACTTCTTGTTGATGGCTATCCAACCATCACTTCTTTTTACAGATTAAAAACTAAAACCTCAGGGGTCAAACCTAGATTCCATTCTACCGCCCATTTATATCATAGCTTGTGCTAACTCAACCTTAAGCCTATCAAGATAACAGAAGTGGAAGGCCTGTGCAAGCATCTCATTAAGGAAGTCGCAAGGAACATTTAACGATGGGCCCCAATTTTTCATCTTCCAGGTGACATAGGACTGAATGATGTAAATAGTTTCTTCCTTTCTTTATCTAGTAAAGTGGTTCTCAACCTGTGGGTCCTGACACCTTTGGAGGTCGACTGACCTTTTCACAAGGGTCACATATCAGAGATCCTGCATATCAGATATTTATGTCACTATTCAGAACAGTAGCAAAGTTGCAGCTATGAAGTAGCAGTGAAAATAATTCTATTGTTGGCGGTCCCCACAGGGGACATGAGGAACTGTATTAAAGGGCCGCAGCGTTAGGAAGGTTGAGGACCACTGGTTTAGCATCTTCTGTAAGGTTGTTTTTTGCCACCATACAGCATTCCCGGAGAGTTCTGGTACACTCACAGTGTCTGGCTTTTTAAATGGCAGACCTTTCCATTAGTGAAGAATAATCCTTTTCCAAGTAGCTGGCATGGGTGGAGGAAACAAATGCAAGCCAGCCAGCTGCCTCTCCACCTCCTTCCTTACGTCTTTGTACAAACAAGATGGGCTCACCATGTCCTACAAAGTCTATCCCATAAAACAACCCTGTTTCCAGCAGGGGTTTGCTGGGCCCTTTCCATTCAATGCAAAGCTACTTAAGGCTTGATAAAAAAGCAATTAAGTTATGGAGAATGCACTCCAATAAATATCTGGATTCATTTCCTAGGCTGATAGAAAGTGCCACAGGCGTGGTGACTCTAACAACAGAAATGATTGTCTCCCAGCTCCGGAGGCTGCACATCTGAGACCACAGGCCTGGCAGAGCTGCTTCCCTCTGAGACTAGAAGGGTCTGTGTGTGCCAAACTCTCTCCCTGCTTCTGGTAATTTGCTAGCAGTCTCTGGTATCCCTTGACTTATAGAAGAGTTACCCTGTGTGCCTATCTTTGTCTAAATGTTCCCTTTCTATACAGACACCAGTCATTTTGAATTGGGGTCCGCCATTGTAATGACTTTATTTTAACTTAATCACATACATAATCGTTTATTTCTGGATAAAGTCATAAGCAGAACTATTGAGATACTGGGATGCCGGCATTTGGGTTTTTGTTTAGTTGTTGTTGTTGTTGCCTTAGAGTTTTGGTCAGTTGGTTGGTTTGGTTTTGTGGCTGTCATCTTTGAGAAGTTCTTTGTTTATCCTGATGCTGGTGATCAAACCCAGGACTTCGCACATGCCAGAAAAGCACTCTCCCAGTGAGCTGACTCCCAGTCCAGCATTTACTTTGAAGGGGGCACAATCCGCTCTACAATGGGACCTTAGCTGGCCTTCCACTGAGGCGGTTGGAATCCCCCTCTAAACACTGAGTAGATAACAGACTAGACTACACCCTTCCTCTCTTCCTTTGCCTCTCTCCCTCCTCTCTTCCCTCCCTTCCTTCCTAAGCAGGGCTGAGCTCCTGTTTCTCAGATTCCTCAGCTGTTCCTGCAGAGACACAAGGGCCTTGACGTGCTATTCTTACCTGATTAATCATAGTTCAGGTGAGGAGCAGAATCTCGGAATGGGTTTTCTTTCTGCAAGGCATTGATTGAGCTAGGCTCTGGCTATAAAAATGAAATGCTTGGTCACTGCCCTCAAAACGCTAGTGTAGGGAATGGACCCAGGGTCCAGCCTATTCTGTGCAGGGATGGAAGTGTGAACATATGTACATAAGCAGCCTGGATTTTCATGTAAATATATAGAGACAAATAGTTAACTTTGGGAGCTGAGATGAAGGAGAATAGGGACACTTGCCCCTTAGAAAGATCTTGGAAGGGGCTTGGTAGGAAGATAGCTTAGTTGAAAAAGTGATTGAATGATCTCCAGAGGTTGTCTTAAAAAATTTAATTAATTAATTAAAAAAAAAAACCACCTAGGCATAGTGGCATACATCCCACCACTGAAGAGGTGGGGCTCAGGAGGATCACTGAGGTTCAGTGGCTTGCATCAAAGCTTCCTTAGTGAATTCTAAGGCCATTCTAATGTCATTGAGAGACATTGTCTCAAAAAAAAAAGGAAGTGGCGCCTGAGAAATGACATGAAAAGCTGACTGGTGGTCTCCACACATGTGTACATGTATACACACACACACACACACAAAGATTCTTGGGGAAATTAAGAGATCTCCCCCAACCCTGTAGTATCTAAAGGGTAGAAGTGCATCTCAGTAGGAAGAGCAGCATACTTCAAGACCTGGAGAGATGAGATCCAAGTGGGAAGGAGCTGGACCTCCCACTCCTTCAGGGCAAGAGTGCTTAACAGACACAGGAGAGAAAGGCATGATGGGAGCAGGCATCCAGGATGAATGTTAGCTCTGGACAAGGTGAAGATTATCTTGTAGATTAGGGTTAAAATAAATATAAATGTGTTAGTAGATATGTTTACAAGCCTGAAAGCTTGTACTTGTAAATCTATGTTTAGAGTTGAAGGTTTCAGACTAAAGTCCTCAGTTTGAATGGGAAAGTTCCAGGATTAAATCATCTTGTCTTAAATGGAATCGGAGTGTGTCATTTTGGTGTTGAAAACTAGCTGCACCTTGACAGTGTGAGATGATACAGGATCCCTGTCAGGATGTGAGGACCCTCAGGAGCTCCGCTATTCTAAGGCCTGTCTACTGTGTACCTCTGTGTTAGTTTCTCAAACACCCAGGCTCGTTCCTCTTCTGGGACTTTGCCCTTGCATAGAACAAGGTTTTTGTTGTTGTCTCTTGGCATGCTGGGACCTTCCTGTCACCTGCTCAGGACCTATTTACCTTTTAGGCTTACAGGAAGCCCTTCCTTGTTGCTCTCCACCTCTCCCAGCCACCCCCGACTCCCCAAGCACCCACCTTGGACTTGTCCTCAGATTTGGCATCCACTAATGCCTTGGCTCCCCTTGGACATGACACTCTGGAGGCAGCAACCGTGTCTCCTGCCTGCAGTGCTGTGTGGACCAGGTGTTCAGTGACTGTGTTTGCTCGATGAGTGAGATATGAACCACAGGTGGATGGGTCCTGGCCCAGAACTAAAGCTTGGAAGTGAAAATGAATAGTTACCAGTCACAGAGAAGTTGCATTTGTAAATCATGACAGAGCCAATACATGTGTATTTCATTGGTGCTCAGAATGATGGAGTGAAAATGACCAGCGGTTACTTGATGTCCATCAGTCACTTGATGCCTAGGAGACAGGGGAGGGCCAAGGAACAGCAGACAAACCCTCCCCCTCCACCTCCAGAGCCTCTCTCTCTCCTTCCCTCCTCTGCTCTGCTGCTGACTTCTCTTCCCTTTCCCTTCCATCCACGTTGCTATGTTCCCTTCCCAGTGGCTCATGTGTACAATTTGTGCTGATGTGAGAGGACAGGCCATAGCACGGTCCTGCTGTCTCCACTGGGCCAGGAGGCTGGCCCCTGCACTGGGGACTGCCACATCACCTCTACGCTGGCGAACAGTGGTGGTGAGTGCATTCTTAGCATAGAGGGGTCTCTGAGTTTATTCCACAGCACCAAGGGAAAAATTAAAAGTTTGTACTGACCAGGCACCCCTAATCCAAAAATCTAAAACTTTTTATGAAATTCTGGGGTTTTGGAGCACTTCTAAATTTAACTTTTGGGACTAGGGATGCTCTGTAAAATCAATTCTAAAACATTCAAGAAAATATCTTATTCCTTTCTGGATAAAGGATGCTCAATCCTGTATTTTATCTCTTCCCTTGAACAAATTAATGACATCTTCATTTCAGCAGTGACTTCCCTGTTTGGATTTGTCTTAAAAAATAAAACTAGGGGTTGAGGAGATGGTTCAGTTGGGTAGCTGTGCCAGTGTGAAAATTGGCATTCAGATCTCCATAACACAAGCCAGGAAGGCATGGAGGCCTGTCTGAAATGTCAGCGCTCAGCAGTCTGAGACAGGGAGGAATCTTTAAAGCAGGCTGCTCTCTAGACTAGCTGAATTAGTGAGTGCTGGTCTCAGCAAGTTACCCCGCTTCAGTCAGTAAAGTGGGGAACATTGAGGACACCCTTCCATTGTCAATTAGGTTCCACACGTACACTCATAAACATGTGCCCACACGGTATGAGAATGCATAACACACACACACACACACACACACACACACACACACACACACACACACACACGAAGTTTGACTTTGGGCATTCCTGAATAATTTTCAAATCCAAAGTAGCCTGATAGCTGTCTACATTAGCATCCCATTCCGAACTTTATTTTTCTGTCATAATGTCGTATTTTCTCCAGTCCTGGGGCCACTGTTGAACGAGCAGAGTTTGAGTAGGATGTGTGTTGTATCATTGAGAAATATGCACTTGGAGATTTAAAAGTGTGAATATTCATAAGGTCTTATCTAAGCTGCTCACTGGTTATTAGTTCTTCACATTATGTTAAAGATATGCAAATCCTCAGAGGTCTGTGGTATATCCAGGCCAAGTAAATCGGAACCTTTAAAACGGAATCGGCACTTTGCATCTTCAGTAGATGTGTGCCTCCTCTCCTCAGAGAGCAGCTCTGTACTTTCTGGGCTGCCTCCCTTGCTAGGGCTAAGGTGAGGGAGGAGCCAGAGCTAAACTGCAAAGTAAAGCTGGGCTGGCTCTTACCCTGTGTTTATACCATCTATCTCCTTTTGCTTCAAACATCTGACACTGATGGAGACAGCTTTGAAAGCGGAACACCCACGCTTGATACCGCCGCGTTCATTTTTCTTATGTTTTGGCTTCGCTCATAGCGCTTTTAATATTCATGAGGTTTGAAAAAATAAACACCCCAGACTATTTCCTCTGGATGGAAATGTGATGGTTTCAAGCCCCAGAGAAAACAGTGGGTGAGTTCTGTAGCCCCACATCTTCCCTGTCAGTGAGAAAGTAGCTCCTGCTGGTAGAAGGGCTGACCTCCTTGACACGGGGGGGGGGGGGGGGGGGGGGGGGGGGGGCTTCTGGAAGCCCGCGGCTGGGGCCGTGGCTGCAGTAGGGGAGGAAGGAGGTCGGTGGTGTGCGTGTTTAAAGCCTCCCTTTGGAACAGTAGATAGAGGAATCCTTTCAAATGTTTCAGAATTAGCTCTTCCCATCACCGAAGAGCATGGAAGAATCATGTGTTAGCTTTTGTTGTGTGATCCCAGCTGGGGTTTTCTCTCTTCTTATGTGACTTTGGCACTCTACTGCTCCCCGCCCGCTCAAGAGCTATATACATTTTAAAGGTATATTTTTATTATTTGATTATGTGTATGTGTGTATCTGTGTGAGTGTATGCCATATGTGTGCAGGTGACTGGGGAGGTCAGAAGCATTAGATCCTCTGGAGCTGGAGTAATCTAGGCAGCTAGCTGTGAGAAGCCTGACCCGGGCCCTAGGGATTGAACCTGGGTCCTCTGCAAGAGCAGTGCGCATTTTAACCACGGGGCCGTTTTCTCCTGCATAGACCACCCTCACTGGGGTCTGCCCACAGGGATTGACTGTCTTCTTCTGTCATTGTCCCTCAAGGTGACAAACCCAGAGGGCTCCTAACTCTCGGCCTGCTTCTACTCCCAGGAGTGAACTACCTCCTCTGGCCAGTAGTCAGCCAGCCTCACACACCTGCAGGTTCCTGCCTTTATTTCTCCAAATTCCTCTGTGTGATCCCTCTTTTCCTGGGGAACATGACGTCTCTGCATCAAGGCCTAGCAGCCTCTTCCCCATATTACATGGCTGACTCAGACAGCTTTGCATCCTTGTAACTAAACATTGAGATAATCAACTTTTCTTCTAAATCTTATAAACCTCTTGGAAAGGTTTGTTTTGACTGACAGATTATGGGAGGTTCCATCCCATAATCAGTTACCTCATTTGGGGGCCTATCCTGGTGCTCGCTCATAGTGAAACAGAACTGCTCACCTCAAACAGACAAGCAAAGGACAAAGGGCCCAGGATCCTGCCGTCCTTTTCAAAAATATGTCCTCAAGGTCATAAGGTCCTCCACTAGGCCCAGTTTCCTCAAGGTCCCACCGTGTCTCAATAACACCTTCCCACCCTAGGGACCAAGCTTTTGGTGAACACTCACCCTGGCCGTGACGAAAACCCCTTTCAGATCCACCTCTTGCTTGTGAGGTCACTGAAGAGGTGATGTGTTCCCCAGCCTATCTTGGAACCACTAGTGATCGTGTGAGTTGTCCAGTGGGCACGAGAGAAATAGGCCGTAACTTCTAGCACGAGAAGGGTGCTGGGTGGGCTGCCTTCTCTCTTCCTCGATGGCAGGTACGGTGCAAACTACCACAGCAGATGTCCAAGAGGAAGGAGAGAAAGCCATCAGTGGACATGGTGCTGCCCCAGGACTAAAAGCACCTGGGAACTTAGCAGCAAGAAGCAGTTACAGAACTGCACAAATATTCAGGGAGGAGAGTCGTCACTTGGGCCACATTGTTAGCAGAATTCTCCCTTCACACACACCCTTCACACACATACAACCTCACAGACCTTTCTGCTCCAGCTCAACCCCAGAGCAGAACAGATTAAGGACTTTGCCTAACCAGGGATCTCTCAGTTTCTCTCTCCCCCTCTGACTTTTCCTCTGCTTGCTCAAGCTTCCTGGTAGGAGCTTCCCGAACACCGTGGTCCCGTCTGCCCCTCCTCTGTGCCATGTTGCTCCATGGCAGCCTTCAGCTTGTTGAGAGAGTTACCTAACTTGCTCCTCTGCCAGGCTCACATCCTCACATCTTCGAGTCCCTAGCGCTGGACTGAAGCGTTCTCCACTCAGCCTTTTTCTCTCACCAATCCTGAGCATCCTTAAAGCTTTGGGGAAGCACCTCTTGTCTTCTTCTGTCCTGAGGTAACACTTGATGTTAGCCCTCCCGTGCTCTGGTCTGACTCCGGCCCCTGGCCTCATCTAATCTTTTCCACATCTCCTGAGAGATTCATAGAGCTCTGTCAGAGTTTCCAATCCCATCTGGACTGTAGCCAACTTCAAACATCACATCCATACGAATGATCACCCACTGTTTTCCCTTCCCACACACCTCCAGCTCCACATTATGGATCTCACGCCATCCTTGAGTCCTGCTCATTCTCTTCCTTCAGTGCCTGTCTTCAGTTTTCCCCAGCAAAAATTCCTCATCCTTTTCCTGAAATTTCTCCCCTCAATGTTACACCCCTCTATGGTAGCCTTTACTTGCTCTTCTGGGCAAGTACAGAAATAATTCAGTTGATTTTCCTATTTCGGTCTATCCTGGTGTATCAGCTCTTTGGTACTTCCCCCCTCCCTCCCTCTGTACCTAATCTGACCACTAGGTTCTGTCCACTCTTCCCTAAGAATATCCCCAGCCTGTCCCTTTGTCCCCATCACTACTGCCCTCTCCTCCCACAAGACACCACGATGTCATTGCCTCTAACATGGTTCCCTGTTCCTAGTCTTCTTCCTCCAAGTTCTGTTTCTACAGTGAATTCAGAACATTCTTTTAACAATGCGAATCAAATTATACGCCTCCCCTTGTTCAAACCCTTCACTGACTCCCAATTATATTTACAACAAAATCCTTTCCATGGCAAACAGCTGGATCCAGCCTGGTCACCTCATGGGCTTCGTGGTAAGGCAGTATCTGTCCATATTGATTATCTGGCTCCTCACATTCCCAGAAGTCATTCCCATATAGGACCTTTGGTCATGCTGTTTTCCAGACCCTTTCCCCATACTCTCACATCATCTGGGGAGTTGGTCTCAAATACTATGTCCTGAGAGAAGGCCTAAGCACTCTCTCTATTTTTGGTAATGACACCAAAATATTTTCCCTCATTTTACCATTCAAGACAATACCATCAACTTCATCATTTATATTCCACTTTCCATTCCCTTATCCCAAATATTGAAACACCTTGAGATGAGGGGCCTTTTTCACTATGCGTCCAACTACCTCACAGAACTCAGGCTTAAAAGCACGTTTTGAATGAATAAAGAAGGGAAGCTCAGCCAGATGGTGGTGGCACACACCTTGAATCCCAGCACTCGGGAGGCAGAGGCAGGGAGACCTCTGTGAGTTTGAGGCCAGCCTGGGCTACAGAGTGAGTTCCAGGAAAGGCGCCAAAGTTACACAGAGAAACCCTGTCTTTAAAAAAGAGAGAGGGGAGAGAAGGGAGGGGGGCTCTGTGTTACCTCAGCACTTACCAGACAGAATCTGAGCCTCTAGGCTTGTTGAGTGAACTCTCGGTTCAACACCAGTGACCTTTTTTCTTTCTCCTGTCTGCCTGTGTGAAGGAGCATTTCAAATGCCAATCCTTTGTGGTCACTGCATGCCTTCCCTGTTGCTGGTCCTCCATCTCAACTCCCTCTCTTCATTTGCTGTCTTTTAATATCAAAACGCAAGCTTTACTTCATGGTCCACGTCCAGTCATTTATGATGTACATTGAATTTGTCCCCAGCAAGAAGTAACCACAGCATTTGGGCCATCATCATGTGTTTGCCCAGTGCTGTGCAGCTGTGCAGAGTGTGTGTGTGTGTGTGTGTGTGTGTGTGTGTGTGTCTTCTTTTTTGTACTAAAATATAAGATGCCAGAGAAGCAAGTGACACACATACACACACACACACTGGTCTTGGGTTGTCCCCACTTCTCCACAGCTGGACATAAAGCCTTGTTTGGGAAGCGTTCTGAGTGACCAGGTAGCCCAGCTAACAGTGCTCTTCATGCAGCAGTTTGGGGGAGAAACTGAGCAAGCTTTTTCCCACTATCTGAACCTAACTGAAGTCAAACCGAAAAGCCTTGCAACCAGAGAAGACTCTTGACGTTCATGGCCAACCCCTAAAGGAAGAGATACTTGGTAAGAAATTCAGAGTGGCATCAGAGCTAGAGAGCTGAGAGTGGAGAACTATAATAAATGCACCCTCAGGCCCAGGGCCTGCTGGGACTTGACACATCCCCCCTCCCGAGGGGAGAAAAGGCAGTGCTGGAGTGTATTGGTTCAGCCAGCCGAGATGGAACACCAGAGAATGTTCTGCAGAGGGATTCCCTGCGCCTGATTTGTCACAGCTTCCCACAAGAAAGAAACCTTTTCATCACCACGGCTGTCCCCTCCTTGCAAAGGAAAATAAACAGGAAAATTTCCCTTCAGGTTGCCTCTGAACACCAGCTAGGGCTGCTCAAGGGAGCGCTCAAGCCGGGAGACTTGCACCTTGTGGTCCTTGGCATCAAAGGCTGCAGGTTTTCTTTCCACTAATTTTAATATACTAGGGAGCCTTGGGAGGCTTAATTAAAACTGCAGAGGAGCCAAGGTAAGCGCAGAGAGGAACTGTTTTGATGCTGCGGAAAACCCAAGCAAACAGAATCTGGATTATTTAATTAGGTATGCGTATGGGATTTGTCTTGGGTGTTTTGATTGCCCAAAGCCTGCTGGGGAAGTCAGCCATGAGTTTAGACCTGAAAGGAGCCATAGTTAATATCCCCCAAATCACTTTCCTCCTTCTTGTTCAGGCTCACAAGGCTCGGCCTGGTTGGGAGTTCTGCGTGGTCTCCTCCTCACACTTTTACACAGGGTGGTCTGGTTCCAGGCTGCCAGCTGGCCTGCTTGGTGGCTCACTTTTCTGACTAGGTTGGTAGTCATGTTCTTGGATTCTTTTCCTTCTCACTGTGATCTCTGTTGTAATAAGACACAAGGTTGTCGAGAGGTTGAATAGCAGGGTTCAAAGATGGACCACTCCTTGTTTGTCTGGCCTTCTGTGTGTCACTGAAAATCTCTGTTTCTGGTGTCCGGTTCCATCAGCTGCAAAATAGAGATCAGAACTAAAGACATTGTGCCGACATCCTAAGGTTTCCTGGCTAATTCAGATTTTTAAAAATTCACATTGTGTGCCTGACTAGAGGAGTGTTCCCTAACTAGTGACAGTGACCAAACCACCCCACTGCATACCCCATCCCTGTCACCTGCAGCCAATGGGTCTAGGAGGCAAAGATGGCCCGGAGGTCTATGGGATTTGCCTTCCTAGAGACATGAGTGACTTGACTTCAAGGCCACCCACAAGCTCAGTTTAAGGCAGCCACACAAAGAAGCCACAGTCAGTAGAGTTATCTCCACAAGCCTGGCATATCCACCAGGCAGCTTCTGTGACTTGACTCGTGCTGTGGAGAAGGAATTCAGAGTCACATCTCCGGGAGCTGATTGCCAGTATTGCAGCTCTATCTGCAGAGGCTGAGGCATCTGGCTAATTGGAGGCATACTGTCAGCCCATCATAGGTTTCTGGCTCATCAGCTCAAACAAACCATGGCAGGTGTTGAACCTGACTTTGATCTGCTGGAAGCCAGAAGAGGAAGCTTGCTCTGATGGCAAGCTGAGAATCCTAACAAAAGTACTTAGTGAAAGTTGGTGCCCAAGTGCTGTCCCTCACTACCTTCCCACATGCTTAGACCCCAAAGAAGGTCTGTACATAGGAACAACCTCCCTAGACAAAACTCCCCAACAAGTGCTAGCTTCCAAGGACACGGGGATCCTGAAAATGTGTGCCTCCCATTAGGAGGTTGCCCCATGGGAGAGATGAAATCAGCAAGTAAACATGACATCAAGTATTGTGAGGCACTTGGTAATAAGCACTGGAGACTCAGAGCTTAAAAGAGATCTTGCAATACTGAGTTCCAGTGCAGAAGAAGGTTTTTATAATCCTGAATGCAGGTCCCTCCCTCCTATTGCTCATTGGCTGAGTCCTGGTGGGGGGGGGCGGGGTTACATTCTTGCAGATCATCTGCTACTATGTCTATGTCTATTTTTCATCAAAGACTATGTATATGTTTATCTCTATAGATTTTGTGATGGTGTTGTTTGCTTGTTTTGTTTTATTGAATTGTTGTTGAGACAGGTCTCACTATGTAAATCAGACTGGCCCTGAATTCAGAGATGTCCTCCTGCCTCTACCTCCTGAGTGCTGGGATTTAAAATGTGCACCACTATACCCAAAAGTCTCTATGTCTTACATCCTACTTATTTTAAATCTTTTCAAGCACATGAACTTTGTCATAACTGCAGGTTGTTAGCTAAGCTTGGCTAGTTTGGATGGAGGTAACTATAGTAGCGAGGACCAGCAGGGTCCCAGCATCTCCTGTTTGTCTGTAGTTGGACCTAAGCTGATTTAAGACATGAAAGTGGAACATTTTTATTTCTTACAAATATTAGGAAATAACAGGTCCCAATGGTAAGAGCAGACTCTGAAACTGTTGGGCTTGAACCCCGTGGTGGTAGTTCTCAGTCTTGGCCAGCATGGTGATCATAGGAAGATTATTCTGACCTCCCTGAACAAAACTGACCTCATCAATCAGTAGAGGACAACTATCTTCATAGGGTCATCTGTGTGCACCAAAGGAAGGAAGGGGTACCACTAGCATGGTGACTGCACATTGTCTTTCCTTTTATAAAAAGTATTTGCTTACTTTATTTTATGTGTCAGTATTTTGACTGTACGCAAGTATGTGCATGGCATGCATACCTGGTGCCCAGGGAGGCCAGAAAAGGGTGTTGGAACTGGAGTTATGAGTGATTGTGAACCACCATATGAGGTTCTGGAAGACCTGGGTCCTCTGCAAGAGCAACAAGTGTGCATAACCTTTAAGTCATCTCTCCATCCCCCGACATGTTTTCTTTGTTCAACTATAGAACTATAGAACTATGTTCAACTATGGTAGCTATAGAATTGTTACCACCTTAGAGCAGTGGTTCTCAGCCTTCCTAATACTGTGACCCTTAGATATGGTTCCTCATGTGTGACCTGTAGGCAGTTTTCCTGCCCCACAGCCACTCTCAAATAATCATTCAGAGGCTCAATATTAATTACAAATGCTCGGCCGATAGCTTAGGCTTGTAACTAGCTAACTCTTACATTTAAATTAGCCCGTATTTCTTATCTGTGCTTTGCCGAATGGCTCATAGCTTGTTACCTCATTTTCTACATGTCCTGCTTCCTCAGCAGCTGGCTGGCATCTCCTCTGATACTGCCCTTCTTCTCCTCATTCTCCTAGTTTTGTTGCCCTGCCTATAATTCCTGCCTGGCTACTGGCCGGTCAGCTTTTTATTAAACCAATCCAAGTGACAAATCTTCACAGCGTACAAGGGGATTTTCCACAGCAGTGACCCTCAGCCTTGATTTTTTTTCATTGCTACTTAATAACTGTAAATTTTCAACTACTACTATGAATCATCATAATGTAAATATTTTTAGAGGTAGAGGGCTGTAAAGGGGGTCACGACCCACAGGTTGAGAACCACTACCTTAGAGGCACTCAGGGGAAGGAGCATGTATTCTGCCCAAAGCTGAGCAGATGAGATTGGAGCTGAATCTTGAATAAGACATTTCCTCAAAGACGGAGCAGAGAGAGCACTGTCCACTTAGAGAACAGGATGGCAATGGCAGGCTGAGGTTGGAGAGAGGCAGGGCCAGCCAGGATCTCAAGAAATTCAAATGCTTCTGCATGGATAGAATATAGACTGGTATTTGAGGCCTAGGGGCGGGGCCCTGAATGATCAGGGCTGGACTATAAATGACCTAGACAATATTCTAGGGAGGTCAGTTCTGCTGTATTTCGTAAGACTGTACTAAAAGCTCCAGCTCTTGCTGTGTGTGTAAGTTATTGTCTGCTTGACAGCCACCATGTCCGATTCCATGGCCTCGGTGCACTGGTGGGCAAACTTGGGCGTGTGGGGATTAAGTTGATTAATCATTGAAGTCACCACATAGAGTCACAATAGGCTCAGCTAGTGCCTGTCTGAAGGACATATTGTCTTCCTTCCTTGTGTCATCTATAATCTTATTGCCTCGTTTTTTAAAATTTCATCTCCATTGTTATCACATGCACCTGGAACAAAATAATTAAAAGAAACTCCCCACTGATCTCAACTTTTGAGTGTGTTCCTTCCCCGGCAGGCTGTGGGCTGGGAGAAGTAGAGAGGAGACTCGCTATCCAACTTCCTGATACTGAGTCTTTGTTACCTTGAGCCAATATTGTGTATTACTCCCCCACATAAGTCAATCACCATGTTATACACTGCATGCGACACTTGGTGGAGGTCAGAGGAATGGGTCTCATGAAAATTCCCACATCGCCAGAGTTTAAACTCATGTCACCTGTACCGTCCTCCCCCGAAAGATGAGAAATGTATGATGCCATTGTCCTAGAAATCTGGAGTGTGTGATGTCACCATATACACAGTTCTAGAACCTGAACTATTGTTAGTTCCACCCAGTGAGCTGCTCTGGGCACATTTGCTCTGGAAGAGCTCTAAGCAGGTACCTCCCCTATGATGCTTTAAACCAAAGTCGAGCATATTCAGCTGAAAACAGGTCCGGCGGACGTGAGCATACTCGCTCTTCTCACAGTCGGTTCTGGCTGAGTCCCATGTTGGCCATCACTGAACACAGGGCAGATGTTGGGGATTATTGGGAAGGATTTGGGGAGGCCGTAGGCTGTAGCATCTGTGGAAGTCATTCATTGTCGAGAAGCAGACAGGCCCTGCCGAAGCTCCGGTGAGAAGTTTGAGGAAGCAAGCCTTGGTGGGCCTAAGACCCTGAGCTCAGAACAAATGTTTCCTGGTGCTCTTCAGCTAAAAGACACTAGCAAGGCAGTGTTTTCAAGGCCGGCTGAACGGAGAAGAGGAAAAGTTCCCAGCTGCACACATTTCAATTTAGTCCGAATCTATGAATGAACTAGGAGCATCCGCTGGTTTCCATGGAAACTCTTAGGAAGAGTTTGCAGAGCATCGGGAAGTTCATCCCTCTAAGCTAAGCCCAAGCTTCCCCGGTGTGGCATTTCACCCTTGATGCCCTGGGTTTCTGTATCCAGTGGCTCCACTCGTGGCGTTGCCCACCCCACCAGCAGAGAGCCTCACAAGGCTCCAACAGTAAAGGGCGAGCAGAGCTGGGCCGCTCTGATCCGTGGTCCACTTGCAGACTGCAGTAGTGTTCAGTAGGCAGCTGGCCAGAGGATTCATGTGTGCTCAAGTGTTTCCATGTAGCCAGTATGATTTTCTTCTGAGACAGTCAGTCCCATATAGTCCAGGCTGCCCTTGAATATGCTGTGTAGCCAAGGCTGACCTTGAACTCCTGATCCTTTTGCCTCTACCTCTTAAGTACTGTGCACCACCATACCGAGATCATTTTCATGTTTATTTTTACTTTAAAAAAATATTCAGCCGGGCGGTGGTGGCGCACGCCTTTAATCCCAGCACTCGGGAGGCAGAGGCAGGCGGATCCCTGTGAGTTCGAGGCCAACCTGGGCTACCAAGTGAGTTCCAGGAAAGGCGCAAAGCTACACAGAGAAACCCTGTCTTGAAAAACCAAAAAAAAAAAAAAAAAAAAAAAAAAAAAAAAAAAAAAAAAAAAATATTCATTTACTTATCTGTTGCTGTGTTGGGGATGGATCCCAGGGCTTTGCTTCGAAGCTAGGCAAGTGTTCTACAACTGCATCCACCCCCAGCAGTGGACTGCTGTCTTAGTGAACCCTAGACATCGGACTTCTTTCTCATAGCAGCCCAAATATATTGGTAACTATATTTCAGTGTGTGCTGCAACTTGAAAAGCCAGATTGCTTGCCAAGTATTTAGATGAAGACTCTTGAAGAAATAAATTCAGAAAACATCTTCTGATTTCTCCCCCAGTGGCGTTCGTTGCTGATTTATTTACAGTGCTCCCAAGTCTTGGTAGAATGAACAGCGGTGAAGGGCATGCTCAGCTGGGCTGCTCAGGGTCATTTTCTCCAGGTGTAGTTGATATGCCTTTTTCTAGAGTGAATGTGGAGACGTTTCTGCTAAGCAGAAATCAGGTTGCTAATTATGAGAACAGTATAACCGACAATAGATCATTAAGACATTTTAAATGAAAAACAGATTAAAGTCAGCATAAAATTATATAGCCTTGGTATTGAGCACCCTTGTGAGTAAAGTATATAAAAGTATGAGAGAAAGCAAAATGCGCCTCTGCAGTCAATACTCCACAACTCAGAATCTCAAGCGCGTGATTTCTCGGGGCCATTTGTTTCCCACATTCAGTACAGTGACATTTCCAAGAGCAGGTCAGGAAGAAGAGGATGGCTATGACCTTGCACTCTCCTACAGTCACTGGCTCTCATATAGCCCAGGTGGCCATGAACTTGCCATGTAGTGGAGGATGATCCTGAACTTCAGTTCCTCTACCTCTCTGGTGCCGGGCTTATAGGCAAACCCAGGGCTTGAGCTAGCTAATTTTTTTGTTGTTGTTGTTTTTAGAGACAGGGTTTCTCTGTGTAGCTTTGTACCTTTCCTGGAGCTCACACTGCAGCCCAGGCTGGCCTTGAACTCACAGAGATCCCCCTGCCTCTGCTCCCAAGTGCTGGGATTAAAGGCGTGCGCCACCACCGCCCGGCGAGCTAACTAAATTTTTAATTTACATTTTCAATTAATGTAAAATTCACTTCATAGACAGTAAACTAAAGTGAGGGATGTCAAATGTACTAGTAGAGTTCATTCATTCGGCTCACTGGGAGTTTGGGGGGTTGGGGTGTTTTTTAAACAGCAATTCAATGTAATTTCCTTGGTTCTGGTTTTGAAAACTGCAGGAAAATGCAAGTTGCGTCTTGTTTCTCATTTCTCGGAAAACACCAATCTTCCAAAATTAGTGGAGAAATAGGAGAGCATTTCATCAAAGCCTGGGAAACACTTTGGTGAGAGAGCAAAGACATAGAAGGGTCTGGAGGTTTATGAAGAGCATATGATAGCAAGTGTGATTTACATATTAACTCGGCTTTAAGACGGGGAGATGCCGCAAACCGCGGGCTCTCCCCGCGAAGGGGCCCTGCCCAGTGTTCGCGTTGGATCGTATCTGAGAATTTTGAAACGAGGGAAGATATATGGAAAAGAGAAATTGAAATAGATTGGAGAGGGGAACTAGCAAATGTGTTTCCATTAGGCTGCGATGAGAAACAAGGAGGCCTGCTTCATGTAAATTTTCAGCAGTGACCTGGTGAAGAAAGTCAAAAGTACATTAATTAAATTTGCAGAGCCAGAGGAGGTGAAGCCCCAGGAGACCAGATGTAAAATATACAGATGGGCTGAGAGAGATGAGAGGAAGTGAGCAAACTTTCAGAACACGATATTCCACTTGGAAACAGGCAGGCTAATGCAGGGGGGAATACCAGCCCAGAGACAGAGCTCTGCCTCAGAGAGAAAGCCAGTTACATATTGAGTCTGAAAAGCTGCACAGACCAAAGCCAGGAAATTGTAGAGTTATGGATCCCGCAGTAACTATAAATTAATTCCTTTGCATATGTGTAGTATTTCATACCACTGCCTGGTGTTAACTTTCACACCTAAACATACGTGTGCATGTGTTTGGCGGGAGTCACAGTTGTGACGGGAGTCACAAGGTGTGAACAGGGATGGATTGCCTGCTACAGTGCCGGGTCACTGAGGAGCCTCAGAGCCCAGCTGCTCGGCATGTTGCAACAGCACGAGCCTGGGAATGGACTTGAGTTGAGTCACAGTGCTCAGCAAAAGGCGCTAGAAGGCTTGCCCATTTCCTGGTAACCACAGAGAAGTCAACACTGTCAAGGGAAGGATGTCTGTAACTCACCCCAGAGACCCCACTGGATGTAAGTGCATCCCTTCTCCTGGGTTTCCCTTTCTCTGGCAAGGCTCCGGTGGACCACTCTGCCTTAACTAATAGGACCTCATCACTGGCAATCAAATCGTGTTTTCTTTTGAATGCATCCAAACCATAGATCTGGGTGTTTCTTATACTTTTTGTTGTCCTTTGCTACTGACCTTCAACCAACTTTTAATGGTATCTATTCTAGCGTATCTCTCTTCAGACCCATGGGTGTAGGAGCCTGAACTCTTCTCCTGAGTTGTCCACTCTGTGGCCTTCTCTCCACAAAGCACTGATTTCTCACTCTCCTCTCTGACTGTTGCTACGTCACTGGAGATTTTCCTGTGTACTGTAGGCCTTTCATCTATTAGCATGTCTGCGTAATCCTCTGACCTTCCCCCTCCTCAGCTCCCTCACCATCCCTAGGAAGGCCCCTCCTCTGTGAGCCAGTTTCCTCTAGGACCTTAAAGCTGATTCCCCTCGACCTCTGACCCGCGTGACCTCAGCCTTCCGCTCCCCTCAGTCCTCACTTTCCTTGCTGTCCTCAGGCAGGTTCTACACTTCACAATCCACGCACAGGCTCTGCCCATTCTCCCCACCCCACCCCCATCTTTATCTCCCTTCTTCTGCCGTTAGGACATTGTCCTTCCCCTTGCCTTCTGGTTTCCTGCAATCCCCTCCAAGCACATGCATGGGTTTCAGGCATCCACTGAGGGTGGAGCAGGACCCTCCCTCACACATGGGAGCCGCCGGGCTCATTTCCCGTTCTCGTGGTTACCTTCAGCAGTCTCACCGTGTTCGTTTTCTCTAAACATCCATTCCTGCCTCTAGGTTCTCTCCAGAGCCGGAACCTTCTGACTTCTCTCTGACAGACAGTGGCTGGGCCTCACAGCCTTGGTCCCACCTCCTCTGTGCTCCTGTGGGGTTCCCCACTCCCCTCCGACGCCTTCCTGGTAGCTCTAGCTCCAGATCATACCCAGCTGCTGAAGAGGCCTCCTCTTTGGCGTAGCTCTTATATACTCCCTTGGATGGCTGTCATAGCTGGTGCCCCCAATTCATAGTGCGGCTCAAAGTGAATCCCGTCCAAGGTCTCTTCTCTGGACTCATGTGACTCTGCTGTGTCCTAGCAGAGCCCTGCTCCCTGACAAGCACTATTCCTTGGGTCCCCCATGAACCCTGGCAGCAGGACCTGCTCAGCTGGACCTTGTTGTCTGTGGCCAAGAGCCACTTCTTGAGCTCAGTATCTCAAGGTCTTGGGTGTGCTCAGTGGTAGAGCATTTGTCTGGTTAGCACCACACCCTGGGTTCCATCTGAACCTGGATTCCAGCTTTAGTAACACACACACACACACACACACACACACACACACACACACACAGGCAAACCAAAACTATCTCTCATGCTGGACCTCAGCACCACTGGGCCAACCACTGAGATCCAAGAATGAAATTTACCCAAATTGTGGCAAATTCAACACAAAGAGACAAAAGCCACAGAATAAAGTATCCTGTGTGTTCAAATATGATCATACCACTTATGTAAATCTGTCTGAAGCCGACTAAAATGTTAGCTACATTTGCCCATGTTGTTGTCCCCGCCCCCAGCATCCTCACCCCCTTGATGACAGGAATGTTCTCCTTAGTCCATTATTGGCTGTGTTCATACATCAATCCTCTGTGTACAAATCTGTGGAAATACAATGTATAAGATTACTTTGCAGAAATTTGAAATTTTATATAGGAAGAGATTATATTATAAATTTCCTTCTCATGATGTGTGTGTGTGTGTGAGAGAGAGAGAGAGAGAGAGAGAGAGAGAGAGAGAGAGAGAGAGAGAGAGAGAGAGAATGACACAGTAAGCTTCTTTGTGTGTCCCCTGCAGCTGCAGGAAGGCCACATAAAAACCGTTGTGGTGCACTGCTTGCTACACACTGAGAGGAGCAAGACCTTGTCCCCCAGGGGATCCAAGATGGCCCTCCTTGCCTGCCCAGAAGACACAGCTGTCAGAACAGCCCCCCAGAAACAGTCCAGCCTCTCCAACCACCATCTTGAGAGGCTACATTCCAGGGACCCCAGAGAAGGGCAGCTCAGCGTGTCTGTAACGCCGGGGGCTGGGATTTCTGGAAAGTGGAAGCTGGGTTGTACATGTGTAAAAATTGGCAGTCCGTCCCAGTGCGAGCTGTGCAGATGCCAGCCGACGGTAAGAGGGGCATACGGCTCAGCGCGGAGCAGACGGCGCAGCTGCTGTCTGTGAGCTTGGATGGGGCTCTGAAGCCAACCCCAGGACAGGCAGCAGCTCTAGAACCAACCCCACATGCCTGCATTCGCATCCTGGCTCAGCCCGTGACCTCGGAGAAGCCACTCAACTGCTGCGCCTTGGTTGCTTCCTCTGTGAAACAGGAGCAATTAGTGTCTCCCTTGCGGGGAGTCCCCTTCCTTTCTGGGGAACTTACAAGTAATATATGCAGGAGAGGCCAGGAAAGGGGTTTGATGGAAGAATAGAGGCGGAGACCAAGACCTGCCTCTCAAGGGTACCCAAGGCCAGTGATCTCACTGATGGAAGAGAGAAGGAAGGAGGAAATGAAGGTTTGTTTTAGACCATATACAGGTATCCCTATTGGGAGTTTAGAGTTTTTACAGGACATGCTGGCAAATCTTGTGCACCCAATAGGGTGGCTATGTGACAAATGTGCACTAGGGTCTATCAGATGTGTGCCGAAGCCTGTGAGGGAGCCACGAGGAAGGCACGTGTGTCTCCTCTGAGGAACGAGGATGCCACATCGTGAGCACTCGGACACTGCTGTCAGAGGGAAGGCTGGCTGTCACCGTGACACGTACTTTCGTGATAGAAAGCAGGGAACTTGCCAAGCAAGAAGCAGGCCGTAGAGGTGTCCCTGGGGGTCAAGGCACTTGCCACCAAGACTGGCAACCTGATCTCTATCCTCAGAACACACATAGTACAAGAAGAGAAGTGACCCCCATAAGGCGCCCTGCGTCCTCCACGTGTGCACTCTTGCACACACACGCCTCATCCCTGCGTGTAAACAAATCAATAAATTGAAAAACGGGAAGTCCTGGTTTAGGTTCTCAATCTAGTTCTCATGACGGTAGAGACTTCCCAGTCCTTCATCCATAACCACACATTCTTTATCACCAGTCTTCTTCCGGGGGAAACTTTTCATTAAAAAGAAAGAAGAAAGGAGAGAGAGGCGAGGCGCCGGTAGGGGGGTGAAGGGGGGAGGGAGAGAGAAAAAGAGAGAAGAAAGAGAGAGAGAAAGAGAAGGAAGGAAGGAAGGAAGGAAGGAAGGAAGGAAGGAAGGAAGGAAGGAAGGAAGGAAGGAAGGAAGGAAAGAAAGGAATGGAAGAAAGAAAAAAGAAAAGAGACAGACAGAAAGAAAGGCAGGCAGACTTTGGTTTAGAATGAGGCAGGAGGGAGGGAGAGACAAAGAAGGAGAGAGAGAAATACACAGGAAGGATCCCCAGGGGCCGCAGGCTGCTGCTAAATTTCAGTTGCAGTTGTCAGGGCTTAAGAAAACACTGGAGAAAATGTCTCATCGAGGGGTCCCTGGATTGTTCTGCCCTGGGCAGGCAGCTGAGGGGTGGATGGCCGCCAGCTGGCAGGGACTCAGACACCAGGTACCTGCGCCAGCCACTGAGCTCATTTGCTCCAGAGAAGTCATTTTACAGGCAGAGCTGTCTCAAGATTAGCACGTTGCTGCTGCTGCTGCTGCTGCTGCTGCTGCGGGGTGCAGACATTTGGGAGGGGAGGGGCGGTACAGAGTCGGAGAAACCAGCAGTAGGTACTTATTTGCGAAAGGGCTAGCCCCAGGGCCTTCCCGGTTCTGGGGAAATGGAATGCCTGGGAGTCAAAACAGCAAAGTGGATGCTAGGCACTTTGCCCCTGTGAGGAGGGCACTGTGCTGTCTTGGTTTGAGGGAGAGGATCTATGCCAAGAAGCTAACTGACCAGAGTCAGTGGGGTTTCTGAAGCTGCTGAATGCAGAGGTCTGGCTCCCCACCTCCAGCACTCAGCTACTGAGACCCACGCTCCAAGCCCCACCACGGCCCTCCCGGCACCTTCCTCTCACTACTAGTGAGAGCCCAGTGGCCTTGTCTCCGAGGGGACATCTCCTGTTGAGCATCCTACTCACAGAGCATAGAGCTCTGAGATACTGAATAAGCAGCAGACCAAGAAATACCACCAGATGCTAAAAGAGAAACGACCTTGATTCTCAGCATCCACCCAGAAAAGCCCAAGTCTCAGGAAGAGCCTCGAATAAAAAAAAGGATTAAGACCTTCCGCATCCACCCAAGTGTGCGTGTCTCCTGTTTGTTACCCCCGTGAGCCTCCTGTGCCGGGCCGACAAGCCCCCTGAAGTTCAAGCTCCTTTCAAATGCTGGCATTCATTCCCGGATCTGAGTCCTCCTTGCCTCGAACTTGCCACAGGGATGGAGGCCTCTAATAGTGGAAGACAGAGGGCACATGCCTAGGAGGCCAGTCATTGGTGTCATGGCCCTGATTCTCAAAAGGTCATCGCAAGCCCCTCGGGTGAAGTAAAACGGTCCTTGCAGTGTGAAACGGTCTGCTTTCTGAACCTGTAGTTGAGACTGAAGATGCCCGAAGGAATGAATGATGGGGCCTCTTCGCTGAGATAAAATACCTCACATTTAGGGTGCTGGTGCATTTTAAGATGCTGTCAGTTACGTGGTTTCCAGTGCCATGTCTTTATTCATTCCAACAAAAAAGCGGAGGCTGGGAGGTGGCCCTTCCCAGCATCATTCCTGTCAAGCCACAGAGGGCAGCTTGTCTTCGATACCTGGACAGCCAACACGGCGGGTGGGGGCAGAATCTGTCACCATCAGAGGTGATCGCTGTCTTGGGCTTGGCTCCTGTCTGTCGGGAAGCCTGGTGTCTCCAGCTCGGAAATCTATGGAATTCCTGTTCCACCCCACTCGCACCTCAACCTCAGCTGAGACTCTGGGATAGTTTGCACATTTCCTTCTTCCTGTGCCGGGAATCCAGGAGACGTTGCCTGCAGCCTTTCTGATGCCCAGCCATGGAGGCAAGGGCAGGGGTGTGTTTTCATGAGCAAATCTCCCCTTTCTCCTCCTCTTCTTTTTGAATACAAAGGTGTTGCCTAACACCCCTCCCCAAGGGACAGCCTTGGTGGTGTCTTCAGAGGTAAGTAGTATCCGGCATGGCGCAGCAAGGAGTTTGTCTTGGTCACTTAAAACCAGGCTTCTGGTGGACAGCAGCACACGTGAGCAGTGCTGATCCTTGGTACAGAGAGCTCCGAGATTCTTGTTTGGGTCACTGTTGCTGTAAACACTGCTTCCTGTCACCATGGAGCAACTTGCAGGTGATGGGGTGTAGGAACTTGATAGCACGCAGCATCATGGGTACAACCAACCGGAAAACTGCAGGGTCTGACCCGTCAGCACCTCACAGAAGATCAGAGTCTTTTGAACCCCATTAATTCCCGAATTTGACTCAGGAATCATTGTGTGACGATCTTGACCACCTCTAGGATGTTGAAACTGTGGTTCGAGTCATGGGTATAAAGAACCCAGTGAGGTCTGATAACCTGCATGGCATGGTGCCATTCACACTTGCTAACTCATTCACACTTATTAACCTCAGAGGAAGAAACTGAGGCACAGTCATTAAGAAATCAGTGGCAGAGCTGAGGTGGGTGGCAGTCTGTCCCTGTCTAGTGGGGTTTGAATGTTCATGGCACTCCCCAAATTCAGCTGTGGAAGTGCTCACTTCCACTATGATGGGAATAAGAGAGAGGACCATGAACAGGTAAGTTCGGTTACAACAGTCATGAAGTGAGTCCCCCTGGTAGCTCGTGCCTTCATACGAGGGGCAGCCAGGAGCTCTCTGGAACTTTTTCTCTGTGTATACTGACAATAGAAGTCATACACACATGGACAGGGACTGTCTACCAGCCACGTATCTGATAAGAGTCCTCCACCTCCAGTTCAGAGACTTCTGGCCTCAAGATCTACAGAGATGAATATCTATTGTTTTGCCATACAGCCTTTGGTATTTGTGACAGTAGCCCAAGGGGACTTGGTCAGTGCTCTTAAAGATTGTACAGTCCCTTGCCAGGTGGTGGTGGCACACACCTTTAATCCTAGCACATAGGAGGCAGAGGCAGCCAGATCTCAATGAGTTCGAGGCCAGCCTGGACTTCAAAGCAAGTTCCAGGACAGCCAAAGCTACACAGAGAAACCCTGTCTTGAAAAAAACAAAATAAACCCCCCTCCCCCCCAAAAAAGACTGTGCAATCCCAGTCCTTCTCAGGAAAACTCACAGGCTTCCTGTCTCCCGGAAACACATGTCCATCTCTCTCTGGTCCTTTCAGATATTCTTATTTGGCAGTGCATCCACCTAGTGCTTAATTAGATGCCTCAGTTTCCCTGCCTCTGTGGGCCAATCACCCCTGGGGAATGTGGCTGGTATGTGGCTTGTGCCTGTCTGTTATTGAGGAGCCCCTGCCTCCAGGGAATGGATATGAAGTAAGAGTAGTACCGTCTCTTCCCATCCTGGGCTCTCAGGAAGGAGAGCAGTTTCAGCTATGCCTAAACACCTCACCCACACCCTCCTCCCACCCCCCTACTCCTCCCCTACCCCCGACATAGTAGATCATGAACGGAGTGGGTGGGGCTTATCCTTCTCTGGGCTCAGAGGTCTGAGGACCACGAGGATACAGACTGTCTGCCCTCTGTTCATGAGTGCTCGTTTTCAGATTGGACCTCATTATTCCAAAAGACCAGGAGTTTGGGCTGGTCGGCGTCTTGTGTCTTCAGGAATGTGTAAAACTTGCTGTGTCTGGGCAAGGCCTCTCTCCAGCTTTCCGTTAGCAACCTAGAAGCGAGGTTTGTTGGATTTGTCTGTGACTGTGAATAAACAACAGGGTACCCCGCACATGCCAGGGCCCCCAGCAAGGTTCTGGAAGCCACAGGTGTGCCCCTGCCAGAGGAGTCCCAGCTTGGTGAGGTTGGCTCACAGGAGAGATGGAGATCATAAGGCTTCGGCAAGCCTTGCTTCGATGCGTCATTCCTGAGGGTAGAAGCAGAGGCTCCGTGTTTTAAAATGGCCAACACAGTCTTAGCCTTGCCCTGTTCCCACCTGGGATGGGAGCCATACAAGTCATCAGCAACTGTTTCTTGCCTTAATTCTCCATGCCGCACCCTATGCCCTACAGTGTGAGAATTGTAACATATCTCTACAGCCAAATAAATTCAGCCCTCGGTATCTGTGTGTGCTGATTCCATACCTGGGGATCCAACCAACCAGGGTTGGGGAATATCTGGGGGGATAAAAGGAACCTTACTGAATCTACACAGATTTGTTCTCTTATCAGTATTTCTGAAATAATACGGCACGACATCCGTTCCCACAGTGCCAACACTGTATTTAGTGTCATCGTCACCTAGAGAAGACTGAAAGTCTACAAGGACATATGCGGTTTCTGTGCAGAACCACCCTGTTATGTGTGACAAACTTGAGCACCCATGGGTTTAGGTATCTCAGGGGTTCCCAAGGATATAAAGGACTGTGGAAGAAGTTACTGGAAACCAAACAAATATAAATAACAGAGTAATTTAATGAAATCAGCCATTCATTCTCTAAAACAAGAACCCCAAGAGAAGAATGGAGAAATCACATGAACACTTGAAAAGAAAAAAGTTATGAACGTGCAGGATTTTAGATTCCATCTAGTAGGAAAATTGCTGTTCAGACCCCGTATGTTCTCAGCAGCCTGATGATTGTCCCAGAGCCTAGCTGTCTCCAGTTCAAAACAAAAGCAGCCTGTGTTGTGTGTTAGAGGGGGGGAAGAGGGCCTTGTTTGTGTCAGGGTTTTCTCTTCCAGTGTCATGTGCTTGTTTATGTGTTGCTTGCTTGTTTATTTTCTGGTTTTCTGAGACACAGTCTTAGGTATTCCACCCAGCCTGGAAATCCCTATGTAGCCCCCGCTGACCTAGAACTCAAAGCAGACCTCCTGCCTCAGCCTCCTGAGAACTGGGATTCACAGTAGGCATGAGTCACCACACCCATACAAAAAAGCCAGCTTCCCTCTCTCCTGGGGCTTCCCCTTCTTTATCCCCAGGGGCGGTGACTGTAGTGAGAGTAGTCCCACTCTGTGAATGATGTCATGGCTCCAGGGAGCCACTGGAGTGACAAAATGCCAGCCACCACAAGAATAAGGAGCAACTGGAGTGCTCACACACTGCTGTGTTTGCACAAACTCCTGAACTTCCTGTAAGGTGAATCATGGACTTCCTGAGTGACAGCGTTCCCACTTGTAGGTGTTTCCCTGAAAGGAATGGAAACATGTCCATAAAACAAGACTGTGCAAAGCCCTGCACAGGAGCCTTCTTCCTAACAACAGACCAAAGTGGAAACAACCCAGATGTCCATCAACAGGAAAGCCAGTAAACAAAATGCAGTAGACCCACACAGTGACTATTGGAGAGAGAGAGAGAATGTGGGTGTGTCCCAGAGCCATGATACAGCATGGTTCAGTCTCGGTGGCCTTATGTTGAGTGAAGAAAGCCGGATCGAACAAACTCATACTCTAGAGTGTCATTTAGAGGATGTTCTAGAATAAACCAGACTGCTGTAATGCCACAAATCAGGACAGCCATTGCTCTGTGGGACAGAAATTGGCCGGAAAGGATAGACACAGGAGGGCCCTCTTCCCAGCCACGTGTGCACAGCACACCTGCCTGTCAGCCAGGCCTCCCGAGGGCCACACAGCTCCCCTCTGTGTACGCTGTTGCACCCCCACCCTGGGCAGACAGAGCTGTCACCACCCTGCAGAAGACAGCTCACCCGAAAGGCGAATCCTTGAATTCCAGCACTCAGAAGACCGAGGAGGCATGAGACTGAGGCAGGAGCTCAAGGCCAGCCTGGGCTAGAGAGTAACACCCTGTTTCAAAAAACAAAACAAACAAACACACAAACAACACCAAAACCCGCTCACAGTAGAAAGGGAAGAGAATGCGCTTAACCCCTCACACGCGCATTCATAGACAACACAACTTTGGAGAGGCAGACCTCAAAACCAAATGAAGCCTTTCTAGCCTTTGACGTGAGATAATTTTCCAGGAATGGGGTGAGTGACGGTAGAGGAGGTTACACGGGCCACAACCGAAGAGGACCACAGTTCTAATCTCTCCTTGTGTTGCTGGGCGGGGTTTCTGTTTTTATTACTTCCCACGTTCTACAGAAATTCTTTTATTTAAAATGTGAAGCTGGTGCCTAGAGTTTCTGGTGGAAGCAGAAGTTACGCTCCTGTGGGGAGCCCTCTGTGTGAAGTCTTCCTACACAGTGGCACACAACAGCCTTCTCCATACCTACCACACCTTTCCAACTTTTCTGCGGCATGCCTTTACTTTCAGTTATGAAGGCTTTATATTCATAGCTATAAAGACCAGCAGTGGGAGGGGGTGCCAAACATCTGCAGGAAGCCGTGTTCCTTTGGGAGAGGCTTCAGATCTCTAAGGCGGGGGCCCATGTTCATGTCCCTCCTCTCCCTTCCGCACCAAGGGCTCTCTCTGGGTTTCTGACTCCACCTGAAGCTCAGCACCATTGTTGTGGAATAACTGGACTCAGCTTACCTAGCAGATGTTTCTGTCATAACCTCCGCAGGAGAGCCTGCTCCCATCTGTCCCACGAACCAAGCTCCAGCCGGCCATTCACAGTAACAGTGGACGCCTTAGGCTCTGAAGACCAGTCAGTCTAGCCTCTGCCTAGGTTGCCTGGGTGAAGAGTGGAAGATGACCTTGCTGTCGTTGAACTAACACGTGCTTTCTGTAGAACAACAGAAAGTAGAGATAGACAAAGAGATACGAGGATACAACTCATTATTGCTGTCACCCAGATACAGTTTGATATATCATTCCATGTGTTTTTCCTATTCATGTAAGCAGGTACATGTGTGGCAGGGTAGATCCCATCCAGGCCACCAGGGTATAAGCCGCTCCACTGACTTTGCATTCTGGAAAGCTTTTGTTTGGTTAGTTGCTTGGTTTTCTTTTCTTTTTTTGAGGCAGGGTCTTACTATGTATCCCTTCCTAGTCTGGAACTCACTGTAGACCTGGCTGGCCTTGAACTCACAGAGATCAGCTGCCTCTGCTCCTGAGTGCTGTGATTAAGGGTGTGCACCACCACACCTGGCCTGCAAAGTTTATTAAAGGTGAGGCTGTAACACAACAGGACAAAAACACGACAGCAGCGGTGTGTGTTGCTAGAGACTAACAGTGTGTGTAATGCCTGATACACAGAGGTGCGGGACTTGTAGGTAGATGATTGGGGGAAATATTCTTTCTCTTTTCCCTTCAACCAGCGACACTTCAAATCTCCTGAAATCAGCTGGCAATGGCCAGAGAGTATCCGGGGAAATGGGTGTATGTATTTCCCCACACTGGGCACCACGGGAAATTGAGTTCCCAGGGACTCTCCGAGACTTAGAAGCTCCACAGAGGAGGGCAGAGGGGTACAGACAGTTGTCAAGGAAGCGAAAAATGATCTTCAAGGGTGAGGATGGGTCTGAAGGGCCAAGGTTCCCGATGTCCTGTTTGATTTGAGGTCTCTTCCTCCGTGAGAGGAATTTAATCCTCCTCATGGATGGCATTTCAGTGAGAAGGCTGGAGGCACTGGGGTCCTAGTTGCTGGATCTGTTCTCCAGGTGGAAACAGGAACAACAGAGAAAGGCCTCATCGACACTTGCTGACCCTTATGTGCTCCCAGATGCAGTATTTGGGGGTGACGGTCCCTGGGTTTCCTCATTGTGTCTGGGAAGACCACATCAGGCTTAGTTTGAGGCTTGGGCCAGTTGGACTGCCTTCTCCACAGGCCCCATGACAGGATCCCTGGGAGGGCGTCTTAGAACCCATCTGGTTAATTAGCTTTGTAATGTGACATTTCTGTGTCGATACAGATATTATACTTAATGTATCTTTCACTGCAGAGTATAATCCATTCAGGAAGCCACTGTATTCCTTCTTATTTCTGTGCTAGTAGAGCGCTCTCATCAATATTCTTGTCCTGCCTCTTCTGCTTTCCTCTCTTGGGATGAATTCTCAGAAGGGTAATTGGTAGGAAAATATGCTCACATATTTTAACACTTTTAAATGTCTTCTTTCAAAAGAATTGATATTCTCCATTTTGGGAAAAGGCCTCAAACTTCACTGTGGGTCAGAATAGCTGTCATGGATGCTGAGAGCCACAAGCAGGACCCTATGGTGGGGTTCAGATATGGGCTTGGCCAGATGGGCTCCTGACTAGGGATGCTCTCACCGAGGCCCTGCAGGTAGAGAAAGCCACAGGGCAGCCCGAGTTGATGCTAGGATGCCAGGCTGGGACCAGGATACATCCATGGGACAGGAGTTGCTCTGGGATCCCGCTGATCTCCACCCCTGCAGTCCCGGTGAGGTGGTGAGAGATGATGATCCCAGTCTCTCACCTCTTTTCCCCCTGCGAACCTCACCTCTGTGACCCTCACCTCTGTGACCCTCACCTCTGTGCAGTAGGTTCTAGCAAAACCGGTCAATGAAATGGAAAGAAAACCTAGGGAGCGGCAGGACTCAGCCATCCTTTAACTCTGCCCCCTTAGCCTGACAGCTGCCCTGTGAAGCTGGTTCATCGGCCACTCCATGCTCCTGACCTCTGTTTACTCAAAACCAAACCGAAAAGAGCCAGGACTCTCCCGGTCCCCGTTTCTGTTCAGAGCAAGCTATCTCTGCTCTCTGCTGGTGTCCCAAGTGTCTCTCTTACTACAGTTAGCTGTGGCTCTCCCCCTCACAGCGGCTGTGTCTCCAACCCAAAACTGTCCTGGGCTTAGCCTGCTGGGAGGAGCGAGGAAGTCCACGAAAAGCTGTGCTCTGTGCCATCTGTCCCCTTCCCTCATCTCCCTCTGTCCCTGTCTGGCTGTCTTTTGACTTGTGGTGTTTGGGGTTGGTTTGTTGCATTGCTGCTGCTGCTGTTGTTAATTGAGGGAGGAGATGTTGACTCAGCATCTCACGGATAACCAGGCGCTGGCCCTTGAACTGATTCTCTCGCCTGCATCACTAGCTCACTCTGTCTTCCTTACCTTGTCTTCTTAAGCCCAGTAGGCAGTGTACACCTGTGATCCCTGCCTGGGGACATTAAGACGGTAGGATCGGGAGTTGAAAGATAACCTGAGTTCCAGATTGGGGACCTGTCTAAAAAAAAAAAAAAAGATAGAAAAATGGTAAAACTACTAACAAAGAAGCTCTCCCTTAACTGCCATGCATGCCCATGATAGACCCCACGTTTTCAACTCCCTGAAGCCAGAGTCTCTGACATGGACATCTTCCACTTCCGAATGGGGAGAACCAATGACCTTTGTGCCAGTCAGCCATGGGATGCTGGGCCCATGAAGAGCAGGAAAGGAAAAGTGGGCTGCTATGCATAAAGGGGCCCCAGGAGGCAGATTATTCCACAGAAGGACGACACCTCTAACATTTCTCGCTGTGGGGAATTAGAACAGCTTTCTGTTCAGGAGGGAGCTTGAAGTTCCAAGGCAGGGACAACAGCTCAAGTCCAACTGAAAGATGGAGGTGAGGGCCAGCGGAGACCAGACGAGGAGCCAGTCCCTGGATTTCATATTTTCCATTATTTCCACATTGCCAGATGCTCTACATTGATTAAATCACATCCTACTGTTTGAAGGAGAACCTAAAACAGGCCTTGACTTGTGTTTCTTACAGGCAACTATGGTCCTGAGCTCTGCATACTTCTGGCTGGGATTGTTCCTGGTTCCAACTGCCTGTTTGATTGAAGATGTGATGTGGAGAGCGTAAGTATATAGGGAAGTGCTTTTTCCAGGCTTTGTACCTCTGTCCTCAAAACTGTCTCAAAGCTGTGAGAATTAAGAAGAAACAGGACTCCTGACACTTGCCAAAGAAAGGGTTTTGTTTGTTGATTTGTTTAAGTTTGCCCTTCATTTTGATAGGAAAACGAGAGGAAAAAGAACACTGAGCAGAGGTCACATGACACTCAATAGGGGCGTTGCCCTGTGTGTGACTGCAAGGCTGTTTCCAAACACAAATGCATTTCATCAGGTTGAGGAGACATGACCGGAGACTCATTTCGCGTCTTCAAGCTGATGCCAGGAAATCACAGATAGGGCCTGGCTCACAGCCCCAAGTATAGTAGAAACTCATATGCATGTAAGTCACTTCCGTGACAACAGTGAAGGAAGCTTCCTTCTTCTAACCAACTCACAGTAGGAATCCTGCCAATCAAATTCTTCTCAGGAGCTGATTTACAACTCTGAAAAAAAAAAATCGCATCATAAATATAAAATTATAATGCAGATTAAATGGGAATTAATTCAAACTTGCTTCCTGTTCCTGTGTTTTAAATTTTATCATTCCTAAAACCTAAAAGAAGCACTGATGTCCCAAGAGAATACAACCTTTAATCTCACTCAGGAGATGAGAGATCGCTCTAATGCCCATAGTATTGGCTTAGGTTTGAATGAGCCCAATTCCTCCTAGAAATATGACCAGGTTCCCTGAAAACTGAGACTTCTAGCTTGGGCAAACCACAATTATTTCAGGGCCCTGAGGTAGCAAAATGAGATTTTTAACCCAAGCCTTCCAGGAAAAGACATCAGGTCTCTCTCTCTCTCTCTTTTTTTTTTTTTTTTTTTAAATCTCCTCATACCTCCCACACTCGGCGGGAATTATTCTTGCTTGACAGGGATATCTTTTGAAGAAGTCTTCATTTGGCCATTATCTTGACAAGTGATTGTGCTGATGCAGAGAGAGGGGGAGGAATGATTTTCCTAGAATGAATATTTTGTTTATGTTTTTCTCCTGCTAAGTTTTTCGACTACTACTAAAAACCAAATAATTTTAACTTCTTAAATGCTCTCACAGGCCAACTGCTTCTGTTTCATTTGCTACAACTATGTCCTGTAAATGGCATAACTGGAGCCTTTGGGATGGTTGTAGCCGGGAGAGAGATTTCCTTAACCTAATAGATGCACTGTGGGGAAACATTCACTCTCTTACTGGTTCCCTGAGCCAGTGGGCCCAATTTTGGCACGAGATGTTTATTCCCGAACTGAATTTGTACAGCTCTGCAAATAAGTCAGTTTCAGGGGTGAGCTTCTGCTTGGCTTGGCTGCGTCTCATGGGAAGTAGTTACAGGCTCGCAAATTCGTCCCCAACTATCTTAATTCAGCTAACTTAAATTAACGTCATGAAGACAGAGTTTTATTGAGGCTTGTTCTGCCAAGTGGGTCTTCAGCAAAAGTATCTTTGTTTCCTTTCAAAGAGGATGTTTATGGGTTGCAAGGGCTCTGCCTCCTCCTCTGTCTTCAGAGCCCCTCCTAATGCATTTCAAGTACAAACTCTCTGTCACCGTGAAGCACGGGATGCCCTCCCTCCAACTAGGCTTGTCTCTCAGTCCCATTTGTAGGACCTAGACTATAAAATTAGCACCATTTGCATTTTAACGATGATAAATAAGATGATACCGCTTCCAGGTCCGGCATATGGAAAGAGTAAAAGTCACTTTCTCTCCAAGGAGCTTGCCAGCTGGGTTCCAGCCGGGCCCAGAGCCCCACACAGAGGTTTGAGGAGCCAGCAGGGAAGGCTGCCCTTGCCTGTGATATTGTTGAGGCCCTGGCAGCTGCTGCCTGCTGCCTGGCAAGGGTGGCAAGCACAGCGTCTCCTAGGAATGCATCCCATCACCTGGCAGAGCCAGAAGGGGCCCTCCTGACTTACATAACCACTCTCCAAATGCATGTTGCTCTTGCATTCTTGAGAGGAGCTAGAACAGTGTGTTAAATTAGCGGATGTTCAGAGGTGCTCAAAGGATGTGCCCATTTGCAATGTCTGCTTGGTGCCTAAACGTCTGCCATCCCCATCCTGAAGAACAAGAGTTTTATGGATGTATGTGGGCATTGTCCCACTGAACATGGGATCTATATCCTATATAATATTATACCCCAAGCTGGAAACATTTGCGAAGGCAAGCAAATCTGGTAACTCCTCCCAAGAAGAGGAGAGGAAGCGTGTGTTAGACTGCTTGCCCCTGGCAAAGCCACAGAACTCGCCTGTGATCTCTGTGTCTGAACTGCAGTTATGCGCAGTTGTAGAAAATGTTCTCTGCGCTCCCATGCTCTGCCACGCTCTACACCAGTGGTTCTCAACCTGTGGGTCACAACCCCTCTGGGATCGCGTAACAGATATTTGCATTACAAATCATAACAGTAGCAAAATTACAGTTATGAAGTAGCAACAAAATAATTGTATGTTTAGGGGGTCACCACAATATGAGGGGCTGTGTTAAAGGGTCGCAGCATTAGGAAGGTTGAGAACTACTCTGTCTATATCCACTCATCATTTGATTTCTGATACCTCTCTTTGTTTTGCTAACACAGTCCTTGTACTAACAAATATTCTCCCACTGAGCTATACTCCAAGCCTTTGGGGTTCTTTTGTTTGTTTGTTTTTTGTTTGTCTTGGTTTGGTTTGGTTTTTTGTTGGTTTGTTTGTTTGGGGGGTGTTTTTGTTTTTGTTTTGAGATGAGTTCTTTCTGGATAGCCCAGGCTGGCATTGATATTAAGATTCTGCTGCCTCATTCCATGAATGCTGGTACTGGAGGCACCACCCCAGGGCTGGTTGCCCTGTCTTTGAAAACGTCATCACAGAGCAGGCCTGACTTTTTGAGTGGACTCTATGAGCACCCAAGACAGTGAGTGACTCACTTCTAGACACCTCTTATTTCCTTTGGCCAGTCCCTCACTTCCACTCCAGGACCTGGGCTGCTAAGGGTAACAAGAGAGAAACAGGATGAGGTAGTTCACTTTTCTGCCTAGTTCGTCAGCTTTCTGGATGAAGAGCCATTTTTAGCCAATCTTAACTCAGGCTTGGAACACCATAAAAAAGCCTGCCCTATTATTTCTCAAAAGTTTTATGAGGGCTCAAATGGCCTTGTTGTTTATTAACATAATTGATTATATGTGGTTTCTGGCTAATGAGAAGTCTTGTTAGACGCGTGGAGTGTAAATTGTCGAGAACTGTTTTAATATCCGCTAGCCTACATTCTCCCAAAATGCTCACCTGTGACAGCATGCTCGACAAAGCTGCCAGGCATGGCTCTGAACCCGGGAGAAATTGGTTACCGTCACTCTCTATAAATGATCCAAAGCTCAAGGCCACCGAGCATGGAGGAACACACTTCCTTTTATCAAACTATTCCCTGTCTTTTTCACTAGGCATCATGCACTGCATTCCCCAATTCCAGAATGACTTCATTTCCTCATAATTACAGATAGGTAGTTAAACGGCAATAAAGCAATTTCTGTGTACAAATGGGCCTTGATTGCTTTTTAAGATTCTCACCAAACCGATCTCTCTTGGAGCGCACCGAGTTTCCATTTTCACCCACGGTTAGAATTTGATGTTTCCGGTTGGCTGGCTGTTCTTGAATGCAAAAGAGGGAGCTCAGACAATAAGTTTTAGAAACAAAAGGATGGAAAGTTCAGGATTCCAACCCAAGCTGTTTCTTTCTAAAGTACCTACGGGGACATGAAAGCAGAGAAGGAGTGGGACCAGGGGGAGGTGGATAGAGAAGGTAGTGAGGGGTTGAAAATGATAACACACACACACACACACACACACACACACACACACATTCCTATGGACGTGTGAAAATCCCACTCCTTTGTACACATAAAGCTAATTTAAAAAAAAAAGCGAAAGTCTCTTAAAACCTTGATGCCCTTTCCTGTATCAGAAAGCTCACAGTAACTCATCTGTTAGTCCCTCCCAGATGTCTCCATTCAATCCCTTCTGCAGTCTCCTGGTGTCTTGACTGGGACGAGATGAAGGAAGCTGAGCCACTGGGGAGAAGACAAGCTAATCTGACTTCAGAGCTCTGACCCAGTGGCTGCACATCCATGGCACATGCTTATAGGTTTGCCTTGATAGCTGGTCAGTGTGAAATCACTACATGCTTGTGTTACAGGGAGACCTAAGATCACTTTTCTACCTCAGCCCTCAGTAGGTCACAGCACTTGAGGAAATGGTTTTAAATTTCTGACATCCTTCTACTCAAGTGCTACCTGCCTCCCTAGGCTTACAACCCAGAGCTCTCAATAGTGGATGAATACCAAGCCTAGGTCTAGAAGCCAGCCTGGCGTTGCATCCTCAGAGCAAAGACAGTTTCTGGGTTTATGGACATGAGCACATCATTGCCCTCCCAAGGCCAGGATCGGCATGCTGGGGGTCACATTCTTGGTTTCTCGGCCTAGGCTTCAGGTCCCATTTTCCTCCCCCCCCCCCCTCCATGCCTGTTCTTCCTACCTCAAGGCCCAGCAACTTTGTCTGTCCTGTCCCAGAAGACAGCAGTCAGGCTAGCAGAGAGGTTGACTGTCCTGTGCAGAAGCCGGGGGGGGGGGGGGGGGGGGGTTGGAGGGGCAACGTGGGGAAGCATGCCCACCCTAGTGTAAAGGGACTTTGAGCAGGGTGGAGCATGCCACTTTGTTTCTTAACACAGCCCATGAGCTTGTATGGGACACAGAACATTCAGCACCATTGGACAGCATACATTTTCATGTCCTTTCTCTCTCCTGAAAAATATTGGCCATTTTCTCATTTATTGTTTAAAATTCCACGGTCCCCACTTTGAACTTGGTATTTTATCAGAACTCCGTTTGAAGTAATGAAGGTGTTATGTGTTAAAGCCTGTGTGGCTTTGGCTTGTTTACTCTGTGGGGAAGGATGGCAGGGGCATTTCCCATGTCTTCCTGCTGATACTCCATTACAGATGAACACGAAGTGCTGGGTGACCTGCTTTATCTGAGCAGCTCCACTGTCCTTACATGTGGAGCGGCTGCTGGGAGGAGCGAACCCCCATCTCCAAAAAACGTTCCCAACCATTTCCACTTCTGAGCAGTCACACTCTGTCCTGGCTCTCACCCTGTCTGCACCTTGGTGCCGAACAGGCTCCTCAAACACAGTTCATGAGCAGAACACTGTTGCAAAGCTGTTTCTGAGGCCGATGACCAGCGCTGCTCGCTGATGATTGCCATGACTTTATGCAGCATTTTGCTTCCTTTAGCTAGTCTTCTTTTTTCTTTTCCTTTTTGCTATTCGTAGTGGTGGTGATGGTGGTGGTGGTGGTGGTGGTGGTGATGGTGGTGATGGTGATGATGGTGGTGGTGGTGATGGTGATGATGGTGGTGATGATGGTGGTGGTGATGATGGTGATGGTGATGATGGTGATGGTGATGATGGTGGTGGTGATGGTGGTGGCGGTGGCGCTGCTGCTGCTGCTGCTGCTGCTGCTGCTGCTGCTGCTGCTGCTGCTGGCCCTGGTCCTGGTCCTGGTGTTGGTGCTGGGAATTGAGCCTCGGGCCTTGTGCAGAGGGATAAGTGCTCTACCACTGAGCTACATTCCCAACTTATTTCTTATTAAATGCCTTTTCTTCACCTAGGCATTTCCAACCAGAGGATCCATTTGAGTTTTGTGTAGTTTTTGTTGTTGTTGTTGTTGTTGTTGTTGTTGTTGTTGTTGTTTTTGCTTAGTTTCAAAATTTTAAAAAATTAATGCATAAGATTTATGTAATGAGAAAATAGGATGAAGAGAGAGAGAGTTAATTATTAAGCTGGGGTGGTGGAAGGGTAGTTCAGTGAAAGAGCATTTGTCTAGCATGTACTATGCCGGGGCTCAATTCCCAGCACAGCCAGAACAAAGAGAGATGGGATGTCTTGAAGCCAGGAAGCCAGCTCTTTAGAAGGCGCTGCCTTGGTGGTGACAGTGTAGTTTTCATACCAAACTGTGCACAGCCGTGGGGCCCAATGCAGGAGTGGAATGTATGTATTCAACAGGTTAGGGTTTAGCTTCCATTTCAGAGGAACCTGACATCGAGAGATTATTCGACCTGGTGAGGGATTTCGGTTAGGCAGGGAAAGGAGCGGTAATTCCTCCATGACCCGAGGGGAACCAAGCCTCAGGCCAGGTTTTACCCATTGCGGCAGGAAACCATCAGTGGATTTCCTGAGTAAGTCCCGGCCAGAGGAGGATGGGAAAGCTGCACTGGATATGCATTGACTCCAAACCTCAGACCGAGGTTTTGCACTGAGAACATGAATTCTGGTATCCTAAACCTCATCTCTGCGAAGGCAGTGGCTCTTTTCACAGGGAGACAAGAACTGCTAACCCCAGGCCCTGTGATCCAGAACCTGTGCAGAACGAAAGGTTTAAAATATCTCATGGGCTTTATATCCTGCAGTGAAAGTTCTAGGGACCAACTTTGATCATCGGGGCTCCTCTTGTCCTTGGTTAGAATTGCCCGGTCCCCAGCTTTTATGGGGTATGGTAACGTATGTTTCACAGTCCAGGTCTCATCTGGGGTACTCAAGGATGCTTTGGGGTGGGGAGGTCGAGCTCTTAACGCAAGCTCAGCTTGTCCAGCAGGCACCTGGGTGTGGTAGGGAGGATGATTTCCTGTCTTCACAGCTTTGTCACAGTCACACACCATCTTTTCTGTCTGTTTCTCCTGCTCTAGGACCAAGCACACCTGCAAGAAGACGCTGCTGGAGGAGGTACAGGAGCTGGAGACCAAGTCCCGAGTCCTGGGGAAAGCGATGCTGAGAGACAGTAATGGAAAGAGGTGGGCTGCCCCCTCCCCACGTGTTCTCCTGCCCCCCCCCCCACCATCTCGGATTTCCCCTCCCGGGCTCATGTTCAAGGGCAGCGTGGTGGGTTCAGTTTCAGGCGTTCTGATTACATGCTGAGAATGCGGTCAGCGTGAGCTTCAGATTGCGTCTTCTCAGAAGCCACGAGAAGCTGAGTTTCTGGGTCACTGGGCCTGTCCCCAGGTAATAGGAGTGGTTTTGTTGGGTTTGGGATGTGGACAAAACAGTCTTGTGAATAACAGACAGCATAGCAATATTTTCTTAAAGGGGAGGAGATGGGACTGAAAGATGATCCAAGAGCCAGGCCTTTGGTTTCAGGCCCAACCATGTTACCCGAGGCAGAGCAAGTAGAGGAGTATGTGGTTAGTGATGGAGAGCTTTAGCTGTCCATGAACATTTCATTACAGTCCACTTCAGTAGACCTGAGGGGGTTTCCCCTTTATTTACATTTTATGTATATGGATGATATTTTGCCTGTATGTAATGTAAGTTTGTGTACCACATGGGTGCAGTACCCACAGAGGTCAGAACAGAAGAGGGTGTCAGATCCCCTGGGTCTGGCATCACAGAGATGGTTGTGAGTCCCCCTCTGGGTACTGGAAATTGAACCAGAGTCCTCTGGAAGAGCAGCCAGTGCTTTTGGCTGCTGAACCATCTCTCTAGCCCCCTGAAGGGGGATATTTTTAATGAATTATCACAACTTAGTAGATTTGAGAAAGGTTAAGAACACTCTTGGCATATGTCTTAAGGTTTCTATTGCTGTGAAGAGTCACTATGACCACGGCAACTCTTATAAAGGGAAGCATTTAATTGGGGTGGCTTCCAATTCAGAGGTTCAGTCCATTATCATCATGGTGGGCCATAGCAGCATGCAGGCAGACATGGTGCTGGAGAAGTAGCTGAGAGTCCTACATCGTGATCCAGAGGCAACAGGAAATGAACTGAGACACCAGGCAGTATCTTGAACATAGGAGACCTCAAAGCCCACCCCTACAGTGACACACTTCCTCCAACAAGGCCACACCCACTTCAGCAAAGCCACGCCTCCTAACAGTGCCAATCTCTATGAGCTTATGGAGCCAATAACATTCAAACTATGACAGCACAGCAGTGGCTGCTTCTCCTCCTCTGTCAGCAAGCGCCCAGCTGCTCGGCCCCACACTCAACAGGTGACTGGGAAGACTGTGTCTTTCCTCCCATGAGTTCATCTTGTCAGGGTAAATTTATCAGAAATCTATACGGCTCTGGGCCGAGTATCATCTGCAGTGTAGAAAGATGGCCATGTTTAATGTGGAACGTCTAGGAAAGGTCTGAGTGCTCGTCTCCTAAGTGCCTGAAAGGAATTCTGTAGCTAACGTCTAAGACCTAGAAACTTGTAGAAGTTTCTGCCTTGTTTCATATTGTGTTTGTTAGAACTATCTTTTACAGCAATGGAATCAGATACTTGGTTTGTAACAAAGGGGATTTTGGGCTGAAACTGTTGATGGGTCCATGAAGTGCTCACTTCATCAAGCATTTTGGAGGTTTGAGAAATGTTGTTTCAGATAGCTATAGATTTTAGGAAAGGTTTCAGAGCACGGGATTGGCATTGCAGTTTGGATTTTGTTTATGGTTTACTTTAAAATTTTTTTTATTTTAGATTTATTTATTTAATTTTGTGTCTATGAATGTTTTACCTGCATATTTCTATGTGTACCATGTGCGTGCCTAGTGCCCTCTGAGGTCAGAAGAGGTCCATGGATCCCCTGGAACTGGAGTTACAAAAGGTTGTAATCTACCATTGTAGGTACTGGGAACTGAACCTGGGTCCTTTGTAAGAACAACAAGTGCCCTTAACCACTGAGCCACCTCTTCAGTCCCTATGGCTTTACTGGTTAGTAAGTGAGTGCATTAACCAACAAAACCAAAATTATTACCTTCCATAAGCTTAAAACTGGGAATACGGATGCTGCTCTGTGGTAAAGTGCTTGCCTAGTGGGCCCATAGCCCTGGATCCCATTTCCATCAGTGGAAGGAAAAACAAAAACAAACAGATAAATGTAACATTGTAATTGGGTGGCAGGATTCTTTTAAATGTCAAACAGTTTAGATGCAGTACTCAGTAACTACTCGATTTCCCACGACCTACACCATTTTCTGAGACCCGAAAAATGTCATATTCATAGTCAGCAAAAGTTGGAGTGGGAAACTCTGGCAAGTTGAGACTGATAAATAGTCACAGACAAAATGCACAAAAACATGGGAGTAAGCACAAATTTTCATCTTCAGAGGACTATGGACCTTCTTATATATCACAAATTCTCAAGCCTACGTGAGATTGCTAACCAAGCATAAAGAATTTTTTTTTAAAGATTTATTTATTATGTATACAGAAGAGGGCACCAGATCTCATTACAGATGGTTGTGAGCCACCATGTGGTGCTGGGAATTGAACTCAGGACCTCTGGAAGAACAGTTGGTGCTCTTAACCTTTAAGCCATCTCTCCAGCCCAAGAATTTCTAAGTAAAGCACAGTTGTCAATTCTAATGAGATATACCCGAGAAGAACATTCCATATACTGTGGTCTGTGTTTGCACAGCTCAGGGTAGGGGCTTCATATGGTCCGGAAGTTTCTCTGTGTGGCCTGCACTTGGCAGCATGGACAGACAGTCAGAAGACCATCTGGTTGGGGCCATCCAAAGAGGCTTTCATGCTGGAGATGGGCTGGGAAAAAGAGCTTAAGTTATAAAGGACCCAGGAGGACAGCAGCAGTGAGTGTGTGTCAGGCAGAGGGCCCCCTGTGAAGACATCAGTAGAGATGTGCAGGCACAGACACCCCCCACCCACCCTAGTTTGCAGGGCCACAGGCACTTTGTAGAGATCTGGGGTCTGCGTGAACTCTGGTGTGCCCCTGGGCAATCCAGGAACACAGTGACACTGTCTCTTCATCTGCCGCAGGCAGCTGACACTTTGAGGGGAAGAGGAAGGTTTATGAAATAACACAGATGGCCCGAGCCACTGTGAGAGTATGAAGGATCAGCTGTGTGTTCCGCCAGAGAGTCGCGGTATGAGAGGGAGCCGTGGACTGGTAGCCTTGAAAAAAAGACAAGAGCCCCATCTTCCTTCATAAAAAGATGGGGTCTTTTTTATTTGTTTTCTGTGCTGTACGTGGAAGTGATTCAGGGCCTCTCGTGTTCTCCACCCCTGAGCTACACAAGCCCCTCGGATCTGTCAACAGAGAGGGGACAGAGACACAGCGTCAGGCCACCACCCTCAGCAGCCTGAGGGGTCTCCCTAATCTAAGGGAACTCGGCTCAGGCTAAGCCTGGATTTGTGGCTTTAACTCGGAAGAAAAGAATCTCAGGCTGAACCAGTATGAAGCAGAACTGATGATATTAAAGATATTTTAATAGAGGCCTGAGCATGAGGATTGGGAGAAAAAGACACTCAGAAAGTCATCCCCATGCGTAGGGCTCTGCTTCTCAAGTGAGAATAGGAGGAGATTAAGGCGTACCCAAGTTTAGGTATGGGCTCTTCAAGGGAGAGATGCAATTCAGCATCTTGGAATTATTCATATACGCCATTTGGGTGGCTCTGGAGTTCCACTTCAAAAGGTTTTTAAGAACCTTCCCCCCTTACTCTCTTGATAAGAAAAATTATAAGGTGGTCAGGGGTGCCTTGGGCTGATTTATCATCTGATACCAGGAGCCTCTAGGATTGCACGTGGGGTGCAGTGCATGTCCCTTCCCTGTAAGCTGAGTCTCTGGTCAGATTCCTAGAAAATTGCAGGTTTGTGGGGCGGAAGGGAAAAGTCTGCGGTAGTTGTTAACTGCTGGAGTTCTTGCTTCATTGCTGATGAGAGGTGCTGGGTGAGTGGTCCTTTCTCTTCTCACTTCTCCGAGATTTTTCCTGCCTTTCAATCTCCCCTTTGATGTGTATCTTCCTGTCTGTCTGCTGACAGGATGATGGGCATGGGCCACCACACTACACCACAGCCAGCTTTCTGTGCCAATGGGGAACAGCCAGGGCCTTGGGCACACAGGGCAAGCACCCTACCCTTGAGCTCCCTCCCCAGGCCTTGTGAATGTAAGTTTTAAACATCTACCAGGTGTGATGGCACACACCTTCAGTCCCACTACTCAGGAAGCAGAGGCTGGCAGATCCCTGAGTTTGAGACCATCCTGGCCTACAAAGCAAGTCCCAGGACAGCCAAGGCTACACACAGAAACTGTTTCAAAAACCTAAAGGAAGAAAGAAAGAAAAACCAAGTAAACACACATCCACTTAGAAAAATCTACACCTACACATACAAGCAGGTCCCCAAAGGTAGAGTTTATGTGTGGTTTTCTACTTGCTGCATTTGAAGACCCATGCCCCTAACCTAGGGTGAGTTCCATGACTTTGTACTTGGTGTGATTACATGTGTGCATGTCTGCAAGAACACATCATATTCAGAGTGTGCATGCCATCACGAGGTCAGCCTTTCCTTTTCTTATTGTCCACCATGTCACTCTGTGATTGCTCACCAGAGGTAGTGGGGACCCACTGTCCCCACAGTGTCTGTATCTACCCTTTGTTTTTCCCCCTTCTAATTACCTGGGGTTTGCTGCAGGTCAGCTGCCCACTAGATAATAGGGCACACTGTTCTCTCCAGGAGGCGATGCCATCCACTTAACCTCCTGAGAGCTGCTTCATCCCTCCTCTTTGATGGCTTTTGTTTGCTTCTTCCACACCTGCTTGGATTCCTGGGCACCTCCATGCTGGGAGGGGCCAGTGGGGGATGGGCTGAGGGGTAAGCTCCCCCTTCTGTCTGGAGATCTTCTAGACTCTGGCTAAAGTACTGATCACACTGGCCTTCCATTTCCAGTCCTTTCTTCCCACCCTGTTTGACTGTCTGTTCACCTCCCCAGACTCTGTGTGTGTGTGTGTGTGTGTGTGTGTGTGTGTGTGTGTGTGTGTGTGTGTGTGTGTTATATTGGCTCACAGAGGAAGTGCCATTAATATTAGTTGACTGAGAGCTGGAAATGTCAAAGTCCGGCTCAGTAAGGTGGCAGTGAGGGAAGGAAGGTGGCCTGGTGCCTGGCTTGCGGGCTCATCTTGGAGGTGGCCACAGAGAGAAAAGGCTAAAAGAGAAGCAGTCACTTCGTTTCCAGAGAAAACCCATTTCTCCTACCACTTGAGAAGAGAGGAGTCAGCGGAGAGTCGGCTCAGCACCCACATCAGACTGCTCACAGCCAGCTGTGGCTCCCACTGGAGGGGACCTGACACCTCCTCTGGGCTCTGCAGACACCTGAATTCATGGACATACTAACACAGAGACACACATGTATGCTCATGACTTTAAAATAATAAAAATAAAAGTTTTTAAAAGACTGTATCTCGGGGCGGGGGGGGGGGGGCGGTGATTTAGCTCAGAAGGTAAAAGCCGCTTGTTGCCAAGCCTGACAACCCAAGTTCGATCCCTGGAACCCACGTGGTGGAGGGAGAGAACCAGCTCTCAAAAGTTGCCCTTTGGCTGGGTAGTGGTGGCACACACCTTTAATCCCCAGAACTCAGGACACAGAGGCGGACGGATCTCTGTGAGTTCAAGGCCAGCCTGAACTACATGGAGAAAACTTGTCTCAAAAAAAAAAAAAAAAAAAAAAAGTTGTCTTCTGATTTCCACAGATGTGGTGTGGTACACCCACACACATCCACTCAAAATAAATGATATATATATATATATATATATATATATATATATATATATATGTGTGTGTGTGTGTGTGTGTATAATGTAGTATATATATGTAGTATATGTACTATATGTGTGTATTTTATTTTATATGTATATAATATATATACATTTTTAAAAGCTGACCTCGGATAGACCCCAGGTGGCACTGGTTCCATGCTGTGGGCTAAACCGTAGCAGCAGTGCGTGCCTGGGCCAGCCTCTGCAACAGTCCCCAGCCTCCACCTCTCACACCGTTCTCACCATTCTCCGGGGACTCTTAGGGACATTCTGCCAAGCCACAGCATCTAGGTCCAACTCACTGGCAGAGAGTCCAGCAGTGTCCGTTAGGATGGTGCTCATGAGAAATAAAACAAAAATCTTCGGGCATGAACCTTTAGAAACTCCTTTTGCGCCAAATTTGTAACCACAGTTTTGAGATGATATCCGGGGTCCTTCTGTATCTCAATCACTCAACGGTATTTTAAATTTAACTCACTAGACATGTATTTATGGGGGAGGGGGGCAGCAGTCATGACGCAGGCATGCCCTGCGTGTGTGTGGGTCTCAGAGGACACCTTGTGTGAGTCGGTTCTTTTCTCCTACCATGCAGATTCTGGGAATCAAACTCAGGTCATCAGGCATACCAGCAAGCTGAGCTTTACCTGGTGGGCCATCTCTCCAGCCCTAGTAAACTAATTTAACCTACCATTTTGATGAACTTGTTATGTGAATCCCAATCTTTGACTGTAGTTTAAGAAGCCATTGCATTTCTCTTCTTTTCTTTTCTTTTCTTTTCTTTTCTTTTCTTTTCTTTTCTTTTCTTTTCTTTTCTTTTTTTAATTATCCAGAGCTGAGGGCCGAACCCAGGGCCTTGTGCTTGCTAGGCAAGCGTTCTACCACTGAGCTAAATCCCCAACCCCATTACATTTCTTTACCATGCCTGTTTCAGGTTGAATCTGAACGTCCTTCACAGGCTCACGATTTTGAATGCCTGGTCTCTCATTTCGGTTGCCATTTGGGGAGGTTCTGGAAACATTGGAAAGAGGAGTGTGGCTGAATAGAAGTGAAGTCTCTGGAGGTGTCCCTGCCCAGGCTTCGGCCTCACTCCCTGCTTCCCAGTCCACTCTGAGGTGGACGGCTGTCTTCCGTCATGTGCTCCCGCCCCCACCGCCATGATTCAAATGAACTGGGAGTCTCCACCATGCCTTCCTATCAGGCCTACTCCCCCTTCAGTTGTTTCTTCTTCAGTTTGGTCATAGTGATGGAAAACTAGCTGATTCGATAATCCTATGCTGTTCCTTCAGTAAATCAAGTTAACCTGTAGTTTGTAGACATTGATCTTAAGGATCCGTCAAAGAGTTAAGACATGTGGAGGGCCGCCGTGCTACAAAGAGCTTGGGTAACCAAAAGCAACACTGTCTCTGCCTGGGTTTGTCCTTAGCAGAGTGCATTTCCTTGTGTGTGGTTGTGCATGGTTGTCCGAAGCAGAGTGTGTTTCCTTGTGTGTGGTTGTGCACTGTAAAGACACTAACTCCTCTTGCCGTCTGGGTTGGTCAGGACACTCTCCTAAGCCGTCTCCCCAGGAGCCCTTTTGCAAGTGGAAGCACGTAGGCACACTGATCTCTGCAGAAGGGCCACCCTGTATAACATTATCTTGTATGTCTAAAAATCAAAGATGTAAATGAAAGAACTCTTTCTTCGGGGTTTTAATACTTTCCCTTTATTCCTAACGTGTAACTCCATTTTTTTTTCTGATAGGAGAAAATCTACTACAACTACTTACTTTTATAGCCATAACAAACTAACGTCCAAAACAACACGTAAGGGAACAGACTAGCTTTCCCCTAGGGTTTCTTCCTCCTTGGCGTGGGGTAGGGTATGTTCTGTGATGTTGGGTTTCACATACGGCAAGAAAACAGATGAATAGCCGAGGGAAGGGTCTAGGGGTGGTGTTACCTTAGTCTGGAAAAACAACAAGGAGCCTCTTGTTCATTCTAGATCCTTCTCTCTGTTCATCACAGTTGGTTCAAGGCGGGGCAGGTGGCCAAGCTGGTTGTCTCCGGTTTCAAGGCCAAGCAGTTCTGGTCGCTGCCTCTGGCTTCCCAGGAAAACGCAGATTCTCTTTCATCTAAGTGCTTTCCCTGACCTGAGGCCGGCTGGGCCTTGGGTAAAGATAGCAGCCTGTCTGGCCCGGAGTCTTCTGCCAGTGATCAAGTATCTCCCTCTGGTTTTGTGTTCTCTGAGAACGCCGATGCGTGGCTCTGGGGCCTCTCACAGAGTGACCTCAGGAGGGAATCTGATCCCAGCTGGGTGCTGCAGAGTCTGTGTTCTCCATGACAGACAGAATGTATGTGGACAAGCTCCACGGGGGTGGGTGGGGGTGGGTGAGGGTGGGTGGGAGGGGATGTGGAGTGGGGGTGGGAGTGTTATTGCCCATAACCAGAGAATCCTAGCACAGTGCTCCCTGCTGAAGAATAGAGGCCAGCGCCTGCAGCCTTCCCAGGATTTCCAAACTCACCAAAGTCAGCCTTCCACAGCATGCTCTCCCAGGGCTACCTTTGAAACTGATTAGATAGATAGATAGATAGATAGATAGATAGATAGATAGATAGATAGATAGATGTAGATGTAGATATAGATATAGATATAGATATAGATATATCTTCACAGCACATGTAGACAGAGAGTAAACTCCCACCTCATCCTCTAGCCTAAAAGCTAGGTAATCCATCTCTACCAACCATTCCTAACTGGCCATTCTCAAAGGCCATGGGTTTTTCTCCAACAAAGAATGTTAACGCAGGAGGCACTCTGTCTCCTATTGGATCGGTGCAGAAATTTAGCTGAACCCCGGGCGTATCAAGAGGGTGGAGGCATCCTGAATGAGGTTTAGTTTTTTTGTGGTGCTAAGGCTAAACCCAGAGCCTCACCCATGCTAGACAGGCAGGTGCTCTACCACTGAGCCACACCCCCAGTCCACAGATCAAGTTTTGGACTGGGGAGAAGGGTGCATCTGGTGTGTGTGTGTGTGTGTGTGTGTGTGTGTGTGTGTGTGTGTATGTGTCTAAAACAAAAAAAAAAAATTGCTAATACAACCAGATCATCCCAAAACTCAACTCAAGATACCTGTTACATTGTGACAGAAATTCTTGCCTCTCTACATGAGTATTTAAGGGTTGCGGTGTGGCTCGGGGCAGGGCTCTTCACTGTGGTGAGGGGCCCTGGGCTCCAACTCCAGCACCTCAAGTGAATGAGTCCATGAAATCATAATCATGTCGAAGGTGTTTGGTCGTGGTACGGCTGCCACGTGGAGGGGGATTTAGGCAAGCCTTTCCTGTGAGACGCCAGCACCAGAGTGGGTTTCTCCAATATTGACTTTTCATCAGTTCGGTGGAGGGTGGGGGGAGTCTATTTTCTCAGAGTTATGGCCGTTGGCATCATGTACCTCCATCTTCTCTTCATTTTCCCTCCCACCCCATCCACATTTTTCTCCTAAAAGGACTATTGGCTTTTTTTATTGGCCAAAAGGGTAGGAAATTATGGCATCACTTGAGCAAACTTCTCCACGCCAGGTGGCCAGTGTCTGCTTCCAACACCTGGTTGAGATTTATTTGCCTTCCAGCTGCATTTTTTCCATGACTGTGTCGGGAGCCCAGTTGTGAGGCAGACAGGACGGAACGGGGCTGCAGGCCCTGCCACTCACTCAGCTGTGTGGACCTTGGCTGGGTGATTGACGTCTCTGAACTTTTCTTTGCCAGCCATGGATCCACTGGGAGGGTGCAGTGAAAAAATCCACAGCATGTGCAGCCCTTCAGAGAGTCAACTCCCACCTCATCCTCTAACCGAAAAGCTAGGTAATCCGTCTCTACCGACCATTCCTAACTGGCCATTCTCAAAGGCCATGGGTTTTTCTCCAACAAAGAATGTTAACGCAGGAGGCACTCTGTCTCCTGTTGGATCGGTGCAGAAATTTAGCTGAACCCCTGGCGTATCAGGAGGGTGGAGGCATCCTGAATGAGGTTTAGTTTTTTTTGTGGTGGTAAGGCTAAACCCAGAGCCTCACCCATGCTAGGCAAGTGCTCTACCACTGAGCCATACCCCCAGTCCACAGATCAAGTTTTGGATTGGGGAGAAGGGTACCTCTGGTGACATTAGCTCACCCAGTCTGTCTTTAGGCCATTGCCTCCAGGAACTACACATAAGAGACTGGGCCCACGCAAGCTGTCCCTTATACTCCAGACCCTCCTGAGGCCCACCCGAGACACAGTGTCCCCTCCAGCCCCTCCCATTTGTCCCATTTGATAAACTCAAAGCCTTGGGAACAAGTGCCTACATCATTTGTAGGTTTGGCCTATCTCCACTGTGATTGTGTCAGTTTAAACTTCCCTTAAATCAGCACATGTGGTGGTGGTGGTGGTGGTGGTGGTGGTGGTGGTGGTGGTGGTGGTGGTCTGCACCTGTAATCTCTGCCTTTCGGGGACTGAGAGCGGAGAGGACAGCTTAAACTCAGGAAGTGGTGGCCATACACTTAGGCAGCATAGGAAGACCCTGTTCTTAATGAGAAAAAGAAAGTACTCAAACATTAAAACACGCAAAAACAGACTGTCCCAGAGGGGTCCCCATGTCCACAAATCACAGATCCAACAAGTACCAAGATTTTGCCAGAGTTGCTGTTTTTAGTCCCGTGTGGCCCTAGATTTCAGTTTGCTGAAGCATGTAAAAGCAGATCTTAGACATGGGTACTGTTTGTCCTTACACACTTCAGCGTTATCCCCCAAATAGTGCAGCCTGCATTGTGGCACCTTTTACAGTGTGCACCATGCTGCTGCTAAGTATGAATAGTGTGATGCCACAGTCTCAGATCACATCGAATTATTGGTGATCATTCCTCAATCACATACTTACCCTGTAAATGGACTTTCCAGGTGGCCTTGGCCCTCCCTGCCCTTTCAGGGCCAGCTGGTTTATACTGGAACCGAAGCAAGGAACACATTAACCTACTCAAGTCTCTCTCCATCTACAGAAGTTATTTTTAATGCCAAGGACGTACACAGTGCAGTCCCATTTTATTTATCCTAACACTGGCCACATGCGACTGATGGAAACAGGAGACCCAATCCTCAAAGAGGAGGCATCTGCCCATTGCTGTCCACTAAAGAGGAGGGAAAACATGGTCCCTTTTATACCCGGCTTCTTTGCACAAGGCCAGGGTAAAGCATCTCTCCAGTGCTTCCTTTTATAATTTCATTCTCCTTGGAGTGTTCAGCATGCTGTGGAGCCACAGTAGCCAGACGGGGGTACCTACCTGTCTGAAGCATCTAATGGAAAGGATCAAAGGAGGCAGGCCCACCGAGAATGTACGAGAGCTCGGAGGAAGTGCTGTGATGAAGACTGCATGATGTTGCCTTGTTTGTTTTGTTCTTTCTTTTCCTTTCTTTTAAGGTAACATCTTTCTTTCCTTCATCCACGCATCTGGGTGTTTTGCCTGCATGTATGTCTGCGCGTCATATACAAGCCTGGTGGTGCCTGATGGAGAGAGAAGAGAGGGCTTTGGATCCTCTGAGATGAGTCACAGACAGTTGTGAACCACCATGTGGGTGCTGGGAATTGAACCCAGGTCCTCCTGGAAGAGCAGCCAACCGCTGAGCCCTCTCTTCAGCCCCTGTTGCTGCCTTTTCGGTTCCTGCTTTCAGGAGGATCATGAAGCAAGCGTAGGCACTGTCCCCAACTCCTCAAGTCAGGCTGAAGTGAAGAATTCAAAGCAGAAGGGAGGGAGCTAACGGACCTATCGACGGTCTTGACTTCCAGACAGATCCGCTCTCATGGGCCCCAGTGTGGTCTGTGAAAGAAATTAATGTATGCATTTCATTTTGGAAGCGGGGAGAACCACCAGTAAGGCCTAGACATGAGGGAGTGTTCTTAGAAAAAGCAGCGCAGAAGTCAACAGCTCCGGCAGGCAGGCAAAAGCTGCCCAGGCTCTAGCGGGGGCTGACAAACACAGGTGAGGAGAGGCATTAGTGGAACAAAGGGAGTAAATGGTCCAGGAAATTGCAGAAGGGCTGACTGGATTACCCACTGGGGGATTGCTGAGACCTGCCTGCATCCCGGGCACAGGAAGGAAGGGGGGGGGGAGAGTAAACACTTAGAGAGGTAAAACACATCATTAGCGTTTAGGGAACCCCTGAGCTGCCCCTGACAACCGAAAAGAATCAATTCTCTGTTACTTTAGGGGAGTTGAATCCCCGGAGCCTTCGTTTTGATGGGCTAATGTTTAATAATTTTAAACAAGTTTAAACACCGGTTGATACTGATAACTGAAACAAGCAAAAGCCATCGTGTTCCCTGGGAAGACGATGTGCTGGCTGATGAAACATCTCATCAGAGGCCCAGCTGTCCCTGCTGCAGAGACAGACTACAGATTGTAGGGGCTGCCGGGGCAGAGCAGGGAGGAAGGCTGTGCCCTGGTGGTGTGGGACTGAGGGTCAGCCGGTAGCTTGCTGCAGCCCAGCCTCCGGTCTTCAGGAAGACTCTAGTATAATTATTTTTGAGTCACCAGTTAAGTTAGTTTCATGCCCACTTTCTCTACCTTTCAAGAATCATTTTTACTAAACATTGAATGTGAGTCCCAAGCTCAGCCAGTGCTCAGGCTTGCTGAACCCCCTGGAAAGTACTGGCGGGATACTTGAATCCCTTTGAAAGCACTCGGTGCTTGAATTGTCCCGCTTCTTGCAAGTTAATTCTACTTCGGCCATGTGAGCATCGATAGGAGACTTTTGATGTTTTGGGTGGTTGTTCTGTGGGTGGCATGCTGAACAGTGGCATTGCACATTCCAGGCGGGAACTTGTCCCTCAAACACTCTAAGGTCTCAGCTGAGCGTTGTTAAGTTCTGGGGAATTGTTTGCTTTTCTGGTTGACCCCCCTCCTCCCAGCTCCAACTGTGTAAGCTCTCTTAGGCTAAGACATTCCAGGCAGCGTAGGGCGGTGACCACCTGCCGCCCTCCTGAAATTGAGTTAACAGTCTACATTAACTGGCTTCCTGAGAGGGTTAAACTCTGGGGAAACTCTAGCGGGGGCATCCTAGAGTTTAGAAATCCTCTGATCTTTGTACAGCCTGTAGGAGAATTTCTAGGCTCTTTGGTGCATGGGACTGGGGCGGGGGTGGGGGATGGGAATATACAAGGAACTGTGTACAGGGTACTGGACGGTTACTTCACCTCTACTCTACACCACAGAGCATGCCTGCACTCCCCAGGTGTGGCCTCTGGCATGGGTGTGGAAGTTCTGTTCCCATCCGGCACTAGGAAAGCCGGACAAGGCCTGACTTAGTAGCCGATGAATATGATGAATAAGGCATCACAGGCCTCATGGTTCAGAAGAGCTTAGAGAATGTCAGGGTCACCACTGGCAGACAGTCCACAGGATTCAATGCATTTAGCAGTCTATTTATAGGAATTTTGGAGACATTTTTAATTAATAGAAGTAGAAATGTTTAAGACACCGTCTCAATCCTCCCCCTGGGGAGGGAGGGTTGTTCTTGGCTCCGAATACAACTATCGTGGCCATCCTGCCCTGTAGACCTTGACCAGGTATCAGCATACCATGGCGTTTCGGTCATCAGCTTTACACCAAGCCCCAGTTAAGTCTTCCCCTTCTGGCATGGCAGCCATAATATGTTTATTCTCTTCCCTCTGCAATTAGGATCCTCTCAGGGCACCTCGGGTGGTGGTAATTGGGAGTTACCCTTACTAATGAGTAAACAAGTTGGCTTCGTTGCAGTTGCAGATGCAGCCAGCAGGTTGGCCTAATGCAATACGGGGCGAGTCATTATTCGTCCATGCCACAGACATGTACGGAAAACTGAGGAAGTGCCAGGCGAGAGTGTGGCCAAAAAGACAGCGGCAGGTTCCTGCTGCCCTGGGGTAAGAACCCAATGAGAAGCAGGAGAAGTGAGGGCTGCTGGGAGGAGAGTGAGCAGAGGGGAGTACTGAGCAGAGGAGATGGCTGCTGAGCTCAGCGGAGCCTAAGAGGAAGCATGGGATGGGAGGTCCTGTCTTCCTCACCAGAAGGTGCAGGCTGACAGACACCTCCATAGCAAGACACAGACGGATGAGAGAACAGCAAATCCACTCTACTTGTCAAGGTTGTACGTGACATGAGAACCTTCAGAAATGAGGACCCAAGGGGCTAGGAGGAAGGCTCCTTCATGCTTAGGGTCCATGAAGGATGGAGAGTACTGTAGCAATATGATTAGACTCCCCAAAAAAGGGGGTTATCTAATGGTAATCAACCTCAGAGACCTCTAAGGCTACTGTGTGCAGCATCCTCTGCCCCTGTGTGGGGCAAGACCTCAGACGGAGAGTCTTAGGGTCTACCTCAGTGGCTCTCAACCTTCCTAATGCTGTGACCCTTTAATACAGTTCCCCAAGATGTGGTCACCGCCAACCATACAATTATTTTGTTGCCACTTCATAACTGTAATTTTAATACTGTTATGAATCATGGTGTAAATATCTGATATATGACCCCAAAGGGGTCCGGCCCACAGGTTAAGAACCACTGGTCTAATCACAAGCAAAGTGGGTCAGAGAACTCCCTTGCTTCAGCTGGCACAGGAAGGTGACAGTGACCTTGGACTCTCCGGGCCTTCCAAGTCTCCTCCAGTTCACAGTACTCTGCAGTAGTGTTTGAGCCCCAGCAATCAGTCCTCCAGTGACTGGGAAGCCTTTATATATGCCCATTAGTATCCGGTTTTGTGTTTTCAGAGCTCACTTTGCAGCCTTGGATGACCTCTTGTCTGTGTGTTTCTCTGTGTCTAATTTAAATCTCTTATCAAAATGTACAAGTCCGTACAAGACCTCAGAAATAACAGTGACGGTGTACCTGTAATAGGGCGAGCTTGCGTAGACAAGGCCAAGAGCCAGTTTGCATGCTTTGAACAGAACCAACTCACTTCCCTGGGTGTGATGGTAAAATCCTGTAATCCCAGCACTGAGAGGTAGAGGCAGGGGGATCTGAAGCTGGAAGCCAGCCTGGCCTCTATGGTGAGACCCTGTCTCAGGGAAAAAAGAATAGATTAATAGATTTATTACCAAGGTTACTTTTTATAAGAGTGTGTGTGTGTGTGTGTGTGTGTGTGTGTGTGTGTGTGTGTGTGTGTGTGTGTGTGTGTGGTGTGTGTGAAAGTGGGGCAGCCTTCCTCCTCTATACCCTGTTTGTAAGACCAAAAATAAGGCCCACTGACGACATGAAGCCCTTGCAGAAACATATTCACATGAAAACATCTGTGGGTCTCAGCATGTTCAAATTTGACATGAATTCCATGAAACATGTATTCTCATTTGGGTTGAATATTCTTAGATACATAAAATTATAATTTAAAAACCAGTGTTGAATGAATAGCTTACACTGATGGAACTCTAAAAACATTATTAGCTGGTCACAAGATCCAGATTAATGCACTCTTCCAAAGACTTGAAATATCTCATAAAAAAAATATTCATTTTAGAGAGAGTAAAGCACATCTAATTATTTTCATGTTAATTATACATGTAGTTCGGAATTGATAACCAACTGATTATAATTGATCATAAACTGATTAATGTTAAATGTTGGTTCTTAGATTAAAGGGTGTAGTCTGGGTCTTACATTGAATTTCCTGACAATGGCAGCCTCTCATGGCAGGAGCCTTGGCTGTTTAACTCTCCCATTGGTTTTCTTTTGCTCATTCATCAGTCAAAGAGGTTCCAAATGGAAGACATTTTCACTATCATGGTATTTCTAGACCGGCAGCCGTCTTGTTTTCTTAAAGCACCGATCTGTCACTCAGGCCGTTAGAGCCCCTGCTCTTCCCCTCGCCTCTTCAGAAAGCATTTGCCTTTTAAAAAAGAGCTGGGCACGGGCCTTTGTTGACCACACTCCTGTGGAGCCACCATGGGCCTCCTTGAGTAGGCCATTATCATCCCACCACCCTCACAAATCTTTTCAGGGCTAGAGAATGGCCCAAGTTGTCACAAGCTGGCAACAAAGCCCTGTGGCTTGTACCCAATTGTGGACAGTCCCTTTCACGTGGTGCAGGAGAGACTTAAAAACCAGGAGCAGCCTGGGCCTGGTTCAACACACGTGACAAGCATGTCCTGTGACCGACAGCTATAGGCAGGCTCTGGATCAGGAACTTTTGGCACACAAGAAGGGCTGTTTCAAAGTAAAGTCTGAATACACTTTTCAGTTCATACCCCAGAGAAATGTCTCGGCCTCACAGCTCTGCCACTCTCGCCTCTGCTCTTGGACCCAGCATCTATGTGGTTTTGATCCAGCCCTCTGGTAGTTTCTACTTTGGTTTCCTCAGCATTGGAAAAGGGAAACACGGCCTCAAAAACAGCTGATTCCTTCCTGTCTGTTCCCCGTTACACAGAATGTCTACAGACAGCTGTGTCGGGTGACTCCAGAAAAAGGAATACACCAGGGAATTCTTCCCCAAGGCCGGCAGACATCCTCCTGTTGCAACTCTAGATCCCTAGTTCTAACTCCAGCCTGTGTGATTTTTCCCCTCCTTCTTTATGTACTTTCAAAGGACCTAAGTGCAACATTCCATCACGTTTGCGTCACTGTTCCTGTCATTGCTATGTCCTGCACATTCGCTTCTTGAGCATGGCAGTGTGTAGCATGCACAGGTTTCCTGCGCTCCAACTCTCATTCTTTTATAGCTCCGCTGGACTGTGTCCAACCAAGGATAGAGGTAGCTCAGTGCTCGGGCTCCTGGACGGACCCCTGCCTGACCGCTTTTGATTTCCTTTGCCGTCTGTATGTGAGCTTGAGTAGGAAACAATGACAACAGAACTAGTGATAGTGTTTGCAGTTTGATCTTGTGAGCCTTGGTGCACGCCTCTGGGAGCAGATAGGCCAACGTCTTTCCCCCCAGGACCTTTTCCTCCGTAAACGGTCACTCATTCCCACTAGTCCTTACAAAGGTTTTGCCTGCAAATACCTGCTGGATGTGTAGCATCATAATTTCTGAAAGGCCCCTGTGAGGATCACATGCTACTGAAGAAGTCCTGCTCAGAGGCCCACATCTATTCAGGTTTCCTCCTCGTCTTCAGGGTCAACTGGGATCAGAGAACTTGTGTGAACTTCTCATTCATGTTTCTCATTTAAAATGGCAGTGTTGTTGCTTTTCCATTTTGTTTGGTTTGGGGCTTGTTTCGTTGTGGTGCTGGCAATGGGAACCAGGGCCTTGGGTTGCCATCAAGCTCTGTCTGAATGAGCTCCACCCCAGACTCTGCTCCCCTCTGTGCGGTGCTGGTGCAGGCAAGTCCTTGGGTCAGACCCTGACAGTTTGTCAAACAGAAGGAGGTGATAGTGACAGATGATTAGCCCCAAATAGAAATTCAATATTAACAGTGTTTTCATAAGGTGCTGGCTAGTTTTATGTCACCGTGACACAAGCTAGAGTCATCCAAAGGGGAAAATCTGCAATTAAGGAAATGCTTTCAGGAGACCAGGCTGTAGGCAAGCCTTAGAGCATTTTCTTAATTAGTGACAAATGGGGGAGGACCAAGTCCATTGTGGGTGTTGCCATTCCTGGGCTGTGGTCCTGGGTTCTATAAGAAAGCAGGCTGAGCAAGCCATGGAGAGCAAGCTAGTAAGCAGCACCCCTCCTGGGCTTCTGTATCAGCTCCTGGTCCACCAGGTCCCCACCTGGCTTTAGTTCCTGTCCTCATCCTTTGATGATGAACAGTGATGTGGAAGCATAAGCTGAATAAACCCTTTCCTCCCCACATTGCTTTGATCATGGTGTTTCATCACAGCGATAGTGACCCTAAGACATACAGTGATGGAGAGAATTCCAGGGAGTGGATCCCAATTTCTTGCCAGGTAATGAGGTAGGAGGGGAATTCCAGCTATAGAGAATGACTTGCTAGATGTGCCCAGGTAGGTATGATGAGATTTCTGGACTCTACGTTTTGAGGTAACCTGGATAAGTAAGAAACACTGGATCATTCTGCAGGATAAAGTTGGAGCTCTGCCTATAAGACATGTCTACAGGTAGAAATCTTAAGTGGAGAATATTAAATCTTCCTGCAACATGGCCATGCAGAACCAAAGTTACATGTTCCAGAATCCTTTTCCCAAGCAGAACGTATTAGGAAACACACATTTCATATGAAAGTTAGCCCCTCTCCAGAATAGTTTGGATTATAGAAAGGTTTTCTTGGGGTGACCTCATACCTATTGTGTAAGAAAAGAAAACTGTAGTTTACTGTCTTTCCCTTGGCCACTGTGGTAGTTTGAATGTAATTGTCCCCCATAATCTCATAGGGAGTGGCACTCTTAGGAGGTGTGGCCTTGTTGGAGGAAGTGTGTCACTGGGGAGGCAGGCTTTGAGGTTTCTTGTGCTCAGGATAGCACTCAGTGTCTCAGTCAACTTCCTGTTGCCTGCAAGTTGTAGGACTCTCAGCTACTCCTCTAGTACCATGTCTGCCTGTGTGCTGCCATACTCCCTACCATGATGATAATGGACTGAACCTCTGAACTGTAAGCTGCCACCTCAATTAAATGTTTTCCTTTCTAAGAGTTGCTGTGGTCATGGTGTCTCTTCACAGCAATAAAAACCCCAATTAAGACAGCCATGAAACAGCCAAATGTGTGACTATAGAGTGCTGTCCACTGGCTGACCACACTAAAGGTCAGAGCACTTTTACGGTGGGAAATGTGGCTTGTCATTCAAGGCCACATGAGAAGTTGGTAGTTGCTCGTTTACTACAAGTAATGTGTGTTCAGCATGAGAATGGACAATATGCAACTCTAAAATCCAGCAGTTATGAATCACATCTGTATCACTTTCCTTGTTGCTATTTTTGAAAATACCTGACCAAAACAACTAGAGGGGATTTAATTTGGATCATGGTTTGAGGGCACAGTCCATCATAGCAGGAAGGCATGGTGGTGGGAGCATGAGGCAGCTTATCACATACATCCATAGTCAGGATGCAGAGAGAAATGAATGGTAGTGCCCAGCTGACTTCCTCCTTTTTATTCAGCCCAAGACCCCAGCCCATGGAGTAGTGTTGCCCACTTGCAGGATGGGTCCTCCCTCCTCAATCACACCTTTCTGCAAATGCCCACACAGACAGACACAGAGGTGTGTCTCCCAGGTGATTCTAAATCTAGCCAAGCTGGCAATGAAGATTAACCAACATCTAGAAAAGTACCCTGTAAAAATAATAATCGCTAAGGATCTCTCAGGGTCAGAAGGCAAAAATAGTCAAGTTCTGTCCTCTTTGATGCTGTATTGCACCTTCACACTGCATCCTGCCCTCCAGGATCTTTAAAGTTGTTCCCAAGCCATTGGTCCAGAATTAGTTTGGAGCAATAACTCCTGGGTCAGAGGAACATGTTCTGAGTTGCAAGTAAGAAAGACCCCAGGCCGTAGGACTATCTGGGTGTGAGGAGCTTGAAGAGTCTCCAGCCAGATGTCATGAGAAGCCTACATACGCTGTGCACCTTCCCACTTTGCCCACAGGCTTCATGAAGCTTGTTTCCTGGCACCTGGAATCATCACAAGGAAATTTTCCTGAGTGGTGGGGGACCAGTGTTGGGGGGGGGGTGTTGATTATGGTTTTTTAAGTCAGTGTTTCAGGTAGCCTGGCCTCAAACATAATATCTAGCTAAAGATGGCCTTGGACTCAAAAACGCTGTCTCTGTCTCCCAAATGCTGGCAGGTCTAGCAGGCATGAGCCACGATGCCCCTGGTACTGTGTAGACCCTTGCTCATAGGCAGGTAACTGAACTTCCTGTGGTCCTCCATGAGACCATCGAAAGCTGGGCCATTCAGTTGTGCAAACACCTGTGAGTTGGTTTAGGCTTGAGTTGTCTCAAAACACTTCCTTGTAGGGAAGGTATGGCAGAGTGTCACTCTGGGTGTCCTGGGGTAAGGATGGGATGGCTTTGGGAGATATTAACATGTCTCCTCCAGACCTCTGGCAACCATAGAACTGAGTTCCATCTCTCTCGGAATACATTTTGATTAGCTTTTTCAGGATTCACTACATCCTTGAGGTCTGTAATTCTTGAATTTTTCTTTTCAGTCTTACTGGGATATAAGTGAGAAATCAAAATTGTGTGTCTCATTTGTGTGTTCCAAGTGTTCTTGTGTCACGGTGTGCTATTTGTGCTGTGAAATGATTGTCACTGTGAAGCTAATTAGCATGTGCAGTCCTCTCAGTTACGTGTCCACACATGCAGTGACACTTAGGATGAATCCTTTCAGCAAATTTGAAGAGTAAGTCATCACAAATGACAGACACCATCCTGCTTTTTGGCTCTCCAGAACATGCTCAGGGTAAAGCCAAGAGTTGATACTGTGGATGGGTATCCTCTCTGCATCCCAGTGACTCTCTTTCTTGAAATCATGTAGCCTTTGGCTCATTTCACCTCGTGTAATGAACTTCATATTCATTTACGATGCCAAATGAAAGGATTTTCTTCCTCTGTAAGGCAGAATAATATTCAATCCTGTATGTTTAGCACATTTTCTTTTTCTTTTTTATTATTCATTTTGTTTTGTTTTGTTTTTTTCAAGACAGGGTTTCTCTGTGTAGCTTTGTGCCTTTCCTGGAGCTCACTCTGTAGCCCAGGCTGGCCATGAACTCACAGAGATCCGCCTGCCTCTGCCTCCTGAGTGCTGGGATTAAAGGCATGTGCCACCGCCGCCGCTGCTGCTGCCGCCCGGCCTGCACATTTTCTTTATCAACTTGTCAGCCATATCATAGCTACTGTAAACACTGCTGTAATGAACATGAGAGGGCAGATTATCTTCAATATTAATTTCAGCTCAACTAGATTTATACTCAGTAGTGGCGTTGCAGTTTAACAGTTCATTATTTGAAGAGATGCATGTTTCTATAGTAGCCATACCATTTTACCTCCCTACCAACATCATGCAGGAATCACTTAGATGACCTTGCCTTCCAAGGGCAAAGTACACCTTACTCCTTGATTCCAGCATATTTCTGGAGTGATTAATATGTCAGGAAATATGGTGAGTCAACATGGAAGTTAAATGGTGATATAAGTTTTTTGTATCATTTTTAAGGGTGGCATAGAGAGAGATCATGTCATATATGGACACTTAATTTCAAATATGCATCCCTGTGATGATTAGTTCTGTCAACCGGACACGAGCTCCAATCACAAGCCTGCAGGCATGTCTGGGATTGGGTGGGGGTATTGTCTTCGTTGCCTTCATTGATGTGGGAAGACCCAGCCTGAGATGGGTGGCATGCTTGCTGGGCTTAGGATTCTGGACTCTGTGAGTGGAGAAAGCTAGCTGAGTATTGAGCATGCACGTGTTTGTTTCTCTCTGCTCTTGACTGTGGGTGTCATGTGATTAACCATTTTAAGTCCCTACCGCCATGACTTTTCCTGCTAGGACAGACTGAAACCTGGAATTGTGGACTAACATCCCCTTTCCCCCTTTCAGTTGCTTTTGGTTCAGGTATTTTTATTACAGCAACAGACATGAATCTAGACCAATCTTCTTCTTAAGCCATTTCCTAAGCCATGGCTCCTTTGTCCCAGTGGGCAGAGATGGCAGGCATGCTTCCCTGATCCATGCCCCTAGACTGCTATTTTCTCTGTGTCCTGTGTCCACGGATTTTCCCACACACAGGGAGGGACCAAGAGTAAGATAATGTCACACCTGTTTGAGGACAGCCTCACTTCACAGGGTCCAGAAGAAGCCCTTCCGAGATGATCAACTTTGAGTGAAGTTGACTTTGAAGGCAGTGAGGGAAAGGCTGGTAAAAGCAGCCTGCTGGTGCACCTCACTGCATCCCCCCAAGTCCCTTCTTTAAACACGAGGCCCAGAGACCATTCAATGTCACCTGTAGCCACACAGGACTGAGTCCATGGTTCTTAGCCCACCACAGCTCCACTACAGGCATGGTTCTTTGTTGAAGATGGCCTTCAGTGGGTACCATGCTAAAAATAAATGTTCCTTCCTCTCCTTCTTATTTCTTCCTTTCTTTCCATTTTTTTGTTTTGGTTTGTTTTTTCATTTGTTCGTTGGTTTGTTTGTTAAAGACAGGACCTCACACACTTCAAATCTGAACTGGCTCAGACTGGCCTCAAACTCACTATGTAGCCAAGGACAGCCTTGCACTCCTTGATCCTCCTGCCTCTAGTTTCCAGGAGTTAGGATTACAGGTTGGTTCCACCATACCTAGTAAGTTACTAAGGCCCGAACCCAAGGATTTGGATTCATACGTGGTAGACCAGCACTCTGCAGAGCTACACTCCCAACCCTGTACCCTTCCGATTCTTTTATTCATAGTCTTTTGTGGTGCTGGGGATCTAACAAGGTTTCCTGGATGCTGGGACCTGCACTGAGCCACACCATCACCACTTACCATTTACCATACACCTTACCACGTAACTGAAATGAGAGGACAGCTGTGGTAGCGTCCTGCTGGCGACCCCGGGAAAGGTTTGCTGCTGCTCTCCTCCCATTGCTCTTCATCTAGAACCCACAGGTTGACTTGGGCATTTGAGGTGGACTGAATGATTTAAAAGGGAGGGTTTCAGATTTTTAGCCCAGCTCTCTGACCTTCTACCGCAAATCAGCTCAGCCAGTTAGTTACTAGACCGGCACAGGCTAGTGACTGAAGGACAGGAGGCAGTGTCCAGCTGTGCCTGAGCATGGATGAGGGTGTTGGACTTAGCCTTTTGTGACCCGTGGTGGCCTGGGCCTATCCCTGAGGCCCCTTGGATGAGGACTTCGCTTTGGCATGGTGGCATAGTGACAGTACCTCCCCCCAGTGCGAGCTGTGGTGGCCTTGAACGGTGAAGATGATGGCAGCCCTGTGCTGTTTACCTCACCGGACCAGCCTGCTCTGCAGACTACCTGTGCAGAGACTGTGTCCTCCTGCTCAGAACACAGTCACTGGGATGCAAGAGGCTCAGCTGCTGACAGCGTACTTTTTGCCTCTTCCTTGGCTCTTCCTGCATCTGCCAAGAAGGTATCCCAGCTTCCTCACCTGAGAGGAAGCAGAAGGCAGTCACCAAGTCTGTGCCTCCATGTTTTGGCTCTAGAAGGACAAAAAAAAAAAAAAAAAAAGTGCACCTGACTTAGAGTTCATTCACCCCTCATGACACCTTATCCAGCCATGACATGACTGATGTGTTCTAGGAAGGACTCCAGGCAGCATGAATGATTTTTAAAACACAATGTCTGCCACCCTGTGATTCACTCTGCATGCTGAGCTGAGCTAAATGTTCACCTGGGATCAAAAGCGTGTGACCAGTACTCCAGCTGAGACTGGCAAAATGTCCCATCTGTAATTCTTGCACAGAAAATGACTCCCTGCCCCAACTGGGCAGCCATTTTCCCAGGGAGGCGCTCAGAGCGGACACCTGCAGCCACTTCGTCCTTTCCGGAACTCTGTGAGTCTGTGCGGACTCCGCCAGTAGGTCAGGCTGTGCCAAGCACCTTGAGCCCTCATTATCTTTAATTAGTGTTTAGGAGGTTAATTAGTGGCGAGGCTCATCTTTCTTTAATTACTGCAGCAGTTGAGGCAGGGGGTCCTCGAAGCCAGCTTTGAATTATTCTGTTTGTCTTCATGCTAATTTGAATTGATAAAGTCGGATGTTTACCGTACAGATGAACTTTGCTGGGGTGTGAGGGAAACTTCAGAGTGGTGGACACAGTTGTTTTTTCACTATAATTAATTTGCAGGTTTAGGGACCTCGGGACTGTAACAGTCAAAACAGACAACAGTCTCGAGCCTGATCCAAACCCGAAACCCCAACAGGCAAATCTGTGTGTCATGTAAGGGCAAGTTCTTAAAAGAACTGAATTGATTACACACTGGAGCCGATTAAGTTCATCAATCAATGGATGATAAAGAAAATATGCTGTACAGACACCATACACAGCAAGGATGTGTCATGTGCAGGAGAATGCTTAAAACTGATCTATTGAGCTAGGTAAGCCAGACCCAGAGATAGAAAGACCATGGTTTCTCTTCTATGTAGAATTAGGCTTCAAAACAATAAAGCCTGAAGCAGAAGCGGGATTTCTGGTGGAGAAAAGGGAGCTAGCGAAAGAGGAGGAGAGGAAGGAGAAAGCGATGGGAGTGGGTAATGATAAACACTGAAAATGACATCTAAAAATGCCATCATGAATCCCATTTTTGTGTACAGTCAATATGCGCAAAACATAAAACTATATGAAAAATAGGTCTGAAGATGCAGCTAAAAGACAGAAACAGAAAGTTGGGGGAGGGGAGAGAGATAAGTCTTACAGCGTTATCTTTATACGTCAGTGGTACCTGATTGCCAGCACTTAAATTCTGGTGTTGGCATGAAGACGCTGTCCCCCATACTCTGAGGAGTCACATCCCAGACCACCAGGCTCTGGTTCAGAGGCTAATCTGCATCCTTGGCTGTCTGAGTGAGTGTTGGAGATGAACTGTGCTGGACAAGCATCTACCACGGAGCCTCACCCCGCCCCCCACATCCTTCCAGCACCCAGTGCTCTTTCTCTCCCCTCCCTGCCTCTCAGCTGTGACAACCACACACTGTAAAGGTTTATCTCCGCCTTTTTTTTTTTTTTTTTTTTTTGGTTTTTCGAGACAGGGTTTCTCTGTGCAGTTTTGCACCTTTCCTGGATCTCACTCTGTAAACCAGGCTGGCCTCAAACTCACAAAGATCCGCCTGGCTCTGCCTTCTGAGTGCTGGGATTAAAGGCGTGCGCCACCACCGCCCAGCTTTATCTTCACCTTTTTAAACATGTTCCTGCCACCATCTTCAGCTCCATTCTTCCTTCTTCATCCCTGACAAGAGGTGTGTTCATACTTAGGGAAGACTGAACTCTGAACCCAGGTGAAATTCCCACTCCGCAGGAAATTGGATCCCAGTGATGTGTGTAGGTCTGAGAAGTAACAGTGACAAGATGCGGACCTGGTCATCCCACGGTCCTGGAAATACCATCTTATAAAATGGGGCTCCCTTCAACTACATCTTGGAACATCAGTGGTCCAGCTTCTTCTTACCCTCTAGATGAAGGTGATTAAAAGATGTCATTTCCCAACACAGACATAGGGCCCGGCACCCTTGTGTTTTCTGTCATCATAACTTTTGTGCTCTGGTCCACCCTACATTTATTCCTTCATCCGTTCATTTCTTCAACCCACCAAACGTTCTCTTTCTTTATTTATCTGCACTGGGGACAGGGCCTGGATTATGTTGATACTCAGTGAGGCCCCCTACCGCTCAGCTACCTGTTAGCCCAGCAAATAGTTCTGAGCATCCTCATGGTGCCAGGCACTCTTTTTTTTTTTTTTTTTTTTTTTTTGGTTTTTCGAGACAAGGTTTCTCTGTGCAGTTTTTGCACCTTTCCTGGAACTCCCTTTGGAGACCAGGCTGGCCTCAAACTCACAGAGATCCACCTGGCTCTGCCTCCTGAGTGCTGGGATTAAAGGCGTGTGCCACCACCGCCCGGCTAAAATACTATTTTCTTTTCTTTTTTTTTTTTTTTCGAGACAGGGTTTCTCTGTGTAGCTTTGCGCCTTTTCCTGGAACTCACTTGGTAGTCCAGGCTGGCCTCAAACTCACAGAGATCTGCCTGCCTCTGCCTCCCGAGTGCTGGGATTAAAGGCTTGCGCCACCACTGCCCGGCAGTGCCAGGCACTCTTTCTGGTGCTGGAGATAAAACCAAATGATGAAATCCTTGCCACGTAGAACTTAGTTCCCAACAGAGAACCCAAGAATTAATGCGAGCTACATGGTGAGAAGTGTGATCGAGAAAACAAAGCCAAGTGTGGGTACTGGCATGGAGACTGCTGTGGAGGGGCCTTTCTCAGCCTGCCGAGCAGGAGGCTGGGAGAAAGTCTCATCAGTGGGGTGAGCTTAGAGAGGGCACAGAAGCAAATACAGAGACCTGGCAGTGGCAGGGATAACAGACTGGAGCAGAGCGAGGGAAGGGAAACAGTTAGAAAGAGCTTGAGAGGAAGCAGGGGCCTTTGAATTTCTGCCTGTGTGGCTTGGAAATAAACAAATGTTTGATCCTGTCTGTGGCTCCAGCCTTGTCCCAGAACCCTCAGCTTCTGCAGCTGAGTCTCCATGCCTAGCTTCCTGCTGCACAGGGGCCTTCGCTCTGCCCTTTGCCCCCGTTGGTGAATGCACACAACCTAGACTGTTCCTTGCCCGCTTCCACCCAGCCCTCCTTAGCCTACCATACAGCATTCCCCTGGGGCCTCCTAATTTATCTGTTCCTAGCAGTCCTGTGACTCCAGCCTGACCTCCTCTGGGCTCACCCACTGTACCATGGAGGCCAGCCTGATTCCAGAGAGGCCTTGCTACCTCATTTCAGGTCATGAAATGAGGTAATGGCTTCCACATGTGCTGAGGCTGTCATTCAAATTCTCCTTTGCCTGCTCCGCTAGTGAGGCCGAATCTCTCCCTCTGGTGTGCCTGGAGGAGGTGGAGAGAGGCCTGTCTCCTCAGTGACGCTTGGCAAGATAGCATTTCTTTGCAATGCTCAGAAAGGGAGGAGAGCAGAGAGACGTGGATGGAGCAGGAGACACGTATAAAAATGGACAGGGATTTTTACTCTCCTTCGGCGATTATTACAGATTCATATGCAATCAAGGAATACTACAGGGTCATGGGTCCCTTTTCCCACTTCCCTCCAGTGGTGACATCATCCACAGCCTTTGCACGACATCACAACCAGGAAATTGCCATTGATATGGTCCCCCTCAGAACACTTTCCTCACACCAGGGTCCCGCATGTGGCTCCTTTGTATCCCCCAGCTGCTGCCCCCGACTCCAGGCAGCCAGTGAGCTGTTTGTTCTCTAGTGTGACAGTGTTGTCAGTTCAAGAGTAGAACGTACATAAATGGAATCACAGAGTGTGTTCCCTTTGTGCATCAACACCATACCCCACCTGATAAAGATTCTTCCAGCTTGTTGATTCTATCGCTACTTTTTTTCCTCTTTATCGCCGAGTAATATTCTATGATATTGGTATGCCACACCTGGTTTAGCCATTCACTCATGAAAGGACATGTTGGTTCTCAAGTTGGGGCCTGGGAATGAATCAGACACTTATAAATATTTCTCCATAAAACTTTTGAGAGCATTATCTTCATTTCTATGAGACAAATGTCCAGGAGTGCAGTAGCTGTGTTTATGGTAGCTACATACTTGTTTTTAAGATTTACTTTTTATATCTATTACTGCTTTATAGTTAAGATTTTTAGTGTTATGTATTTAAGATTGATTTACTTTCTATCTGTTAGTTTTTTGTCTGAATGTATGTATGTGCACAACATGTGTGTCTGGTACCAGCAGAGGACAGAGGAGAGTGTCAGATCCCCTGGAACTGGAGCTGTTACGAGCCATGATGTGTGCTGGTAACTGAACTTGGGTCCACCGCAAAAGTAATGAGTGCTTTGAATCACTGAGCCTTCTCTCCAGCTCCATATATCTAATTTTTGTTTATTCATACTCGGTTTTGAGACAGGGGCTCACACTGCAACCCAGGCTCACCTGGAACTCACTGTGTTGACCAGAGGGAGCCCGAACTTACAAGACAGTCCTACTTTTCTTTTAAGTGCTGGTATTGCAGGGTGCAGCACCAGACTGGGCTAGCTGTCGGTTTTGAAAAGCTGCCATTCATTTAGCTCGTGATTCTGTGGGTTGTCATTTCGGGCTGCCCGTTAGCCACAATCGTCTGATTCAGTTTATGAGATACAATGCAGATGTAAATGCCATCATCTTAAAGTACGTTTTCACAAGATTGTAGCACTTTTGGTTATAAATTGTATTACAGCGAGGCCATGGCATCTTACATGTCTGGTGGTGGGTGCAGCAGTGACCCTCCCAGTCCCTGAGAGCAAACCCTGCTGCCATTGGGTGTTCAGTGACTTCTTGTGAGTTCGGTTCACATTTCCCTGACATCTCATGGTGCTGAGTGTCTGTGTGCCACCTGGGTCTTACCTCTGTTGAGATATCTTTCACCATTTTTGTTCATTTTCTAGCCAAATTATCTATAATAATAGCTACATCTAGCTGTTACTGAGTTCTGAGACTTCTTAATATAGTCTAGATACTGGCTCTGTGTCAGATGTGTGATCCACAAGTGCTGCCTCTAATCCAAAGCCTGCCCTTCCGGCCCCATGGTGGAATATTCTCAGAAGACAAGTCATGAATTTCACCTGAGTTCCATTTTCCTTATGGGTTATGCTTTTGGTGACAAGTCTAAGAACTCTTTGCATTCCACATTGCCACCCAAATCTGTTTTTTTTCCTCAAAGTTTTGTATTTTTATACTTTGCTGTAAAGTCTGTGGTGCATGTTAAGTTAACCTTGTATAATAAGGTTCATGACTTAAGGTGGTGTTTTGTTTTATTGCCTGTGTGTGCATGACTTCTCCAGAAGCATTTATTGAGAAGGCTTTTTCTTCGCCAAACTTCTTTTGCTCATTTGTCAAAAGTTAAATGGAGGGCGGCGGTGTGAGTCTGTGGTGGAGAGCTTGCCTATCCCACGTGTCTATTGCTGTGAAGAGACACCATGGCCACAGCAACTCTTATAAAGGAAAACATTGAATTGGGGCTGGCTTACAGTTTCAAAGGTTTAGTCCACTATCATCATGGTAGAACATGGCAGTGTCCAGGCAGACAACGTGCTAGAGAAGTAGCTGAGAGTCCTACATCTTGAGGCAACAGAAAGTGAACTGTCACACGGAGTGAAGCTTGAGCAAAGGGGACCTGAAAGCCCACCCCCACAGTGACACACTTCCTCCCAGAAGGCCACGCCTCCCAATAGTGCCCCTCCCTATGGGGGCCATTTTCTTTTAAACCATCACAGCATGTGAGGCTCTGGATTTGATCCCCACCACAGTACAAAGGAAGAGAAAACAATGACCTAGGAAGTGTTTGGGGGAGGGGCTGTTGCTTCTGGGTTATTCTACTCTATTAAATTCTATTTTTCTAGTCCATCTATATCTGTGTGCGTATAAAACCCATGCCCATGCCACAGTATCTGGATAACTACAGGAATGTCCCGAATCTTCGAATCAGGAAGACTGATGCCCCCCACTGTAGTGTTTTTGTTTTGTTTTGTTTTGTTTTTTTCTGGAAGGATTGTTAGCAATTGTTCATGATTTCCCATATTCTGTATAATCTTTTTTTTTGTATGTGTCTCTGTGTGTGGTGTAACTGTGTATGTGCATGTATGCTCACATGTGTGTAAGCAGGTACATAGTTGATATTAGGAGTCTTCCTTAATCATGTCACACTTTATTCTTTCAGGCAGAGTCTCTCAGCTGGAACCCCGGGCTGGCTGATATGGCTAGTCTAGCTAGCCAACTTGTATTGGGGACCCTCTGACTCCACTTTCTGAGTGCTACAGTTGTAGAGGGCCACCACACACCCATAGTTTATGTGGATTCTGTGGATCCAGACTCCAGTCCTCACACTTGCTATTCATCCAGCAAGCACATTAACCACTGAGGCAGCCCTATTAAGGATAACCTTACCTGTGCTGCAAAAATGTTGTTGGGACTTTGCTGGAAATTACATTAAACCTTTACTTTAGCAAACTGAGGAGAGTTAGCAGTAGTCAGTCTTGTAATCCATGCAAATGACAAGTCTCTCCACAGTTATTTAGGTCTTTGACTTGAGTATTGCAGTTTTCAGTTCACAATAGTATTAATGATCTGTTGGCTTTGCCTATAGATATTTCAGATATTTCTTTGAGCAGTTGTAAGCTGTGTATTTTTAATTCCAGAGTCCATGTATTCATTGCTACGTGCCCATTTTTGTATTTTTGCATGTCTGTATCATGTGACTTTGCTGAATGCGCTTATTATTATTACAAGTATTCTGTCTGAATATTGATATATATATTTCCTGAAGTTTTCTAGACCATCTATCATCTGCAAATGCAGGCACTGTTACTACTTATATCCTGAACCCTATGTTTTTATTTGCTTTTCCTGCCTTATTGCACAGTCTAGAACTTCTAGCACCATGTTAAGTAAGAATAGTAAGAACAGCCATGCGTGGTGGCACGTGCCTTTAATCCTAACACTCAGGAGACAAAGGCAGACAGATCTCTGAATTTGAAGCCAGCCTGGTCTACAGAGCAATTTCCAGGACAACCAGTGATACACAGAGAAACTCTGTTCAAAAAAAAATAGTAAGAACAAACATCTTTGCTATGTTCCCAAGGGAAACATTCAGTTTTTCCCCACTGAATGTGGTATTAGCTGTGGAGCTTTTTTAAATAGATGTTTTCTTGTCAAGTTAAAAAGTTCCCATCTGTCCAGGCAGTGGTGGCACACATCTTTAATTCCAGCATTTTGGAGGCAGAAGCAGGCAGATCTCTGAGTTCAGGGCTAGCCTGGTCTACAGAGTGAGTTCTAGAACAGCCAGGGCTACACAGAGAAACCCTGTCTTGAAAAATAAAAATAAACAAACAACAAGAGTTTGCATCTAATCTAAGAGGATTTTTGTTTATTTAAAACCATGAATGGATATGAAATTTAATAAGATGCTTTGTCTGTAAGAACAACTAGCATATTAACAAGGTGGATTACTTTCATTGACTTCTGTGTATTGAACCATCCTTGTATTCCACTGTAAGGTCTCTACTGTGATTGTGGGTTGTATCTTAGACTCACTTCTTAACTCTGCTTTAGACTTCATTACAGAAACGTAACTGCTAACTCTATTGCTCATTCTGTCAACTTTAGTGATGCACTGAAACATGATTTCCTTTTATATCCTTTCTTTGTCTTCATTTATAACCATTTTCTCAGCACACATCAGATAGTGCTTAATTTCTACTTCAGCTCATCCAGTGTAACTTGGAGAACCGAAGAAGAAAGACTCATTCCATGTGGCTTTTTTGCCCTCAATCTTATAGACCATCGCTTTTTTGTGTGTGTGTAAAAATGTCTTTAGCTACAAATTCTCAATTTCCTATTCTCATTTCTCCTGTTTCTGAAAGATAGTTTCCCGGGGCTGACAGCTCTTTGGTGAGTTGGCTGGCTGCTCTCCAGCAG